>NW_023425416.1:41420448-41997948 GCF_014108245.1 Pipistrellus kuhlii
GGAGGGGGAGGGCGGAAAGAGATTAACCAAAGATCTTATGTGCATACTAGAGACTAGGTCCCCGGATTCCTCGTAGGCTGGAAGGGACCAGGGAGCTCTCTCCCGTCTCTTTGATAAGGACACTAATCCCATCCATGAGGGCCCACCCTCATGACTTAATCACCAACCAAAGGATCGCCACCCACCTCCTAATACTATCACATGTCGATTAGGTTTCAACATATGAACTTGGGGCAGGCGGCAGGGAGGGGACCACATTCATTCCTCCTTCTGTTTTCAAGCCAGTCCTGAATGAAGCTCAGCTGTCTCCCTGGAGCAGCATTTCCCCAAGCGTTCCGTGTGTTGACAGGTGTCAGTGAATAAAAAGGGTGCTCTCATCAGCTGAATCTGAGAAACCCAGCCAAACTGAAACTGAACCAAACACACGTTTCTCTACTGTGTGACTTGTCAGCCTCTATAAATACGGACGCTGTGTTCACTGTGTAGTTCCACAAGAACATGGCAGAAGGCAGTGTTTTCCAAGCTTACTAAACACAGGATGTTTCCTTGGCAGTTTATCTTGTGGGACTAGTGTTCCATGGAGCTTACTTTGGGAAATGTCACAGCAAAAGTATATCTAAGGCGGGACTCTCATTTCCCAATAGGTGAGAATATTTGAGCCCAGGATTCTAATTTCCTAGAATGAGGCCATCTAAATAGGATTATTAGGATCTACTTGACCTGCTATAATAACTATGCTACCTGAGTGGTCACAAGCCACATGTGGCTATTTCAACTCATGTTAAAATTTCATAAAATTTAAAATTTAGTTATTCCGTTATGCTACCCACATTTCTTCTTTTAAAAAAATATTTTTATTCATTTCAGAGAGAAACATTAATGATGAGAAAGAATCATTGATCGGCTGCCTCCTGCATGTCCCACATTGGGGATTGAGTCCACAACCCAGACATGTGCCCTGACCCGGATAGAACCATGACCTCCTGGTTCATCGGTCGATGCTCAACCACTGAGTCATGCTGGCTGGGCATGATACTCACATTTCAAGTGCTCAATAGTCACATGTGCCCACTGGTTATTATACTGGACAGTATCCCTATAGGTCTTCCCCATCATTGTAGGTCTATCGGCAGGGTTGCACTAGAATGTAAGCTCCCTGTGTTCCAGGGTGTCTGTTGTGTTTTCTAACGTATCTACAGCTGCATCCAGCATGATGCTTTGAATGCAGCATTTTTGATTAAGTAGTTGTTGACTGGTAATAGGAAATATAAATATATAGAACACAAATAAGAGTTGTCTTGCTCTGCAGTTTTTCTAACCCCTCTCTCTCCTAACTCCTGTCCTCAAATTCTCTGGTGACCAACCATGCAACATCCCTCAATATGGATGGACCTTGAGGGCATTCAATTAAGGGGGGGAAAGTCAGAGAAAGACAAATCTGTATGATCTCATAGACAGAATCTTAAAAAAGCCAAACTCATAGAAACAGAGAGTAGAATGGTGGTTGCCAGAAGCTGGAAGTGGAGAAATAGGGGATGTTGGTCATAGGGTGTAAATTTTGAGTTATAAGATGAATAATACACTTGGGCTCTAATGTATAGCATGGTGACTATACTTAACAATACAGTATTATGAATTTGAAAGCTGCTAAGAGAGTAAATCTTAACTTTTCACCCCCCCTAAAAATTATATGAAGTGATATATATGTTAACTAATCTTATTATGATCATTGTTCAATATATACACATGTCAATTCATCACCTTTTATACCTTAAACTTACACAATGTTGTATGTCAATTATATTTCAGTGAAGCTGGGGGGGGGGGGGGGGGGAGAACTCAGCATGGATCCAGTACTATCTCCAGCAAGTCAGTAACTAAACACACAAGATTTTCTTTACCCTCACCAGCACTGTTCGAATTCTATCAAAAAGGCTAAAACACACAATCCTGGATCCACTAATACTGAGTTGAACTCAGAGGGCCTAGAACATTTCAAAATTAATCAGCATGTTAAAACCAACATGCATATTTGATACAGCTTCCTGTCCACATACTTCCTCATTCTAGAGTAACCATAATCTGTTCCTTCTCCATTTATCTTCCTGGGTGGCTGGATTCGGCAGGTTTCAGAGTGGGCAACCTGACTCCTACCTCTAAAAGCAGAGAGGTCAAGTGTAGCAAGAACTCCAGCAGTATTATCATCATGCTTTTGGCACCAGACCTCCCCCGAAACTGACTCTCAGTCCTTTGCCACCATCCCCCAAAATGATCGTTTTCCACAGTCCACAGCTCCTCCCTGAATGTGTCAATCGGTGCAATAAAAATGTAAGCTCAACACTCTTAAAAAGTGAAGTGGACACTCTCAAAATCACCTTTTCCCCTGCCATAAAAGCTCCATAAATCCGTTACTAATTAATTCTCAGGCACCTGCTAATCTCCCTTGCTCTATCCAAGTAACAAAACCAAGACCAGCAGGTTTTGTTTGTTGTTTTTTTTAAATATATTTTATTGATTTTGTACAGAGAGGAAGGGAGAGAGATAGAGAGTTAGAAACATCGATGAGAGAGAGTCATCGATCAGCTGCCTCTTGCACACCCCCTACTGGGGATATGCCCACAACCAAGGTACATGCCCTTGACCGGAATCGAACCCAGGACCTTTCAGTTCCCAAGCTGACGCTCTATCCATTGAGCCAAACCGGCTTCGGCTAGACCAGCGGGTTTTTGAGGTTCCTGCCAAAGAACCCAATTGTGTTGATTCATCCACCTGGCCCTTTTGCTAAAATTACCTCTTTTCTCTCCTTTTTGCATTTTAACTATTTAGTAAAGGTTTTTATTGTAACCCTCAACTCCTGTTAAGAAATGCACAGACCAAATATATGTTGCAAATGCACAGACTAAATATATGCGGTTAAACATTTTGCTCTGATATAGAGATTTTGAGAAATCTAGCTCAAGCCTCTCCAAAAGCATTAATTCTGAGGATTGCAAGGCTTTGTCTCCTTGCATCACTGTGCATGTCAATAATGTGACTCCAGAAAGGTGACAGGACACTGGAGAGTGAGAGAGGACAGAGTCAGAGTCACCACAGCCACGGCTCAGCACTCCACTGGACCATAAAGTCACACAACAGCGCCCCAGGGCCATGGGAGGTGGGAGCAAGGGCCTCGGAACAGGAATGAAAATTCAGGAACCTGCCTTCCCCAGAGTCCTCATCAGACGAGGAAATCAGTCAGTGTTGATCATGAAAAGCTAGGAATGAGGTGGTTCTTGCTATCTTGTGGAAGATGAAAAGAATAAATCCTTGCTTCTTGATTGCAGACAAAAACATACTGATTTGCCCAAGAGCCCCTGTTAATTTATGGGATGGTGGTGTAGGGCAGACACCTGGCTGCAGACACGTGTAATGTGTGCAGTTGGATAACTCCTCCCCCTAGTAAATGGTGCTAAGAGCCTTAAGAACTTTATTAAATTTAGAAATTAAGTGAATGTTAGTTAATAAATAAGGGAAACCACTTTTAACATAAAACATAGTTTCTAAATAAAATATCTACAAGCTGAGCTAAAGGTTTAAGAAATACTAGGTGTTGAAATGCACCATTCTGATCATCTGAATAATAACTGAAAAAGAACAACTCACTGTGAATTTCCTTGCCAAGCGTAAAAGCCATTCTGTTATTAAAGACACACTGACAATTCACTTAGCTGTTATGCTATTATTTTAAACCTTCTGTTTAAGTTTTTTAAAAAAACAGTAATTATGACAAAGTTAAAAAAAAAAAAAAAAAGACAGCAAGACAAGTCTCTTGGAGAATTAAATAAGCCCTTGAAGAAGCCCCGTGTTCAAGAGGGGTCTCATCTAAAGCGCTTGGAATGGGAAATCGCCACAGAAAGGAAAAGGGTTAAAGAGATGGGAAGGTGGTCACTGCTGGCACACCTGCTGACTAAACACAACCAAATGGAAGTGAGCAAGTCCCTGGTCTCACCGCTTCCAGCCGAGTGGCCAAACCTGTAAGGATGAGAGATGCAACGTCAGTGGGTGGAGCAGGTGGACAAGGCCACAGCAAGAGGAGCGCATACACCCCATTTCATAATGCCTTGTGGAATGCAGGCCCGCCACTGCTCGATCATCTAATTCTCCCAGAAACTTTTAATCAGTGGTGTGTGTGTGTGTGTGTGTGTGTGTGCGCGCGCGCGCGCGCAGATTTTTAACTGAGACATTTGCATTTTAAATCATGGCAATTCATGCCTACACACATTTGCAAAACACATACCATAGATGGGCCCCAAAAAGTGTGCCTTCTGATCTGTAGAATGAAGTCAAACTCCACAGTATGAGACTCTCATAGCATGGAGGGCGCTTGCCTCCTAACCTCACTAGGTCAGTGGTCGGCAAACTCATTAGTCCACAGAGCCAAATATCAACAGGACAACGACTGAAATTTCTTTGGAGAGCCAAACTTTTTAAACTTAAACTTCTTCTAACGCCACTTCTTCAAAATAGACTCGCCCAGGCCGTGGTATTTTGTGAAAGAGCCACACTCAAGGGGCCAAAGAGCCACATGTGGCTCGCGAGCCGCAGTTTGCCACCCATGGCCCTAGGTCAAACATCTATAATTCTGAAAACCGTTCCATTCCCCAACTCTGGGCCTTTGCTCACACTGCACCCTCTACCCAGAATGCCCTGCCTGGCCAGCGCACTTGGCAAGATCACTCTTTCAAGGACTCTGTCTTCCAGAGCCTGTCTCTGAAACGGCTTGCTGAGTATATGGAGCCCGGTAAGCTAGAAGACAGGGCATCCTATCCATCAGGCCTCAGTGTACAGGAAGCCTGAATGCACCCTTTATGGAAAGATAGTGGTACCAACAGCGCACACTGCAGGGAAGGGAGGTGTTCTCAAGGTAATGCCTTTTAGCTATCAAAATTATGCTCTAGTTTGGGCATACCCAAAGCGATGTCTGACTTCCTGTACCTCCCAGAGGAGCAGAATAATGACCGTGAAGGCTCCGAATGGTCGGCAATCTTCAGTGGATACTCCCTCAAGAGATTCAATGCAAAAAACTTTCTTAAAGTGGAAGGTGGAAAGGTCAAGCTAGAGAGAAAGAACGCACATTAGTGGCTGCCAATGGTTTGGGAGGGAAAGGGGAGAGATAAGCAGGTGGAACACAGGATATTTTTGAGAGGTGAAACTATTCTGTAATGGAAGGTATATGACCTGCATTTGTCAAAACCGCTAGAACTATATAACACAGTGAACTCTGATGTATGAAAATTAAGAAAGTAGCCTTGGCTGGTTTGGCTCAGTGGACAGAGCGTCGGCCTGGGGACTGAAGGGTCCCAGTTCGGTTCCGATTGGGGCACATGCCTGGATTATTGGCTGGCTCCCCAGTGGGGAGTGTACAAGGGGCGACCGACTAGTGGTTCTTTCTCATCATTGATGTTTCTATCTCTCTCTCCCTCTCCCTTCCTCCCTGAAATCAATAAAAAATATTAAAGAAGAAGAAGAAGAAGAGGAGGAGGAGGAGGAGGAGAAGGAGGAGGAGGAGGAGGAGAAGGAGGGGGAGGAGGAGGAGGAGGGAGGAGAAGAAGAGGAAGGAGGAGAAGAAGAAAGTTAATAATTTATGAGGTCTGAGGGTCCTAGGAAAGAATGCAGGCTGTGGCAAGAGAAACTATTAGCTGTAGTACAAATAAGCAACTCACTGAAGTATCTTTGGAAATGAGTGATGCTTGTATGGCTAAAGACAAAAGAAACTACCCCTAGGAACTGACCAGCACTCCTCAAAACTGTCAAAGACATAAAAACAAGGAAGTCTGAGACACCGTCACCACCGGGATTCTGGGAGACGAGGCTCAGAAATGCAATGTGCTATGCAGGCTGGAACTCTGGAACAGAAAAAGGACACTGGGTAAAAACTAAAGCCTCTAAATGAACTATGTACATCTGTAATGATAAAGCATCAATACTGGCTCATTCGTTGTCACAAATGAACCACATTAATATAAAAAGTTCTTCACAGAGAGGCTGTGCGGGCAGAGTGGAAAGTGTCAGGAACTCTCTGTACTCTCTGCTTAATTGTTTTTTGGGGGATGAGGGGGTGGGAATCTAAAATTGTTGTTTTAAAAAAAAATAAAGTCTATTAATTTTTTAAAAGGTGGGAGGAAAGAGAAGAACGGCAGAGCGAGGATGTGGGGGTGTCAGTTTTCAGAGAGTCTGGTGATTTGGTTCCCAGCTGGCTCCATGCGGCTCCGTCCCGCTGGGGGGTAATTCTCCATCTCAGCCTGGGCAACACCTCCTCCACTCTGAGATGCAGCTACTGGCTACCCGCGAGGAGAACATTCTAGGGCACAGAGCAGAAGCGATTGTAAAGTGACACCAGGAATCTGCAGGAAAATCTCAGGCACTTAATGTGAGGGGTGCACAGGGTGTAAAATTCACCTGGGGCTTTAAAAGAGCAAATGAAGATAAAGGACACCCTCCTGGGAACACAAAGAAAGAACAACATGCCATGAAGGGCTGAACGGCATCCTTCCTTGATTTGAACAGGTTTCCTGGGGCAACCACTCTCCTTTTATTGAAGAATCCCTGAAGGCAAGCGCCCCAATCCCACCAAAACCTGAGCCACCCAGACTGGTAGAGAAAAGGGGGGGGGCGAGGCCACCAAGCCTAGGTCATTAACACTGTCGCTGGCTGATTATCTTTCCGTACCTGGCGCTCTCCCCAAAGGTCCAGCTTCTACCCAACACCAGTGTGCAGCCTGACACTAATCCGAGTGCAAGCATCACCTTGAAGGGTAGAAAAGAAATAAACATGGCCGCTAAAACGAGGCAAGACTAGAGAATGAGGGGGAAATGAACTAGGCCCGTGGTCGGCAAACTGCGGCTCACGAGCCACATGCTGCTCTTTGGCCCCTGGAGTGTGGCTCTTCCACAAAACGCCACGGCCTGGGTGAGTCTATTTTGAAGAAAGAGACATGTGTACTACTATTTGTAATTCAAACAATAAAGAAAGAAAGAAAGAAAGAAAGAAAGAAAGAAAGAAAGAAAGAAAGAAAGAAAGAAAGAAAAGGCTATATATTTAACCTCAAGGCAATTATTTGTATAGCATAAACTAGCAGCTCAGCCAGGGGTAATTTTTCCTTCTGGGGGATATTCGCAACATCTGGAAACACTTTTTGGTTGTCATAACTAGGGGAGGTACTATTGGCATCTAGTGGGTAGAGGTCAGGATACTGATAAACATCCTACAACACATAGGAGAGCTCTCCACAACAAAGAATTATCCAGCCCAAAACGCCAATAGAGATAAGGGTGAGGAACCCTGAAATAAACTGAAAACTTCAATGCGCTTCCTCATGAAGTTACTACAAATTGTGGATTACAGAAATAGAACGTCGGGAAAATTTCCAGCACATATGCTATCAACATATTTGGAAAGCCAATATATTCAAGAATCGAATGTAAGATAAGACAAGTGAAAATGGTGCAGACTTACTGGAAAGATTCAGGACTTAGTCTGAGAAGTGCTATGGATAGACAATTCTATGCAGAGTACTTTGCAAAAGTTATTAATCTGAATGATACATACTGATATTTGGGATCTAAAGTAGATTAAAACTGTATTCATTACAAAAGCTGAATCTGAAACTTTCCCAACCACCATCAGAACTAAATGCCATTATTACATCTAACAGAAATTCCAGGATATTTCCAACTACATAGTCTTAAAAAAATTAATTTCTAAAGGAAAACTTGGCCACCAACTATTCAACTAGTTGGAAGTTCTTAGAACAAATCTTTAAAGCTCCCTTGTTAACAGGAATCTATACTCTTCAATCTTGGCGTGGTAAATAGTCCCAATAACTGTACTAAAACTTACTGTACACACCCCTCTGTCTTCATAAACAATGCAAACTATGTCAAATTTGCTTTCTTTAAATGTCCAGGGTCATCCTAACTATATAATATTGTACTACTAGAGGCCTGGTGCATGAAATTCATACACTCGGAGGAGGGAGGGTCTCTCAGCTGGGCCTGTGCCCTCTCACAGTCTGGGAGCCCTCAGGGGATGTGCCTCGAGGAGCAGGCCTAAGCCAGCAGTCGGACATCCTTAGCGCTGCTGTGAATGGTGGAGAGGCTCCCACCACCGCCACCAGTTGTGAGCCCAGCACAGGGCTTCTGGCTGAGCGGCGCTCCCCCTGTGGGAGCACACTGACCACTAGGGGGCAGCCCCTGCGTTCAGTGTCTGCGCCCTAGTGGTCAGTGCGCATCATAGTAATCGATCATTCCACCGTTCAGTCAAGTTGCATATTAGCCTTTTATTATATAGGATATTAATATAACCCTCATGGCCAGTTGTGAAGGGCTTGCCCCTTTGGCCCTTATTCTCCTGTTACAATTTCAGGGTCGCCATTAAGCTGCAACTATCATTCCTGTTGCAATCATGTGCCTGCCTCTGGCCTTTATCTCCAGCCTCCTCTAATTGAGCGCTTCTGGAAATCAGAGATGAAGTACTTAACCAGAAACACCTTATCTAAGCCTTGGGTAAAGAGGCAGGGTTAATGAATGAGTTCTACTCCTACCAGGCCAAGAGTTTAGAAGTATCCTGTGAATTCTTACACCAGTGTATGTTCATGCCTTGAGTTTCTCTTATCCACCCCAATCCCTAAATAACCCTTGTAGTCAAGGACATGGAGGATTTGCCTTATAGGTAACAAATAAATTTTTTAAATCCCACAAAACATAGATTGCATGGACAAAATGAAGAACAGAAACAGAGAATAACTTAAACATGAGCCACCATCAGTAAAAATAAGGTCATTAAATTCCCAAGGGTTGAGATCAGGTTAGTTACAATTACAATAATCACCTTCTATTCTTAAGGCACAAATAACTTTAAAAAGAGAAAGAGAGAGACTTGAAGGTGTTATTTAAAACTCTACAGAAAGTGAGCACTTAGGTCCTTACAAAACTTTAATTCAGAGGTATTGATTTTTTTAAAAACAGGCAACACATAACAAAGCATCCTGTCCATTTGGCAGCTATTGTAACCTGCCTGGAAAAAGAACCACTAATGGAGAATCTCAGGAATGACTCATACATCAAGGTGACCTTTAAAAGTTATCTTCATGGTCCCAGGCAATAATTATCATGTGAGCCATTCCTCCTCACACCAAATATTCTACTCTGATTCTGATGACCAAGGCCCTAGCATCCACGTCAGACTTACAAGTCTAAGAATGCCCGGAATGCTCACTTACACTCATTTAACATCATCTACACTAGAGGTTTAACTTGAAGCTACTAAAAGGTGTTGACAGAAGAAGATGAAATATAAAAACCACTAATCAAAGTCAATCTATTAAATATTGGTAGCATTTGATAAGAGATGAGTTGTACAGCCCTGGCCAGTATGGCTCAGTTGGTTGGGCATCGTCCCATGCACTGAAATGTCACTGGTTCGATTCCCGGTCAGGGCACATGACTGGGTTGCAGGCTTGATCGCCAATAGGGGGCCTGCAGGAGACAGCCAATTGAAGTCTCTCACACGTTGATGTCTCTCTCTCTCTCTCCTTCTTCCTTCTTCTCTAAAATAAATATATATTTTTTAAATAGATGAGTTGTACAGTAGGATCATGGAGACATCCAACCCTGAACAATTTTGTTTAGCACCTTCATATCCAACTAAGATTAAAAAGAAATATTTTTAATGATAGGTCATATATCATTGCCATGGTTCTGAAAAGACATCTGATATTTGTCAATATCCATTCCTGGAAGGGAAAAAGAAATAGAGAAGGAGATAAGTATTTTTCTAACATAATAAAATATATCTCGATATGAAATCATCTCGCTTAACAGAGAATTTCTAAGCAGGAACAAAATAAGAATGTAATTTATCACCATTCTTTTTTTTTTTTTTTTTTTAACAAAGACCTGGAGATTCCAATCAATGTGATTACACAAGAAAAAAGTTTACTGATACAGAAAACATGTAGCTTTAATAGAGACAAAAAATAACCAATAATAAAACACTAGCGACCCGGTGCATGGATTCGTGCACATTGAAAGGAAATTAATTAGAAGGTGGCCAGCGGGGTGAGACTAGGGGAGATGGGCTGGACATGCCCATGAGCCAACCTCCTGCGGCCCCTTCCTGGCATCTGTGGAGTGAGCAGGGTCCCTCCAGCAGGTGGGGGACCTTGGCCTGGCCTGCGGGGATCAGGCAGAAACCGGCTCCTTGACATCCCCAGAGGGGTCCCGGAGTGCGAAAGGGAACTCCGCAAAGTTGCTGTCATACAGGATGTGGAATGCAAATGCAAGTGTGCAGTAAACCAGATTTGGGCCTGACAGTGCCCCAGCAACAACATAACCCACAGCCAAAGGAATTGCACAGCCTGGCTTGGAATCAGGCTCCCTCCTCTCTGGTTTCAGGGTGTGTCACCCAAGAATCGCCTATGCCAAGTCACTGCAGCTCGGCAATGCATGCGTTGAGCGTCTGCCCCCTGGTGGTCAGTGCACATCATAGCAACCAGTCAGATGGTAAGAGGATAAAAGGCCAATATGCTACGTGTCCCTCGGAGTTCAACCAGGAGACCAGGAGTTTGATCGCTCACTATGATGTGCACTGACCACCAGGGGGCAGCATAAAATGAAGGAAGGTCCTGGCCAGTGGCCAGCAGCTGGGGAAAGGAGGCCCAAGCTGAAAGATGGCAACTGCTAGGGACCCTACCCATGCACGAATTTCGTGCACTGGGCATCTAGTCCTCTACAATAAAAGCCTAATATGCAAATCAACTGAACAGCAGAATGACAGGTAGATGGACTGGCTGCTATGATGCACACTGACCACAAGGAGGCAGGCGCTCAACACAGAATCTGCCCCCAGCCTGCAAGCTCCAGGCCAGACAAGGCAGGTGCCAGCAGGACCACCCCCCACCATCTCCCCGCCAGTCATCCCACAGATTGGCCCTGATCGCTGGCCATGCCTAGAGACCCTTCTCGTGCATGAAGTTCGTGCACTGGGCTCATAGTATATAGATAACAGAAGAAAGACTTCATTCATGATGGCTACTAAATAAAAAGTAAAATATCCAGCAATAAGCTTAGCAAGAAATGTACAAGTCTTACATGAAGAAAACCCTACAACACACTAAGGCATCACTAAAAAAAAGACTTATTAGGTAGAATAAAAAGATAGAAAATAAGTACTCACACTCATGTATCTGCATTACAAGCACTGAAAGCATACCTAAGAAATGACAGCATTGCTGGCAATTTGGGGGGAATAAGAGGAAAACAGTATACACCCTTTTGGATTATGACCCAAGTGAATGTGATACCTACTAAAAAAATGAATTCAAATTAAAAAAATTTAAGCTTTAGTAATACTGAAAACACTCCTCATCCCTAACTCCCAGCCACTTAATTAGGCTCTGATGATTGCCTCTACAAAGCATCTCCTATTTACCCACCTCCTCCCCAAGTCCTGTCATCCAACTTAAACTCCTTATGCAATTGTCAGAGCCTCCCAGCTGGTCTCTGCATTCCTGTTCTCCCTCTTAAGAATGTACCCAATTCCACCCCCTCACTCTCTATGAGACCAGCTTCACCTACATCGGATGAAGTCCTGCTTCTACCGTGTTTCCTTGAAAATAAGACATCCTCCGAAAATAAGACCTACTTACAAGTTTCCTTCTGAGGGAAATAGAAGGCATCCCCCCGAAAATAAGGCCGCCTTAGGCTAAACATGAGAGATTTGGTCCACTGATTCTGAAAGAAATGGAGTCACAAGAAATTCACTAGGAAATTCAGGAATTGCATTGTTATGATGATGTTCCAGAAGATGATGACATGATTGTCATTGAATAAATGAGTAAATTCTTGATATTGTAGGATTCACAGTTTGTCTGGTTTGTGTTGACAACTACGGTACTACCGTATACAGGTAATAAATTTCCTTTATTTTCATTTAACAATAAATGTGTACCGTATTCTTCTTCATGGAAAAATAAGACATCCCCTGAAAATAAGACCTAGCGCATCTTTGGGAGCAAAAATTAATATAAGACACTGTCTTATTTTTGAGGAAACAAGGTATGCACCAGAGGATGCTGACTGCCTACTGAAACCCCGCTCTCCTCAACTTGGCCTATTCAGATCCAAGCTACCTTACTTATGAGCAAGAGGGGTTTTTTTTGTTTTGTTTTTTTACCTTTCCAATTATCCTAAAAGTTTCTTCAAGTTCAATTATTGCCAAATCCATCTTGTCAATTTCAAAAACTCTTGGTGTGGCATCTTGCACATATAAGGTGCCCAAGAAATATTTTTAAATAAACACGAGAATAAATATTAGCTATAGTTAACAAAATATTAAACTAAAAATTGAAGAAAAATGAAAAGAATGGTTTCTCATTCAAGCAGTTTGAGAAAAAAAGAAGTTTGAAATAATTAAATACTGTTATTACCCTAGCCAATTTGGCTCAGTGGATAGAGCATCGGTCTGTGGACTGAAGGGTCCGGAATTCAATTCCAGTCATGGACAAATGCCTGGGTTGCGGGCTGGATCCCCAGCAGTGGGTGTACAGGAGTTAGCCTATCAATGATTCTCTCTCATCATTGTTTCTATCTCCCTCTCCCTTCCTCTCTGAAATCAATAAAAATATATACTTTTTTAAATCTTGTTATTTACCAATGATAAAAGTTCATTCTAAAATAGTCCTCTTCACTAGAGTTTTCAGGTCCAAATATACTCTCATCCCACTTCCCTCCTCATCTCCCCATCACCCACTTAGCCTACTTTCCTTACTTCAAAATAACAATATCTTCAAATTCTATACCCTAAGTTATATTTGATCATTTCCAATGACATGCAAATGGCTTAAGTATTTTAATGCTGCTGCTTTTGATAATGGCCGTAACAATGTCAGGAAAAAATAACAATGTATGAAGTTATATGTATAATATATTTCATTGATCTGGGCTTCAGCTTTCCCATAATTTAAACTTAATAAACACTTCATCTTTCCAAAATCCACAGGAAAATCCATAATGTGTTCTAAATCCATTATAATAAAAGTAAGTCCAGCCTTTAGAGTTCTTATCACTTTTTCTTCTACCTGAATCCCATTAAAGAACATTACATGCTCCCAACATCATAAAAAGGCTAATTAATGTCTGAGGTCAGATCAATGAAGCAAACTGCATAACTTCCTACATTGTTATTGTTGGGCCACCACCAGAGTAACCCGGACTCATAGGATGGAAACCCAGTTCTGCCATCATTTGACTCCACATCGAGGTAGTTAAGTTCTCAGTCTACAGAATCGGGATGTTAGACTCTCTTGCTGAGGTCCCCTTCAACTATAACATTCTGATTTTATATTCTACTAGAGGCCCAGTGGTCCAGTGCATGAATTCACGCATGGGTGGGGCTGATTATGGATGGAGCCAGCTGTGGGGAAGGGTGGGGGAGCCGATTGGGAGCCAGTGGCCTGGGGAACGGGCCCTGGGTGGTTGGCTGGCCAACCCTGCCCCTGATCAAAGTTGGGGGCGGAGAGGGGGGAGAACAGAGCTGTTGGAGGGAGGGGCTGCAGGCTGATGGGGCAGTGGGGGCCCATTGGGGGCGGGGCTAACCAGGAGGAGGGGCCGAAAGCAGTTGGCCTGCAGGCTCTACCCTTGATTGGGGTGGCGGGGGGGAAAGAGGCTGCAGGAGGGTGGCCAGCCAATCACACCCCCTATTAGGGTGGGGGCAATCAGGGGTGGAGCTGGCTGGGGGTAAGGGCTGAGGAGGGCTTGGTCAGCCATCCTACCCTCGATTGGTGTGTAAGAGACCAATCAGGAGCGGGTCTGGCTGGGGGGTGGGGCTGCAGGAGGTTGGCCCACAAGCCCCACTCCCCAATCGGGCTGGTTTGCTGGCTACAGTGGGCATCATAGCTACCAGTTGTTATGGCATTCTGGGCACTGGCTTTTTATATATATAGATTAGGGATCTGAAAAATAACTTAAATGTCCTTAAAAAAAAAAAACTGACAAGACTTTTAAATGCTTTTGTCAGAGAATTTAACCTAACACTTAAAAAAAAAAAAAAACTATGAAAATCCAATTTACAGAAGAGAAGGAAAGCAATCGTGGGAGGTTCAAATTACAAGAATAACGAGAGTTTTAACTTTACCAAAGTAGTCACTCACAGGAAGAGCTTCCCTAAGACACTGAGGTGTAGGTTTATACAACTTAAAGTTTGTGAAGACAGAAAAAGTGTTAAGTGCCATCATCAAGAATAAAATCATTCAAAAGAAACTAAACAATCTCTAATGTTATGATGAAAATAAATGTACATTTGAGTCGATTCGCCTTCAAATTTTGAGAACAATTCTACTGTGTAAAGAAGGCATGAATAAGCTAATAAAACTATCTCAGTTTAAAAAAAACAAAAGCCTGGTCTATAAAAAGTGCTTTGGTAAGAGGCATAAAAATTATAAAGTTTTAAGAAAAGAAAAGCAAAACTTCTCATATGAGGGGAAGAAGTGAGAATGGAAGAAAAAGAGCAAATTTCAAAAATCCTAATTCCACAAAGAATATCAGAAAATTCATACTTAGATAAAGGACTGATTACATACATATATGAGCATCTTTCTATGCATATTATATTTTAAAACATACTTTTGTTGATTTCAGAGAGGAAGGAGGATGGAGAGATATAAATACCAATGAGGAGAATCATTGGTTGGCTGCCTCCTACACACCCCTTACTGGGGATCACGCCCACAATCCAGGCACGTGACCTGGCAGGAATCGAACCTCGACCTCCTCATTCACTGAACTACATGGGCTGGGCTCTATTTGTATTCTTTAAGGCGGCATTACACAAAGGGGTCTTCTACCCAGTTCCAAAAACAAAACGAGTTTCCATGGTTAAAATAAGTTCAATTACTGCTTACTACATCGCCCTGGTATGTGTTAGGATTGCCGTCAGCATGTAACAGAAACTCACCTACAATAGTTTAACCTAATAGGGCTTCATTTTCCTTCTAGAACCATCAGTCCAAAGACAGAGAGCCCAAGGCTGGTAGAGTAGCTGCATAAAGCCACCACGAGCTCCTTGAGTCTTTCTGATTTGCCGCTCTTAGCTTGTGGCTTTTGTTTTCCTGGTGCAAGCTGTCCACAGCTCTTTCGGGCAGGAAAGGGGAGGAGAGGGCAACGCAAAAGGAGTGTGCCCTCTTCCTCAGATCCGTTTCTGAAGAAACCAATAGCTTCCTGGAAGTCCTCATCCTTGGACTTCTCTCTCACTGGCTGGTACTCGGTCACTTCTAGTGACAAAGGAGCATGAGGTGGTGAGAATGTTTTGACTAGATACTTGCCACCGACAGCAAAATCAGAGTTCCAAAAAGAAGAGCGACTGGATGGTTAGCAATTTAAAAGGTCAAAAAAGCACGTTTGATATCAAAGGCTCTGAGAAACGGTGCAGTCAATAAACCTGTTTACCTTTGTTAGACACAGTACTTTTTTTTAATTTTTATTTTTATTGTTGAGGGTATTACAGATGTCCCCCATTTCTCCCCACCCTTTACCCCCCCCCCTCCACCTGCTCCCGTTTTTAAACTTATTTGAACACAAATTTCTTATTTTCTTTGAACAGCCCGATGAAACAGCATCCGATGCAGCACATTTTGGGAAATACTGCTTGGGGAAGTAAACAAAGAGAAAGAGTCCGTTTACATATTTAGAAAGGGAAAGGGTTTACATATTTAGAAAGGGAAAGGGATTACTTTGCCTTTAAACAAAAGGCTCTGGAAATTACTGAAAAAACAGGATCTGGTGTGTTTTCACTTTTTATGTCAAGTCCCAGTTCCAGTGAGCAAAATCTTTTCTCCTTCCCCTTTATGCCTGAGTTGGGTCATGCATGCCTCATTTCCCCTTTATTGTCCTGTCTCAACTCCAGTCATTTCTTCCCGGAACTTTCCTCCATTCTAACATTTCAGGCTGGCCCTTAAAGGTCCATTCCAGAGTTTCTCCAAGATTTCACTCCTCCTTTGGTTCAGCTTCTTAGGCTTAACTTTCTTTCTTTTCTCATCTTCATATTATAGCACCAGAACAATTTGGGCTCAGCATTTATGTATTGAGTTAGCCCTTCCTGTATAGTCTTTACTCAGTCTTTTCAACCATTCTTTCGATACCTCATGGAGGCTGCTGCTGATTCAATGCTGTAACAGATTCCAATATTACTTTCAAAAAGCCATGTTCATATTTTTTAGGTGAGGGAAATAAGAAAAACAATCAAAATACTTAGTATAACTTTTCATTCAGCTACTAAAGCATTTAAAAGAAAGCCATTCATGCCCTGGCTGGTTTGGCTCAGTGGATAGATCATTGGGCCTGAGGATTGAAGGGTCCGGGGTAGGATTCCGGTCAGGGGCACATGCCCGGGTTGTGGGCTCAATCTCCAGTGGGGGGGCATGCAGGAGGCTGCCAATCAATGATTCTCAACCTGGATATTTTTTTCTTTTTCTTAAATATATTTTATTGATTTTAAAGAGGAAGAGAGAAGGAGAGATAGAAACATCAATGATGAGAGAGAATCATTGATTGGTTGTCTCCTGCATGCACCTTATTGGGGATCGAGCTCGAAACCCAGGCATGTGCCCTTGCCTGGAATCAAACCTGGGACCCTTCAGTCCGCAGACTGATGCTCTATCCATTGAGCCAAACCAACCAGTGCTCATCCTGGATATTTCTCTCTTCCTCTCCCTTTCTCTCTGAAATCAATTTTAAAAATATGTATTTTTTTAAAAGCCATTCATCTATATCCAGTTCCATTAAAATATTCATTTCTTCATTGTACACCTGAAACCTATATAATTTTATTAACCAATGTCACCCCAACAAATTCAATTAAAAAGCAAAAAGATTAAAAATTAAGTATTCATTTATTTTCATTCACTTTGATAAAGTGTGGAGAGATTGGGAGGGAGGTAGAGTACATTTTTCACATTCCCAAACACCAGCCTTTCCACAGCACACATGGGTATTTCCTTGCCAAAATAACCAAGGCTCATCTATTCTGGAAGGGAACTAAGAAAATGCCATCTTTTATTTCCTAAGGAAAAATATTAAATACGTCAAATATATAAAACTTTCATATAGAAGAAAAAAAAAAAAAAAGGCAGCACCTTCATTTAAGCCTTTAAAGGAAATGTATTTAAACTCCCCAACGGAATTCCATGCTCTGCAACATGAAGAGTTCATTCACTGACTTTACAGGAACAGACTTGGCTTATCACCCCATTTTATGAAAGTGATGAATGGAACTGAACCCCACAGGATAGCTTACTCTTCTGTTTTCTAGAAACCAGGAAAGGGGGGAGGGGGGAAGAGAAAGACGTTGAGTATATTCACTTTACTAGTAGACAGGCCCCTAGAAAATCAAAGGATCATAAAATATTCAGAAGCCATAAAAGGGCTTTCAGTGCCGAGGCCTGGCTATATGGACTCTCCATCCTCTGCCATCGCTCACGAAAGAGAAGGCACAGCCAACTCCCTCCAAGTTAGAAATCTAAACATCACAGAACACTTCCCAAGTTGCTTCTAGAAAAAAGACTGGAACCTCCCCACCACCAGGGGAACTAAGAGAAACATCTGCCTCAGCAGAAGGTATACTCCCTGAGGGCAGGGCCTGTGAGCTATCTCCTACTGGACATTCTAGGAATTTAGAAGGGCAAGTATTCAATTAACGTTTGTTCAATGGGTGACTGAAATACTGAGAATGTTTTCTCCTCGATTTAGACACAGAGAAATGGAACCTGTAATATCAATGTTTAAGGAGAAAAAGATAAATAGGCAAATATTTTATATTTAATATTTCAGTAACAACGTATACACAGAAGACTGTATTGTGTCAAGATCTGCTGCAAACATGAAAAACAAATAACAACAACAACAACAAACAAAAGACAAAACATACTGGGCTACCAGTTACTCCGAAAGTCAGGATTAAAGGAAAATGGAAGTTGTCTTGGGGAAATAAGTAAATCTCAGGGAAGGCAGGATGAGCGAATGAATAAATATAAAAGTGGTCACTTTTTCAGTTGGTTTAAGGGGAGCTGAGAATTGGTCCCCAAAACCTCTCTGAACTGTGTAAATTCCAGCAGAAGCAGCTGAGAGCCAAACAATGATCTGGAAGCATACCAGAAATTCAAAGGCATCAAAGTCTAGACACCTCTCACTCCCCTGGAGGGATCTGGCTGCTCGCCTGCTGCTAGGATCCCTGCTGACCCCAATTTCTTCTTTTCCAGGGTCATTCTTGCAGGATTGCTAAGAAGTTAACTTTAAGAGAAGCAGTTTCAGCTGCCCACCACCTTTTACATCTCAGAGGGGCTATGTCCTTTGAAAGGGAAAGGAAATGGGTTTCTGTTAAATTACAAGTGAAATGAGTTCCTTAAATATCAGGAAGCAGAGAATGTAAGTACCATATTTTCAGCGTATAAGACGACTTTTGAAACAAAACAAAAAAAGCCTGCTCAGATTGGCCAGTCAGAGAGGCGGTCTATTAAAAAAAAGAACTGGTGTTGCCTCGGAAGTGGGGGGTAGTCTTATACAGCGAATATAGGCCTAAACCTATGTTTTAACTGTAAAATTAGGGGGGGGGGGGGGTCGTCTTATACACCGGAAAATACGGTAAAGCTCTTCCTTAGCACTTCCTGCTGCCAAATGAGTTCCCAAAGCAAGAGGTATTGGCTGCATTTCTCCAAGTGCTGCCTGATTTGCATGAATACCTTTGAATATTCCTGAACTATTTGTCGGCTGCTGGTTATCACCAAGGCTTCTTTTCTTTCTTCCTTCTCTTTCCAGTCGAGAACTTAGTATATGACCCGAACTTAGTGAATGGCCCGGTATTAAAAGTATCACATTTCCCTTTACAAATTCTTTTAAACCCTCTTAGATGCCTCCTAAATCCACGACCAATATCTGAGCCTGGCATCTGAAACCTTCAAAACAACACATTTAGGCAAATTTGCAGGAGAAACAGCAAAAATTGAGGTAAAAGGAACCCAAAGGGACAGCGCTGCCATTCAAAGCAGGTATTTACATACTTTGTGTTCACTGGCGTGTAGAAAAGCAAACACACAGTACCACTGGCTAACACAGAGTTCTACACTGAGTGGCCAGATTATTATTATAAGGTTCTCCCTCCTCCCAACTGGTGGGCGGAGTTATGACATTGCTGGCACCTGTCACAGAGACATCTCCAAGACATTGAGCCATCAATCAGCGCCTGCCAAAGTGTCCTGGAGTCCACCCCTTCCTGTTCTGCCCTGGGTCCAACCCTCTCCTGTTCCTCCCCTTAAAAAGACCCCCAGTCCAGCCACGTGCTGCTGATCCTCCATGTCCAGGTGGCAGCCTGGCTAGGTCCATCTCCCCTCCAAACTCCTTCAATTCTGATTTCTCTACCTCCGTAATGAGTCCCGCTCATTACTGGGGAATAAACTTTACTTTAAAACTCCTTGGTGGTCAGTTTCCTGCGCCTCAAACCTTACAATTATGACCTCTGAATGCATAATAATCTGGCCACTCAGTGTATATCCTATCTGATAAAAGGCTAATATGCAAATTGTCCCCTCAACCAGGAGTTTGACCAGCAGGCAGGCCACCCATGTCCCCTTCCCCTGCCCAGGCTGGCCAGATGCCCACCCATGCACTAATTCATGCACCAGGCCTCTAACACACACACACACACACACACACACACACACACACACACACACACACTGAGTGGCCAGATTATTATGCGTTCAGAGATCATAATAATCTGGCTATGCAGTGTATCTTACTTTGAATATTTTATTGCAGGAAAGCAAAAATTGAGGGGCGAGGGTGAATGAGCTGAGATACGGACACCAGAACCCCATCACCAGGGTGTGGTAGTTAGGGATCTGGACATGGCCACAGCCAGCCTTCCCACTTCCCCTTGGGATCAAGCTGTCCATGAGCCTGGGGCACAGCACCAAAGGCTGAGGCACCTTCCTCCACCCGTGACAGCCTCCAGGATACCACTGAGAGGGAGAAATGCAGATGCTGTCTTCCTCACAAGGGCAAAGCCATGTTCTGTCCACTGCCTGCTTGTGGGTAGCTGTCCAAGCTACCAACACCAGATCCCACACCAGTATCAGAAGTCACCTATCAGCCCCTCTCAGCCTCTGCAAATGCCCCTTCCCTCATTCAGTTATCCTTTAAAAAAAAAATTTATTGATTTCAGAGAGGAAAGGAGAAGGAGAGAGAGAGATAGAAACATCAATGATAAGAGAAAATCAGTGATTGGCTGCCTCCTGCATGCCCCCACTGGGGATCGAGCCCGCAACCCGGGCAGGTACCCTGACCAGGAATGAAACCTCCTGATTCATAAGTCGATGCTAAACCTCTGAGCCATGCCAGCCAGGGCTCAGATGTCCTTTTGACCAGCTCTGAGCATGTATTAGGAGCTGGCATGGTGGTGGGGGGACTGGTGGAAGTCTAGTAAACATGAGCACTACATACAATCAGCCCTCAAAAAACCTAGCGGGGCAAGAAAGACTCCACACACCGAGCAAAGTGCGACAGGCCCGAGGAGAGAAGCAGAGGAGAGCCTTCTTGGGTCATGCTCCTTCGAAGAGCCTGAGGTGGGGGTTCCTGTGCAGGTAACGGAGGACGTGCTCTCACGAGAAACGTGTAAGAAAGTGAGGGAAGCCCTAGCCGGTTTGACTCAGTGGATAAAGCCTCGGCCTGTGGAACAAAGGGCCTGGGGTTTGATTCTGGTCAAGGGCATGAATCTTCATTGCAGGTTTCTCCCCGGCCCTGGTGGGGGCTTGTGCAGGGGGCAACCAATCTGTGTGTTTCTCTGGCATTCCTGTTTCTCTCTGTCTTTCCCTCTCTCTTCTACTCTCCCTAAAAATCAATGGAATAATATCCTCGGGTGAGAATTCACACACACACACACACACACACACACACACACACACACACACACACACACACACACACAAACACACACACAGACACACACACAGACACACACACAGACACACACACATACACAGACACACACAGGCACACACACACACAGGCACAGACACACACACAGACACAAACACACACACACACACACACACACACACAGTGAGGGAAGCCACTTGAGAAAAGAAAAGATGAGGACTGACACAAGCCTAGCCTCAGTCTGACCCACAGAGAGCTCCGGAGTGACATCCACTATAGACTGTGCATTATAACCCAATCACGGACATCAGCAGGTCCAGGCCACCCCAGGGTGGAGGATGAGGTGTTGCCTCCCAGGCTTCTCCAGGCTAGAGAGCTCCTCTCTGGGAGACAGAAGCTTCCAGAGAACGATACAAATATAAGGCGTTAGCAAATAACTGTGCAGTAGCCAAGCTTTACGTGCACTGGCCCAGGAAAGGAGGTCCGGGCAGGCCATCACCACCATCTGTTGCAGAGTCCAGAAATCCGTAAGAACCCCACAAGCAGAGGAAAGAGAGGGAGGTTGTTCATTATGAATCCTTCGCCTTCCCACCTCCCTGGAAACTTGCTGGGAGGTTCACAGCCTCATCTCCACACGGTGGCTGAGCACCTGTGAGAAGCCTCCAGCCTGTGGTGTGATTTCACAGCCCCCCGGGCTGAAGGCTCACCTGCCAGGCGCTGGGCTTATGGTTCCCAGTTATAATCAGAAGCCGGAGGCAGTTTCTCCCATCTTCTGCCCAGGAGCCCTCTGGCCTCACAGTGAGTCTCCAATAAACGGCAGTCATCCTCCGCCATCTAACTGACCACGTTCTCCCAAATTTATGCTCACCTTATAAAGTTTCATGTTTTACTTCCCAGATTTCATCGTGTGCACTCACTGTGCCCCAGGAGTGTGGCTCAGTAGTTTTCACTTTCCAAGAAGTACGTCTCTGCCTTCCCCTTCTACTAAAGCATGGCTAAGAAATTGGGGGGAAAGCCCCAAAGCAAGTTATCTGTGCAGCATATACAATCCGGTCCAGGACGTTCAATCGGAAAGGAACTTAAAGAGAACTCCCCACATCCTTGGCTGAAGCCCCCACCCATCTGGATGTAGTTAGAGGGCACATCTATGGGAACTTAGAGCTAAAGACGCAAATTCCAAAGTGTAACAAGATTAACCTTTTAATTACAGATGATCTGATTATTCCGAGCAGAGGGAGCAGGTTTTTGTAAGATGCCAGGGAAATTCTGGATCACCAGACAGGTCCAAAAGGAAATAAATACTCAAATCAATTAATTCATTCATGACGAGTTACTCTTTGATTAAACTCACAGATCAAGCTCCTGACAACACTAGAGGAGAGTGTGGGGGAGGAAGGAGGTTCCAGGTTGATCTCTTAACCAATGCAAAGCTGTCTCAACTATCGTTCATAAAATGTACACACTAATGATTTCATGAAGAACCACACCAATCAAGTGGGGGGTAGGGGGAAAGTTACTAAAGATTAAAACAGCAACAACGTTTACAGAGCAATTTCCATGTGCCCAGAACTGTGCGAGGAGCTGGATGCTCACATTCCTCAAAATTCCCATGAAAACACTGTCAGCACAGGAAATGTAAAAGGATACAGGATCCCTGCTGTTAGACATGCGCAGAGCAAGGACGATGGGCCAGGTACAGGAGGTCACCAGGATAGAACGCACCAGATGCCTAGCAAAGGGGCAAAACTGGGAACACAAGCAGCTCTCCCCAGGATAATCTATCTATCCTCCTCCCCTAGCATATCTCTGGTCATGCGGTTGGACCCCAGATCTTTCATATCACTGGTCAGACCGTTTTGTGCGGCCCTCCCCCCCTCCCCCCGACCTTTTCCTCCCTAAAGATAACATCTAGGCCTCAGCTGTATTTTAGTTCCAGGGCCATAAAAGCAACAAAACCAGACAAGCAATGCCCTGACTGCCTTGGACCAGCTACATTGATGAATGACCCCCTGCCCTGGCACTGAACAATCAGTGGAGACCATGACCCTGAAAGAGCATACCTGGGAAGCTGATGAATATTCTATTGAAACCCTCCCCTGAGACCTCCCCTAGGATTTCCACCTGCAAGAGAGAGAGAAATATACTCGGGACAAAGGGCCTAGTGCACACTCTCCCTCCAAGGAGCACACCCATGGCATTCCCTTCCCTCTCTTCTTCCCCCAAGGCACGGACCCCCTAACCTCCAACGGACCCCATAAGGCTTGCAACCAGGGGAGCAATGGGCAGTGGCAGCTCATCCCAAGCTAACCCCCTGAACCTGTCTCCAAGGCCCCCTTTTCTCTGACTGCTCAGTGACCCAAAGCAGCCCAGCCTAGGCTCTCCTGTTGCTTCTTCTATGCCCGTCCTTGTTTCACTGTTTTGCTGCCATCATGGACCCAATACCCTTTGGCCCAGTGCTGTGTAGCCCTTCCCTTTGGAGATCCCCATGCCCAACCCCTTTTCCTTAAATAAATTCAATTTAATCACCATCTGAGATGGCTATTTAGCCTGCCCGCGCACCAGCGATGTTAACCTTTCACCTACCTCATGCCACAGACACTGAAGCCCGGATGAATTAAGGGCTTAATGGAGAAAGGTAACTTGTGAAACATTCGTAAAAAAATATAATACATATTTCTAGCTAATTTCAAATGGAAATGTTGCAATCTTACCACATTAAAATTAAGAACTTCTTGACCTGAGTTGCTATCTATGGACAGACTCCATAGATGGACTTGGTTTGGGGTCAGAGATGGAAGCTGCTCTCAGTGAAAAACTTGAGCTGTCAGTGGTGCTGTGGGTTGAAGCAGCGACCTGAGAGTCAACAGTATTCTGAAAGCAGGTCTCTGGGTGAAATCCTGCTTAGGTTGGCTTCCCAGACATCTGAGATGGGCCTGCCAAGAGTGACGGCTGTTTCAACCAATGAATGGAGCAACTGTCAGCAGTGGGCAGCATAATAAAGATAAAGAGGAGTAAATATATGTGGGTATGTATAAAATCCTTAATGGCATATATTTTGTATAAACCAAATATATTTTTAAAGAAAAAATTAATTACTCAATTCATTCTTTGACAGTTTCAAAAATGGAAATAATACATAAACGTTTTTAGATTATATGAGGTATTTATTATTAATTCCATTTTATTATTTTTAATATATTTTATTGATTTTTTACAGAAAGGAAGAGAGAGGGATAGAGAGTTAGAAACATCGATGAGAGGAAAACATCGATCAGCTGCCTCCTGCACACACCACCACCGGGAATGTGCCCGCAACCACAGTACATGCCCTTGACCGGAATGGAACCCCGGGACCCTTCAGTCCACAGGCCGACGCTCCATCCACTGAGCCAAACTGGTTTTGGCCCCATTTTATTATTAATGAGGAAACTGAAGTTTAGAAAGAGAGGGTAACTTTCACACATCCAGTTAAGTGAAAGTGACAATATCACAATTTTAATTAACTTTAAAACTCATATGCTTTTAGCCCTGGCCGGTGTGGTTCAGTGGTTGGAGTATCAGCCCACGCACTAAAGGGTCACCGGCTTGATTTCCAATCAAGGGCATGTACCTGGATAGAGGGTTCAGTCCTGGGGTCCTAGCTGGGGCATGTGCAGGATGTCTCACGTCAATGTTTTCGCTCTATCCCCTCCCCCCTCACCCCACTTCTACTATTATCTCTAAAAATCAGTGCAAAAAATATCCTCCTGTGAGGATTAACAAAACAAAAACACAACAACCACAAAACAGGCTTTTAATACTATGCTAGTTCGTTAAGGTTAACACCAAAGGGGCAAAAAAAAAAAATAAAATAATAATAATAATAATAATAATTCACAAGATTCTGGAATCCACACGAGCCCCCTCTGGTGCGTAACTCTTCTTTCGAACCCCCTGTGCCTTCCGTGGGGGGTGGAAAATGAGCACTATTTATTCAGAATTCCTTAGCTGTAAAGTCCTAACTTTATTTACATATTCTTAACACAATCATAATAAATTAAAAATAAAATTATCCAGGTTTCAGACATACAATGCCACAACACATCATCTGTACACTGTATTGTATGTTCACCACTCCAAGTCAAGTCTCCTTCCATCACCATTACCCCTCCACCCCATATCAATTTCCTTATATGTTAGAAATTTTTCATAATAAAATATTCATGGAACAGTAGGAAAAGTGAAACATACAGGGAGTGTGAACGGTAAGCTAATTGCTAAGAAAAAGCACAGAAACTACTGAATCCACTGCATGTCTTAGGCACTGCTGAGACAAAAGGAAAAGGGGAAGTTGAGCAAATAGTAGTAATTTATTGGGCAACTACTTTACATCAGAGGCATACGCGCTAGACAGACACATGCTATCTGACTTTACCATCACAATCTCCCTGCCAGGCAGGCTTATCACATTTATTTATTTTTTTATTGATTTCAGAGAGGAAGGGAGCGAAAGAGAGATAGAAACATCAATGATGAGAGAGAATCATTGATTGTCTGCCTCCTGCACACACACACACACACACACACACACACCCGCCACTGGGGATCGAGCCTACAACCTGGGCATATGCCTTGACCAGAATTGAACCCAGGACCCTTCAGTCTACAGGCTGACACTCTAGCCACTGAGCCAAACCAGCCAAGGCCATATCAACTTTTTTTTTTTAGATAAGCACACTGAAACTCAGAATAGTGTGTAACTTACCTATGGTTGCATAGTATGGAAACTGAGGCTTGAAATTGAGGTTCTGCCAGCCTCAAAACTCTATCACCACATAGAAGAAAAAAGCATCATGAGCCCAGCCCTTCTTCCTTCTAAGGAAGATAAAACCATGCCAAGGGCGGGAACATGGCACAGCAGCCACTTGTACACAGCAATGCCCCTTCTCTTAGTTCTTGCAAAAGCCCTCATGAGTCTCCTCTATCCTGTGTTCTTTTCACTGCAAGAATGAGCCCACTAGAGGGTTAGCCATCGCCTCCATGCACATACCCGTGGTCACAAATATTGCAAAGTGGCTTACTCAGCACCATCCAACAGATTTCAAGCCCACCCACCTTCCTGGCCTATAGAGGCTAGAAAGCTAAACACTCCTTCACAGACTCCCTTGACGCTAGATTCTTCCAAGCAGACACACCCATGGAAGATTTGAAAGACAGGAGGCAGCAGTGGCCATATACTGGGAGGTCAGGACTTCTGGCAAGGCAGGGGAAGGTGTCTGATTCCTTGGAGCCGTTGTGGGAGAGGTTTTAGTTTCTGCCTCTACTGTCACAGGTACTGGAGCAGAAACGAATTAGAACCACATTATGGCTGGAAATTGGTGGGAGACAAGCTGTGTTATTAGTGAACATGTAGCATTGAAGCTCTGTTCTCCCAGAAATACTGTCGAACTCTCTAATAAATCCCCAGCTACTTAGACAGCTAAGAAGGAATCAACTGTCTGCAACTAAGATCTTAAGCAGCATGCCTTCTAAACGGCTCTGAGCCCGCCTCTAAGTTACAAGCCTACACAACTTCCTGCTAGACAGTAAAACTCCCTAGTACAGGACATAAGCCTCCCACTGTCCACGCTGGAGGGAGACCAGGGGAGGACAGGAGGAGTAGGAAGAACATATGGCAGTCGGTCAGCTTCTGCTTCTATCACAAACACGGTCTCCCAGAAAAGCCAGCCTAGAACAGCCTTTCAAACGTCCCAGGTAACAAGGACAAGAGAGCACATCAAAGTGAGGGCTGCCCAGCTGGCTCAGGGGTTGAGCATTGACCTATGAATGAGGAGGTCACGGTTCAATTCCAGATCAGGGCACATGCCCAAACTGTGGGCTCAAATCCTTAGTGGGGGGTCTGCAGGAGGCAGCCAATCAGTGATTCTCTCTCATCACTGTTGTTTCTTTTTCTCTCCCCCTCTCCTTTCCTTTCTGAAATCAATAATAAAATATGTGTGTGTGTGTGTGTGTGTGTGTGTGTGTGTGTGTGTGTGTGTGTTAAAGTAAGGGCCTTTCGAGGACCCTTGCTTCACACCCTAGAGTGGGAATTGGAATAAAGCAGGCCAACTTCATGTCAATGATCTCAGGTAGAGGGCCCTCTGGGAAGGCACATGGACATTCTTTTAATTCTTATCAGCTGAGCCCGAGGCACTGGCAGAGTCCTGTCTCCAGTTACAACCCCCCCAGAAGGCAGGGGGTGTTATCAGTCCTGATTTACCTTTGCCCAGGTTTCTGGGAGAGGGCTTTGAAATGTAAATCCAGTCTAGCACCTGGAAGGAGGGAATGAATAGGACCTGGGCCCACCCAAGCTCCTTTGATCCTAAGTTTTTCCCAGTGAACCCCCTTTGTATTTTGGAGGATAAATAAAGGTGCTGTGTTGCCTGTAAGTGTGACTGTCTCTCCATCAGTGACAGACTCCACTCATCACCCAGCTTGAACCCATTTCTGTCTCTTCTCTCTTTCTTTCTTTCATTTCTTAATCCCCAGCTCCTCCACTCAGGAACCTGTCTTTCTCCTTTTCTGCGTGGGACACAGAAAAAAGAGAAGCACCCCACCGCAATCTCATTCAAAGGCTATGCTGGCTTGGTGGACAGGCTAATGACATACAAAGGCATGTCTGCTTTCTTTAACTATCATCACTTTGCACACAAAAAGTAAACACTTGCGTTCCCCACAAAGAAATACCCTCGGAGGCTCCTGGCTTATTTTTATTACCCATAACCTTTAGCTCAGTTGAGACAAATCCTTCTGCTCTGAGCACGATTATGAAACATGGAAACAGCTGAAAGCAGCTCAGAGTCACGGGCAACAGCCAAGGTAAGGGAGTTGGCCTACCACCCGTTTTAGTAAAAAATGAAGTAGCCCTACAAAGTGGGCAGACTTCTCTTTGGCTGCAGCTTATAACTTACTCTGAAGGCAATTCCAAAAATGAAACTTCAAAATAATTGGAGCAATAATAGAATTGTAAATAAATAAATAAATAAATAAATAAATAAATAAATATCTTGCCATTCGTGAATATACATATTTGGAAACTCCTGTTTAGAAAAATACATCTTTAGCCGAAACCGGTTTGGCTCAGTGGTAGAGCGTCGGTCTGCGGACTGAAAGGTCTCAGGTTCGATTCCAGTCAAGGGCATGTACCTGAGTTGCAGGCACATCCCCAGTGGGGGGTGTGCAAGAGGCAGCTGGTCGATGTTTCTCTCTCATCGACGACGTTTCTAGCTCTCTATATCTCTCCCTTCCTCTCTGTAAAAAATCAATAAAAAATAAAAAAAAATACATCTTTATAGAGTCACATCAGAGAGAATAAGATGGAAGTGTGGTCGTTTGTTTCTTGGTTTATTGTGTGTGTACCAACCATGTAGACAGAAAAAAAAAATTTAAATCTGTTATGGTCTAGCCTTTGTGGCCATTGGCAAAGGTGTAGGAACTGTCACTCTGCCATGAAACCCTGGGGACCACAAAGCTAACTTCGAGCAAAAGTGTGACCTTGGCACTCACAGCCATTACCTAGTTTCCTCTAGCCCTGGCCTGATTTCTCCCAATAGTTAGTCCAATGGGCACTGCTACTTTAAGAGCTTAAGAGTGAATTACAGCTCTTTTACTAAAAATCTCAAAAATATAGAATACGACAGTGCTCCTCTATAACCAGTCCTTTAAAATACCCTCTCTGGCCCAACTAGGTGGCTCAGTGGTTGAGTATCAACCTATGAATTGGGAGGTTCCGGTTCGATTCCTGCACATGCCCAGGTTATAGGCTAGATCCCTAGTAGGGGGCGTGCAGGAGGCAGGCAATCAATGATTCTCTCTTCTCATTGATGTTTCTCTCTCTCTTCCTCTCCCTTCCTCTCTGAAATCAATAATTAGTGTACCGACCCCTGAACTAAACCAAAAAATGAGGGCTCACTAACTCACCATGGGAAATGTCCCCCAAAGGTCAAATACCATCTCTAGAGAAACAGGGCCCTAAAAGACACTTTCAGGAATTGTGGTCCAGATGGCAGTCCCTTGAGAATGGAGTAGTGTGCAAGGGAAACAAACATGCCACACTGGCCAACAAGCCCAGGGCCAGGCTAGAACTATCACCAAGCAAGTGAATGCTGTGCCCTGAAGAACTGCTGAGAAACATCACCCCACAGAGTGAAGTCTCAAATCTTTAATGCAGTCTGATCAAATTTAGTTGGTGCCTTCCTGAATTCAGAGCTTAGCTGCTATGCAAGCAGCACCATAGACAGTGTGCTCTCCACTGATAGATTAGGATCAGTCTTCACAGCTAGTTTTTTATTCATAATCTGAAAAATATATTTTTTTTAAATCAACTCTGGCTATTATTGAAAGCTGCTACTAAACCCAGTCCTCTTTGTTATATATTAAAGGAAATTAGCATCAGACTCAGAGATAAGATCTCCCAAACACGCTCTGTTAACAGGTCCACAAGCTGCAAGAAAGCTCTCTGTTCATTTTGCAGTTTGTCTCATTCACTCAAAACAGCTAATAAATAAATCAGAACACCCAATGAGTCTCAGGGCAGCGGCCAGAGAATGAGGAGCCAGTAGGCATTCTTTGCAATATACCAAAACCACAGGGCAGGGAGACTAAATTTAGCATCACTTCTCTGGAGTTTTTCCAGAACCGAAGATCAGAGATTGGTTTCTTGTTCTAACTCGGCCGCAAACTCAGAGTAGGACTTTGAGTTAAACAGCATCTCTCTTCGGGGCTGTTTCTTCACCTGGGATATGGGATGGGGCCAGTTCATCTGAGGGCCTTTCATTTATTTTGGAAAATGCATCCAGGAAAGGGATATAGGCCCAGCCAGTGTTGCTCAGTGGTTGAGTGTCTACCTATGAAATAGGAGGTTACAGTTTGATTCCCCATCAGGGCACATGCCCAGGTTGTGGGCTTGGTCCCCAGAAGCAGGTGTGCAGGAGGCAGCCAATCAATGATTCTCTCTCATCATTGATGTTTCTCTCTCTCTCTCCCTCTCCCTTCCTCTCTGAAATCTATAAAAAATATTTTTTTTTAAATGAAAGGGATAGAGAATGTCGGTGTGATTCCTGAGTTGTGATATGTCTATGCAGGGTTCCTACTTAAAGCCAGGTGTTCTCCAATGCAAAGCATGAAAGCTGCCCACATGTTCCACTAGAAAACTGGTTTTTAAATTTCACTGGCTCTGTGCTGAATGTTAAAGAAATTACATATAGCCCTACCTGGTTTTGCTTAGTGGCTAGAGTATCGGGCCCACGGACTGAAGGGTCGAGGGTTCAATTCCAGTCGAGGGCACGTATCTCGGTTGCAGGCTCAATCCCCAGCCCCAGCTGGGGCATGTGCGGGAGTCAATCTATCGATGTGTCTCTCTCACATCAATGTAGTTCTCTCTGTGTCTCTCCCCCTCCCTCCCACTCTCTCTAAAAAAAATCAATGGGGACAAAAATATGCTTGGGTGAGGATTAACAAAAAATTACATACAAAAAAAAAAAAAGCTTCTGTGAGCAGCAATACATACCTCAAGCCCCAAGGATCCTGCAAAAGGGAGCCTCACAGGTCTCATCCTCCACCTGTTTTGGGGTCTTACCAGCCTCTTATGCACCTGGAGCCTGGAAGCCAGAGGTACCACGTAAAACTAGGCTGGCACCAGCCATACTTGGCATGTCGTTCAGACCCTTAGCTATACTCACCAAGTTCAACACGTGATGTAAAATTAAACAAATCAAAATCCTATATCAGTTGACCTATGAGAGAGCAAGGCTACCACGGACAGCATAAGGTCATGTATGTAGCTGGCTTACGTAACACAGGTCCTTCCCAAATTAACACCATCTATTCCCACGTAAGGATGGGAGTCACTCTTGCCCCTTCTGTCTTCCTTTTCATGGCTCAGAAGCCACCTGAGCATCTCTGAACCTTCCCGGTTCCTGGAAGCTGTCACGAGAGACTGTGACCCAATGCTCCCGCTAAGGGCACATGTCATCTTTACCCACCCCACCCCCACGCCCAGTATCCCTGTTGCTGCTCACCACCTGCTCTCCTTTGCAGGAACCATCTCTCCAATCCTTATTCCTCCTTTCAAAAAGACAACACATCCCTAGGTCCAAGAGTTTCACCCACAAACAACCTGCTTGGGCACAGAACTGCCTGAAAGTTGGTGTAAATCACCTCCCGGTTCATACATGCCCCGAGCATCTCCCTCGGTTCATGTTGCCAGAGCTGTTTTACATACATGTGGTGCTCACCCCCAAAAGAATGCAGATCTGTAATAAAGCAAAATTCTGACTCTGGGCAAATCCATTCATTGGCTCAACCAGCAAATACTGAGCACCTGCTAAGGCAAACAAGGCCCCTCTGCCCCCCATGCCTGCCTTTCTGGCATGACTGTGTCATGCCCCCAAATGAGATGGCGTGGGGGACCCTAAATGCCAGAATCTGCACTGGCCAGGGAGTCAAGGAAGCTTCTGGAGAAAAGTGACCCTGAGCGCTAGAGGCCAGCATCTCTGATTTTTATTTAAGCAGGCAGGTGCTATTTTTATAACTTACAATGTAATAAAAGAGGCTGGGGGGAGGGGAGGGCTGATGTGGGAACTCTATAGTTCTGCTCGATTTTGCTGGGAGCCTAAACTGCTCTACAAAAAAACAGTCTATTTTTAAACAGAAAGAAAATTAAGTGTTTTGAGGGAACTCAGCAGTTTTGAATGTCTTTTGTTTTATCTTAGCGTCTTCTGAATTTTCCAAGTTTTCATGAAATGACATCTTTATAACTAGAAAAAATAAGTTGTTTAAACAGAGAATAATTCCCCCCCCCAGAAAAAAAAAAAGAGGCAATTGTATTTGTATTTAATAAAAAAAGACACAAAAGTCATCACATTCTACGCTGAAAACAGGTACATTTTTGGCTGTTCATGATGCCTCCACAAAGTTAATTTTAAGAAGTTTTTAGAAAGCCTTAAGAACTCTTACATTTCATTTTAAATAGCACATATTGCGTGGATGGTGTGGCTCAGTGGTTGAGCATTGGCCTATGAACCAGAAGGTCACTGGTTCGATTCTTGGCCAGGGCACATGCTCAGGTTGCAGGCTCGATTCCCAGTAGAGGGCGTGCAGGAGGCAGCTGATCAATGATTCTCTCTCATTGGTGTTTCTGTCTCCCACTCTCTACCTTCCTCTCTCAAATCAATAAAAATATTTTAAAATAAATAAATAGCACATATTACAGTGCATAAGTTATAATCTTCAGGAAAAGTTAATTTGTATAAACTAACAGTAGGTGTTCCTGTTAAATTTCTAAGTGTTCCCTTTCAAGATAATTAATTAAAGTTCTCTAATTTGGGTGCCAGCAATTTGAAATTCGTGGTCCTGGAGCCTACAATTACTAAAAATAATGACTATAATTCTGTAGAATAAATGGTTTTCTAGCAAATAAAAATAGAAGTTATTCTTTAATGAGGATCCCCAGTGGAAGTCACCACAGTGGAGGGGGCTATGAAGAGGCAGCCGATCAATGATTCCCTCTCATCATTGATGTTTCTGTGTCTCTTTCCCTCTCCCTTCCCCTCTGAAATCAATTTTTTTTTTAAAGAAGAAAAAAAAAAAGTTATTCCTTAATGGGTACAGCGTTTCGGTTTGGAATGCTGACAAAGTCCTGGAGATGGATGGCGGTAATGATTTCCCAAGAATGGGAATGTACTCGATGCCCCTAAACTGTACACTTGAAAATGGTTAAAAGAGTACATTTTATGTTATGCACATTTTACCATAATAAAAGTAACTTTTGCTTCTTTCTACCTAGACACTTTTTGAGGGGAGATGTCTTAGTTTTTAAATAAGAACCAATACAGGAGAAATGTCACAAATGCTCTGCCCGTTCCCTCACAGGAGTCTTTACAAGCAAGAAGTCTAAAATGAGGGTGTCAGTCTCTTGCATCGCACACACGGTAAAGCAAGGTCCCCACGACAAAACCTCTCCACCAGGTGGCTTTTAGGACGTCCATGGGGGCCCAGAAAGGCGTGTCTGGGGAAACGCATCCAGACCTGCCAGGTGCAAAGGACTGGCGCGGTGGGAAAAGCTGACGCCCACATCTCTGCTGCTCCGATTTCATTCCTTCAAATATTTACTGAGTGTCTACTATGTGCCAAGCCCTGTGCCAGGCTTGGGTCTAACACCTGCTTTCCTGGATCTTGCAACACAAGGGCCTGCTTTCAGTCACCCTACTCGCAAGTTCAAACAGCATTGCAGGACTCGATGTGACCTGTGTTTCTCAAGGAGCCGGGTTTTTTCTCATTTCCCTCTCCTTTTTTTTTTTTTTTCCTTCGCACTTTGAAATAATTCAAACTTACAGAAGCGTTGAAAGAACATCACAAAGGACTTCACCCAGACGCAACAATTCCTGCTGCTTTGGCACATAAACTATATCATGTGCTGGGCTATTTCCCCTCCTTCCTCCTCTACTCCATTCACATCCATCCAGCTCCCTGGTCCTCCGCTTCCCACACTCTCTCCCTCTCTCCTTATATAAAGTTTTTTTCTGGAACCATCTGTGAGTCGCAAACATCTTCTTTTATCCCTAAATATGTCATGATGCATTGTCCAAGAACAAGGCCACCCTCTTATATAACCACAGTCCCATTAGCCATTTCTGGCCGATTAACACTGATTCAGTAGCATTACCCGATATACACACCATACTCAAAGGTGGCAAATTGGCCAAATGATGGGAGAAGAGGTGTTGCCCAGGTTCCAAGACACACGATTTGAAGGCTCCCTCCTCAACCACCACGTCAACTGACAGGACCCAAGGAGACCTGTCTTACTCCCATGTTTCACAGGACTTTTTTTCTGGAAACTCTCATTATTTTAAAACTCCTTCCGATGTTACTTAAGGAAGCCCTCGGACTGGAGTGACGGCCTCACAATCAACCTGTCTTCTGCATGAAGTGACTTGGTTCTACTTCCTTTTTGTGGCCGTCACCAAAAATTCTGGATAAAAACATTTTCTTGTAATAAAGTCCAGAGTGGCATCACTTCCCACCCCGTCTCGATTAGAAGTTGTCCAAGTCCTAGTAGTCCTTCTGCTCAGCACCTCCCTCAGTCCCCTAAGGAGCATTTTTAGACAATTCTTTCCCTAATCAACCCCCTCCCAATTGAAATTATTTAAAGAGATAGATTGTACATCCATTCATATCTCTATCTGTGCTTTATACATTTAAAAAAAAAAAAAAAAAAAAAAAAAAGCAAGATTTTTCACCACCACCCCAGGAATCAATTTTTTTATTACCCTATTTATAATAGAATGCATGGTATAAGGTCATTCACAATGTGGGGGTAGGTGTTGGGGAGAGAGAGCAAGATGTTACCTGCATGAGAGGAAACCAGACCCCAGTTCAGTCCAGGACCCTCAGCTGAGTTAGGTCCTGATTTTGAGACATATTACAAAGCTACAATAATTAAAACAGTGTGGTACTGGCAAAAAGACAGACAAGTAGACCAATGAAATAGAATACAAAGCCAATATGGTATATGGTCATGTATATGGTCAAATGATCTTTGACAGGAGTGCCAAAAACACTCAGTGCAAAAAGGAAAGTTTCTTCAACAAATGCTGTGGGGGAAAACTGGGTGTCCATGTGGAGGGGAAAAAATGAAGCTGACCCTTATCTTACAACATATTAAAAAATTAACTCCAAATAGATTACATATCGAATGTAAGACCTAAAACTATAAAACTCCTAGAAGAAAACATAGGAGAAAAGCTTCATGACACTGAACTTGGCAATTTCTTGGATATGAGACCAGAAAACATAGGCAACAAGAACAAAAACAGACAAATAAAACTGCATCAAATTTTTAAATTTTTGTGCCAGCCGAAACCGGTTTGGCTCAATGGATAGAGTGTTGGCTTGGGGACTGAAAGGTCCTGGGTTCGATTCCAGTCAAGGGCATGTACCTTGGTTGCGGGCATATTCCCGGTGGGAGGTGTGCAAGAGGCAGCTGATCGATGACTCTCTATCATCGATGTTTCTAACTCTATCTCTCTCCCTTCCTCTCTGTACAAAACCAATAAAATATATATATTTTTTAATTTTTGTGCCAAAGGACACAATCAATAGCATGGAGAGGCAATTTATAAAATGGAAGAAAATATCGGGTTTAAAAAAAAAAAAAAAAGTAATAAAAACACATTTCACTACACATATCACAAAGAGTTACGGTATGCTTCCTGGTTTTAATAATACGCTCTGTGAGGTGACCTGAGACCAAAAGTCAAGGCAAGAAACATCTTTTATCCAGCACTGGATAGAAATGCAGAAAGCTCAACGTGCTCCATTTTTATTTTACTTCTTAACATTCGGTCGTGCATACAATGTGCCACACACTGGCCCTTGCACTTTATAAATGTTGATTAACTTAATTTAATCCTCACAGCAACCCTCCAAGGTAAACATTCTCATCAGCCTCATTTTACAAATGAAGAAACGAGGCAAAGATAGGTTAAGCAATGTGTCCCTGGAAGTGGTGGGGCCCAGAGTGAAAGTCTTGCATTTCTGCTCACTGAGGAGGGCAAGCCGCCTTTGCTGCCCTCAGCACCCTGTCCTGCCAGGCAGTGATTGCAGGTGGCAGTGACAGCCCAACCAGGGACACGGGAAGGGGAGAAAAACCCCATCACCTTAGGAAACTAGGGTGGCCTTCTCCAAATCTCTGAAAGCCTGGGGTCTTTGCTTTCTCTTATTGAAAATCCCAGGCCACAATGTAAAGGTATCAGGGCCGAAGCCAGTTTGGCTCAGTGGATAGAGTGTCGGCCTGCAGACTGAGAGGTCTGTGGTTCGATTCCAGTCAAGAGCATGTACCTTGGTTCCGGGCACATCCCCAGTGGAAGGCATGCAGGAGGCAGCTGATCTATGTTTCTAGCTCTCTACTTCTCTCTTCCTCTCTGTAAAAAATCAATAAAATATATATTTTAAAAAAAGGTTACCAGGGCTCCACCAAGGGCACAAACCTGATGTATCAGAGCAAAAAGAAATGACAAATGCCAGTGTTGCTCAGTGGTTGATCATTGACCTATGAACTAGGAGGTCACAGATAAGATTCCTGGTCAGGACACAGGGCCAGGTTGCTGACTCAGTCCCTAGTAGGGAGTATGCAGGAGGCAGATGATCAATGATTCTCTCTCCTCATTGCTGTTTCTATCTCTCTCTCCCTTTCCCTTCCTCTCTGAAATCAATAAAACTATATTTAAAAAAGGAAGTGACAAATGCAACTCAGTTTTTTAAATAGAAAGAGCGAAATGCCTCCTAAACGGTGAAAATGCTGACAGCACCGATCTTCTCCCACAGGAGACAGCCCCATCAACCTTAGACTCCAAGAAGCAACTATGGCTCAACGATGAACATCTGCCAGCTTGACATTGAATGGACCTCCAGTCCCCAAGTCTTCATTTATAGCCCTGTCCGTACAAGACCTTCAAGGCTGCTCTTGGGAACCGGCCCACCATCGCACGGGCCTTCCCGAGACACAGTCCCTTCATGCTCTTCAGAGAGATGCCTCAGTGGTCTCCATAGAAGACCAATGACTATTGGTCTACAACAAATGACTATTTTTATTAAATACAGACTACCATCGGCCAGGAAGTATATGTTGCACCTGTAGCTATTTTACAAAATAAGCCAAAAATTTTTGGTTAGCATTTTAATATGATTTCAAATTTACACAGAACTTACAAGAACACTACAAAGAACTTTGTATTACTAAAGAACTATTAACATTTACCATCGTTGCTTTATCATTTTCTCTTCCTCTACATATGTGTACATACACATTTTTCATGAACCAGTTGAGAATAAGTTACCAACATAATGCCCCATGATTCCCTGAATATTGCAGTGTACAAATCAACAAATGTTTTGCAAACAATTTTAAAATGTATGTTACCACAATCCCAGATAATGGAATTACATAATGAAGTTGGAGGTCTAAAAATGCTTATTGCCCTGGCCAGGTAGCTCCGTTGGTTGGAGTGTTGTCCCATATACCAAAAGGTTGCAAGTTTGATTCCCAGACAGGACACATAACTAGGTTGTAGGTTCGATACCCAGTTGGAGTGAGTATGGGAGGCAAACGCTGGATGTTTCTCTCTCACATCAATGTTTCTCTCTCTCTCTCTCTCTCTCTCTCTCTCTCTCTCTCTCTCTCTCTCTCTCTCTCTCTCTCTCCCCTGCCCTCCCTCCCTCCCTTCCTTTCTCTAAAACTAATAAAAACATATCTTCAGTTGAAGATAAAAAAATTAAAAATAAGTTTTTAAGATGCTTATTAACAATCCATTCAAATTTTTTTGTTAGAATAAGGGGAAACAAGCAACATATTACCCATTTCAAACCAATTGCAGATGGAAAAAAAACAGTCAGCACTCATATAAAATGAAACAACTAAACAGGGAAAGGATAAACACACAAATCTCCCAAGCCTTTGGTTTAATGATCTTTGTTTGTTTTTTATAAGCTGCAAATATGCCGGCTTTACATAGTTTAATGGACAGTTGCTTACAGGCACTAACAATTTCAATCTATTTCATCACAGTTAATATATAGAATTGTCTAAGGATCATTTTTCCAACACCTTCAGTCAGGAAGTATATATTGCATGCCCTATAGCTATTTTTAAAATAAGTCAATTTCTTTAACTGTTTAATATAATTTCAGATTTACAGAGAACTTATAAGAATACTACAAAGAAGTGTTTATTACTAAAGAACTATTAACATGTTACCACAGTTGTTTTATCGTTTTCTCTTCTTCTCTCTATAAATATTTTTCTTGAACCATTTTAGAGTAAGTTGCCAACATAATGCCCATCACCCCTAAATACTTCAGTGCACAAATATTAAAATCAAATTAATTAACATGAATACAGTACTGTTATCTATCTTACACAAATTTTCCAATTGTCATACTCAATAATAATGTCATTTATAGGAAAAGAAAATATCAGATCACAAGTTGCTTTTTTATAAAATACACATTGTGTATGTGATGCTACAAAGGAATTTAGAGTTTCAAACTAAGAAAGCAAAAATAAATAAGGAAACAAACAAATCAAAAAACACTAAAAATACCAGTAACTGCTACAATTCTGGAAAGGAAAAGGAAGCAAGCCTTAGATAAACAGAAATTCAGACAATTCCATGACGTGAATAATTGCAATTTAGTCTCTCTTCCAGGTTAGGTCACGCTTTGCTTTTGTTCAAAATCACTACTTCTGGACTTAAATTTCACTGCACAGACCCATCTTTAGTCCTCTTCCTCTGAGACAAAGATTTTCTGAAGTATCATTTTTTTTAAACATATTTTTATTAATTTCAGAGAAAGAGAAAAAGGGAGAGAGAGAGATAGAAACATCAATGATGAGAGAAAATGATCAGATCAGCTGCCTCCTGCAAGCCCCACACCAGGGAAGGAACCCGAAACCTGGGCATGTGCCCTGACTGGAAATCAAACCGTGACCTCCTGGTTCATAGGTCAACGCTCAACCACTGAACCACACAGGCCAGGCTCACACACAAATACCCCAAGTCTACCCCATAAAAAAAATATATGTGTGTGTGTGTGTGTGTGTGTGTATATATATATGTATATATATATATATATTGCTATTCAAAATGAGAAGAAGAAAAAAGGTGTTTAATTTTGACTTTTAATACTATTTTCCTGAGTTCCAAATGACTCCAAAATAATCATGGAACCTGATTACTTGACAGAAAAATTTCAATAACAGAAACTCTGAATTAACTAAGTGACTACAGTAGTGTTACAACACGCTTTGGGCCAAGCTATCATCTGCAGACTCCTCGTAAAAAGAAAAAGGCACACGTTAGCCAGATCAATAGAAATTACCACAAAGGATTTTGCTAGTACAAAGAGTAACATAAACGTGAAAGGCTATACAATAAATGGACACCAATACTCTCTCAGCAGCACTTACCAGCACAAACTGGCTTTTGTCCTGTTCACCTTTTCAGGGGCCAATCCACTACATGAGTCAGTTGGAATATGCACGCAGAAAAGCTCTATGCTGTGCAGCTAGCCAACAGGGCCGGGGAGCCCATTTTTATGGCATGAGTAATAGGGTGAAACTCAGATACATGAGACTCCCCAAAGCAAAGGGCATCAAAACATGTGGCCAAAGTCCACACACTGAGCTTAATGAGTTAGGAGGCCTCCGTATAGATCAAGATTCATCTGCTGTTGGTGCTCACAGATAGTCACAGGGCCAAAGAGCCCCGTCTCCCAGCCCCACAAGCCCAAGTGCAAAAAAGGACGCTACAGGCAAGGAAAGTCATTACTAAGGACCAGCTCCAGGTGGAAAGAAGCAAAGCTGTCCAAGCTCTAAACAGAACCATGGCTTCCGCCCAGGAAAAAAGCACCAGACATCAACTACACAGAAAGATTCTTCCCATCTGCAAAGTCACTAATTAAAACACAGGGCCTTTCTTCCAGAAGGCCACGGGGAAGAGGGAGTGAGAGATAAACAGAATAAGGATTATCTTGCCCAGGAATGAGCTGCTACTGCTTTACCCTGAGGTCAAACCCTCCGTGATCTTTTCTATAAAAGGAGGGGATAGAAAATCCCACGTGTTGTCCAGATTAATGGGAAGAAAACTTGCTTTGGAGCCAGACAAATCCTGGCTGTGCCCCTTACTAACTGTGCAGCTTATGTCACTCTACGCCTGCTTCCTCATCTGTAAGATCCAGATTCTACCTGCAGCAGTTAGGGTTCGATTTGGTTATGAATACGTGGCTTTAAAAAGAGGCCTACTACCCCCATCGTGGGAAATGCCAGGGGTTGGCAGCCCCAGGATTTGTGAGGTGGCTCTGATCAACAGAGTCCTCAGATGCCAGGTTTCTTGTGTCTCCATGGCCTTTATCCCAGTCACCTCAAGGCACAGAGTGGCTGCTGGAATTCTAGCCATCATGTCTGTATTCCAGTTCAGGCCATTTGTCTAGTATTCCAAGAGGAAAAACAAAAGAAGAAATGGTACAAAGGTTCTGGTTCTATGTGACAAATCTGTTTAGACCCAGAATATAAGCACACGGCAATCCTAGCCGTAAGAGGGAGGAATGCACACAGGGTTTTATCTAGGGCAACCCTGTGTCCAGCTAAAAAAAAAAAAAAAAAAAAAAAAAAGGATCCTGTGACTATATTAGAAGGGGAAGTAGATCGTTCTGCAGCACCTCCTATATCATTTTAAGGATTAAATTGGATAACATATGGAAAGTGCCCGATGCTTCCTGGACCCACAAATGTATTCCTTCCCCTTCTGATAACACTGACATCTTATGATCTGTGGTGCCAGTGTCTTAAGGGGACCTTCCTAAAGTTGCCTTTTTCAGCCTGGTCTACTTTGTACAGTGTCATGTCTGGTCACATTCCACACACCACCTGCATTCCAGCCATACCAAACTAACCTCCTCCTTTCCCTGCCCCCACAGAGAATTAGTGTTCTCATCCTTCTCAGGTACCTTCTCTACCTTAGCACTCACCCCCCCCCCCGCCCCTTATCATAACAGCAGCTTGCATCTAATAAATGCTTTCTATATGCCAGTCGCTGTCCTAAGCCCTTTAGACCCATCTTAGTTGATCCCAACAATCCTATGACACAGACACTGCATTACCCCCATTTTGCAAATAGAGAAACTGAGTTCAGAGAGGTTAAATAGCTGTGCGAGGTCACACACGTAGTAAATTGCATAGCCATTGGACTGCAGGATCTGTATTCTTAGCAACCTTCTAGGCTGCCTTGACTGCTGACTGAGATGTCTGGGTGTCATTTCAGACCAGGGATGGTCAAACGACAGCCCACAGACAAAATCCAGCCCAGCACCTGTTTTTGTAAATAAACTTTTATTGGAACACAGACAGACCCACTTGTTTACAACGAGAGAGTTGAGTCATTCCCACAGAGACTATAGCCCACAAAGCCTATAGTACTGTTAACTCTCTGGCCCTGCTCAGGAAAAGGTCACTCACCCTGTATTAGACTGTCAGCCCCTCACAGCAGAGCCCGAGCTTTTTCTCCACATGATGTGCCTCCTGCATCTCACACGGTATTTGCCAGCTACACAAAAGGAGCTCACAAATAGGTGAGGGATGAGCATCCCACCAGGCCTGATGACATGCGAAGAGGAGTGTCTGAGGCTGAGGCTGCCGGCTCCCTCAGGGCCCGGAAAGTTCCCCAGTTCTGCCAAGATTCTGTCAGCAGACACACGATCCAGGAAAACTGTCGTGGTGGTTTCCCCTGCAGTGTGAGCAGCCCGCCATGGCTCTGACGGAGTGAGCTCTATGGAGCTGAGTGGGGGTCATTTGTATCTGTCACATAACATACTCAACTCCCCTGAACAAGGGGCCCGGGCAGAGCCACCCCCGGTTCCACCTCACAGAGGGAGAACCTGAATTCCATTACTTCCTAGGGGGATTCTCAATCTGCCACACCAGCCTCTTATCATTGACCACTGGTCACATGACCTGCACTGCAGAGAAACACTTATCATGAGTTTGAGGAAAAGAGTTATTAACAACTGTTGGGACCTGGCCAGTGTAGCTCAGTGGTTGAGTGTCAACCTAAGAACCAGAAAGTCACGGTTTGATTCCAGGTTAAGGCACATGCCCGGGCTTCTTCAGGCTCTATCCCCAGTGAGGGGCATGCAGGAGGCAGGTGATTAATGATTCTCATCATTGATGTTTGGGTTTTTTTTCTCTCTCTCCCTTCGTCTCTGAAATCAATAAAAATGTATTTTTAAAAAACTGGCTGGGTGGCTTGGTTGGTTGGGTCTTTGTCCGGATACCAAAAGGTTGTGGGTCCAACCCCTGGTAAGGGCACATGCAGGAGCAGGGATTAATGTTTCTCTTTCTTCTCTCTCTCCCTTCCTCTTTCTCTAAAATCAATAAACATATCCTTGGGCAAGGATAAAAATTTTTAAAAAAACAAAAAACTGATATTGCCTTTCAACTTTTTATATTCTCATCAAAATATTTGGAAAGGGACCAAACCACATAATAACATAAATAGTCCTCTAAAAACTGCAGCACAACATGAAAAAGTTATTCATGGCTCAAAACGCCTTCTTTGACCTTCCAAAGAGAGGCTTGCAACAAGACTGTATACAGTTTCCTAATTTTATCATTATTGCTATCATTGCATGAGAGACAATTAAAGCACTTTCTCTCTGGGCTGTGACCATATTTGATCCAGTCTGAGTTATCAAAAATCTAATTCTGGAGGGTTTTCTTTTTAATTCTGGCCTGGCCTGGCCCCAAATCGCATCAGTCAGGAGCCGGACAGAGCTGAGAACGCCTCCCACATTTCCGTGGAGATCATTCCAATCCTCCTCTCGGGACACAAAGGCCAGCGTCTCTTCTTTCTCCCCAGAGTTCTCCAACGACTGATCACTTCAGCAGACTGAGAACCCCGGGCTAAGCAGCAAATGGAGACAGTCATCCACTGTGCAAATCAAATAACTACACACCTGGGTCCCCAGGCAGCAGGAGGAAAGATCAAGAAACCCCTGCATACTTGCGAAGGCTGGGTCTAAAATGACCATCGAGCCCTAACCGGTTTGGCTCAGTGGATAAAGCATCGGCCTGCGCACTGAAAGGTCCCAGGTTCTATTTCCGGTCAAGGGCATGTATCTTGGTTGCGGGCACACACCCAGTGGCTGTTGATCCATGTTTCTCTCTCATCGATGTTTCTAACTCTCCCTTCCTCTCTGTAAAAAAAAAAAAATCAATAAAATATATTTTTTAAAATAAAATAAATAAATAAATAAAATGACCACCAACTTGTGCCCTAGGTTCCATGGAGTCACCCAGTGGTCTTTCTAAAATACCAGACTCCCAACTCCTGCTGAGGACCTACTGTGCATCAAGCCTGTGCTGGGCCTGGTGCCTGTAAGTAGCCTCACAACACTGCAAGGTTAGTGTCATTTTACAGATGAAGAAATGGGCCCAGAGAGTAAAGTGACTTGCCCAAGGTCATGCAGCCAGCAAGAGACAAAGCTGGAGCCTGTGCCCCCACAGACTGCCCCTGCTGGAAGCAATGTGCCTCCCATGAGAAAGAGGCAGTCCCTGCTGTCCAAAAGCTCTCCCGGTAGCAGCACAGAGATGGGGAGCAACCCATTTGCTTATACACTGCTGGTGGGACTGTGAAATGGTCCCGCCACTCGGGAAACACTTGGGGAATTTCTACGTGTGCCTATCCTATGTCCCCTAGATTCCAATCCTAGGTGTTTAACCAAGAGAAATGAAAGCATATATCCACTTAAAGACTCGTACACAAACAACGGCTTTATTTGTAACAGCAATAACTAGAAACATCCCAAATAGGCACAGATAAATAAACTGATAATAATACAGATAAACAAACGGGAATATCCACAGAATATACTACTACTCAGCAGCAAAAAGAAACAATTTATAAACTACCGGTAGGTGCAGCAACATAGGCAATTCTCAGACATTATCGAGGCTAAACCAGATTCCAAAAAGGATACCCTATATGGTTCCATCTATACGAAAACCCAAGAACCCACCAAATTAACTCATAGCGATAAAATCAGAAACAGGCTGCAGAAGAAGGGGAGTTGACTGGAAGAAACGTTGGGGCAAAGGAGTTAGAAATGTTCTGTACCTTCAGAGCAGTGCTTACATGGTATAAACAACTGTCCAAACCCACCAAAAAGAGAGCCTAAGCTCAGCAGTGTGGCTTGGTGGTTGAGCATCAACCTATGAACCAGGAGGTCATGGTTCCATTCCCAGTTGGGGCACAAGCCTGGGTTACAGCTCAAGCCCTAGCACAGGAGGCAGCTGATCAATGATTCTCTCTCTCATCACTGATGTTTCTCTCTCCCTCCCTCCTCTTTCCTCTCTGAAATCAATAAAAATATTTTTTTAAAAGAGAAACTAAGACCTATGCATTTTATTGTATGCTAATTATACATTTTTTTAAAAAAAAATCTTCAGGCTAATGATGATAAAATGGAAAGCAGATTAAAACCTGTATAGTTCCAAAGCTGATTTCTCTACAGTCTTAATGAGATCCCAAAGAAACTCTGATTTGCCCGTTAAGGGAAATTAGATTTCCTTACTGGCATTAGAAACAATTTCCCTCACAATATTACCTACCTTACATTTGCCCAAGGGGTCTGTCTAGTGGACAGAGATGGATGACTCCACCAACCCTTCCTAACAAGCCCAGTTACAGTCATGACAGCAACCGGAGCCCCCTCCCCACAACAGAGATGGCTGTCACCATGGCAACCAGAGAATGGTGGGAAAGGTGATGGGGAAGGGAGACAGAGAGCTTAAACTATGACTTAAAACTATGACTGAGTGGCAGGCTGTGAATGGCATATTCCTAACCCCCCAAATGTCCATGTCCTAATCCCTGGGACATGTGACCGTTACCTTAGGTGGCAAATATGTTAGCATATGGCAGGAGAGATGATTGAGCTGGGGAGATTATCCTGGATTATTGGGGAGTCCACCACAGGAGTCCTTCCAAGAGGGAGAAAGAGGGAAATGTGACACAGAGAGAAAGCAATGTGAAGGCAGAGGCAGAACCCGAAGTGATGCATCACCAGCCAAGGAATGCCAGCAGCCACCAGAAGCTGGAAGAAGCAAGAAACTGATTTCCCCTTAGAGCCATGGTCGGCAAACTGCAGCTCATGAACCACATGAGGCTCTTTGGCCCCTTGAGTGTGGCTCTTCCACAAAATACCACGGCCTGGGCGAGTCTATTCTGAAGAAGTGGTGTTAGAAGTTTAAGTTTAAAAAATTTGGCTCTCCAAAGAGATTTCAATCGTCATACTGTTGATATTTGGCTGTGTTGACTAATGAGTTTGCCGACCACTGGCTTAGAGTAACAGGTGGGAGGGCGGTCCTGCCAACACCTTGATTTCGGCCCAGGGAATCAGATTCCAGATTTCTGGCCTCCAAAACCATGAGAAAACAAATGTCTATCTTATAAGCAACCAAATTTGTGCCCATTTGTTATAAAAGTGGATCCCATAGGAAATGATTGCCATGGCAGGAGCTCAATAAATATATCCAACCAGAAGTGAATAAATCCTATTACATGCTGTTTTATAGCCTAGTGAACCACCCCTTTAATATTATTATCACAAAGATATCTACACACCTGAAACTAATACAAAATAATATTAAATAGAAACTGTAATTGAAAAAAATTAAAAATAAAATATGTCGTGTGTCCCTAAAGGGTTTGATTATGTAGACTCAGAACAATCCAGCAACCTAGAAAGCAAAATATGTGGATATTTCTCAAGTACACATAGGCAAGATCATAAAATCCAGAGCAGTGATTTGCAACCCTAGTATCACCAACTGCCTCTAAAAATGGAATGCTCAAAAAGCATTAATTTTAGTTCAGTGGGGTTTTAAAAGTTAGTGTATGCCCCTGATGGCCCTTTAATGGATCAAGTGGTTCCAAAACCATGGGAAATCGTGTCTAGGGGCTAACCACTGCACCCTCAAAGCATGTGGTTAATGCAGATCAAGCTGCATGTAAGCCCTGGCTACTTGGTCACTAAGAGCCCACACTGGGTGGTTTGTGGCAGGCCCTTAAGTCGGAGAGGGTATGTCATAAGAAAAGCAAACTTTCTGACCCAGAACACAAAGACTGATGGTTGCAGAGAGCAGGGCAAATGATAAGCATATTAAAGATAAGGCTATGAGCAGGTAGAGAATCAAGATTTATAACAGTAGCTAACACTGCAAAATGGAACTAACTCCTGGTTTGATTTCTTCTGTCATTGATTCGTTATCTTACTTCCTCAATGATATTTACTGGGCCTTTATTGTATGTCAGATCCTGTTCTAGACATTGGGGGTAGAGTAGTGAACAAGACAGACAAAATTATCCTGTCCTCTGAAAGCTTCCTTCTAGTGCTGAAGGACAAAAGAGTGAAATACTGAGTGTGCAGGTGACAGTTAAGAGTGATGGAGGAGGGGGGTGTAAGTCACTTCCCATACAGGTGTAAATGTTTGGGTCCAAGTTAAAGGTATCTCTTGAAAAGCATCATCTCCTCCCCAAAGAATTCTGCAGTAATTGCGTTAATGAGTCCCAGGGTAATCACAGCGTTCAGAAAAATGAACCAAGAAAGCTATGCACCAGAAAGGTCCATTTAAGAAGGGGCAAATTGAAGATCCAATAATAGCTACCACTTCTCCGGATGTCGTGATGCACTATTCTCAGCCTCTGATACCCCAGTGTCTTCATTTCATCCTCACATTGAACTAATGAAAAGGGCAAGGCTAACATCATTTCAACAGATGGAAAAAAGACAAACAAAAACTGGAAGCTCAGAGCAATTAAGGAATTGGCCCAAGGTGACACGTGTGCTAAACATGCTAAAGGATGATGTCGGGATTTGACTTGGAGCCCACGCTGCTCTGACTTTCCATATCAATGTCCACTGGTGGCTCGGGGTTTTCTTTTACCAACACCAGTCTTCCTTATCCTATCCAAGATTTGCCTTTCAGTATTTTTACTGAGCCTTACAACCACACCAATCACCAAGAAAAGAACTGGAGGCTGGTTCCATATTTGCAGAGTCTTCTTTTCTGAAAATAACAAGAACGGAATGGCAGGGAAGACCCTCAAATTTAAATATCACTTCCTAGATCCAATTAGAAGTTATTTCTTCAAACACTTGACATTATAAATAAGCACAAAGGAGTTCCAGTTTGATTCGAGACTAAATTAGCCTTACTGCAAATAAGAGTTCATGTAGCCCATTTCTTACCAGGTATAGACATCTCAAACCGAACACAACCCACATGGACCTCTTGACTGTCCCCCATCCTACCCACAAGCATGCTCCTCCACTGTGACCTGCATCTCCAAAATGGACATGTCAACCACCCAGCCTCTCGGGCCTACAGACTCAAGAGCTCTCCATGACCCCTCTCTTTCTCTCACCTCCTCATCCAGTCCATCAGCAATTTTTAGCCTCCAATTTTTAGCCTTCCAAATCGGTCCCTTTTCTCCATTTCCCTGCCCCACCCCCACCCCCAACTTTAAGCCCCAGTATCTATTGCCTGGACCACCATGGTGAGCTCCTAACTGATCTCTGTTTCCCAGTCTGGCTCCTTGAAAATCTCATCTCCACAGAGAAGAAGCCAGAGAGAACTTTTGAAAGCATGAATCGAGACCACGTCACTTCCTTGCTAAAATTCTTCTGAAACACAGTGTTAAATTCTTCCCCCACCTACAAGGTGCTGTGCGATCTGCCATTGGCCTGTTGAACCTCAGGCTCTTGTGGTTCACTCTCCCCTGCTTCTCTCTGTATAAAAACCAAAAGATGGCTGAACAGATCATGTGAACTTCAGGGAAGACAGTAAATTATTCCCATGAGTACTTGCCTTTATTTCATCATCATTTTTAAATCTTTTTTAAAACTTCATAGCACCTGTTACTTTCTGAAATTTTCTGTTCAGTTGTTTAGATGCACTCTTTAACACCACTCTGTAGTCTGCACTATGCTATTATCTCTGAAGTATTTACTTTAAATCAGTATAATGATAAATTATAGAAACTCTTACATGTGCATGTTCCCTGTGCTCTGATTATTTCACACTCTCTCAGCCAATGAGTGTGCGGCCCGTGTCCTGGAAGCGCTCTTCTGTGTTGAGTGTGTACGACAATATGACGTTTTCTCTCCTGTGACCTCCCCTCTGTGTTATTTATTTTAAGTTCTGGCTCAAACCGCCTTCCTGAGGTCATGGGTGATGGGACTGAGAGTGCTACATTGTAGCAAATTAAGGCAGAATATGAAACTGAACATTAACATGTAAGTTTTACAGCAACTTGAGGACATCAGAGTACAAACTGCTGGTGGGTGACTGATGTGAAGGGCATTATCAAAGCATGGAAGACTTGCCAAGAACTTGGTGGCTAGAGATTGTCAGGAACTGCAGGCAATTTGGAAAGAACTATCAAAGGAAGATTCCGTGAGGGCCAAAAGTGCAGGTAACTCAAATGAGTTAGCCCACAAATTTGCACCAAGGCATTCATTCCCCTGGACTAGGAAAGAGTGAGCTCCTTCTACCTTTTGATTCTGCGTCTCCTCCACTACCTCCTGAGAAGATGCCCATGTGTTTTGTTCACTGGAGTACTCCAGCTCCTAGAATAGTGCCTGGCACAAAGTAGATGCTCAATAAAATAGTCTCTAAACAAATAAATTCGTGAACAGAAAAATATATTTTCCAGGTTTTCTCTCTACCCTCCTCTCTCTTCCTTTTCACAGATCCAGCTCTGCCTTTATAAGACCCCTTGAGAAGGCCAAAGTGTGCAATCACAGAGTCATCATAAATCTCCTCCACATCACTAATGGACCCTCAGCCACTATTCGGATATGGGAAGCATAGCCCCAACAGCAAGACATTAACCATTAGAAAGAGACAATGCTTTTGGAGTCTGTGGTAGACTAGAAAACAGTGAGTCTATTGTGGTTAGAATAATGAACATTGGCAGGTACCTATAAAACAAACTCAAGATGAGACCTCAGTAGTGTACACAGTATATTTCACCTACACAGCCTGATTCGTGTAGGAATTATTATTATTAATTTTGCCCCTTCTCAACCTTGCCTCTATCTAAATACTCCAGTGGATTTTAAATTATTCAAAAGCATGAGCTACTCCAATTCACCCTAAATCCAATCCAAAAACAAATCGTTTAACATACATTGCAGGTAAAATATAGTCCCCAAATAAAATAACTGCAATCCAGCGTAAAAATTCTGTTGGCTTCATAAGCTACGTTGAAAAAAAAAAACCAACATTATACTAACTTTCAAGAATTGAGAGGGAAAAGGGAGCAGCAAGAGCAGTTACTGGTGCTATTTTGTGACATAAAAAGAATTAAACGTTAACGTGCAGCTTCTACAACATATCAGATCTCCAAGAATGGGGAAAGTTCTCTGTCTATGGCATCAATATGGAAACAACTCAGTTTCCAAACTCAAGGGGCCCCCTTTCTCCTAGTTGCATTGCATGTAAATGACTGCCTGATAAGTCAGCTGGAAGCAATCTTAGCTTTCGCACACCATGGACAGGGCGAGTTGACCAAGCAATCTAATCTAACGGGCAAAGAGCTAGAGCTCCCAGGGTGTGGTTCACATTTCACAAGCATCCCTAAGGGCCCCAGGTCCTGAGATCCAAGGGCAATTAGAGGCAGGACAAAAGACCTCATCCACCACCTCTCCAAAAAGCCCCGTTCTCTGGGCTCTGCCACGCGTATTTGCCTCCGGCTTGTTTTGTGAAACAATGTAAACGGCAGTGTACCATCTGCTCCTTTCAAGTCTCAACACCTCAAGTGTGCTGGGAGCCCCTTCCCTCCACATCCCCAAGCCAACACGTGTCCACAGTAGTCTTCCCAGCTGTGAGGGCAGCCAGCAGGGAACTTCCAAATGAATTTAATGGGGAATGTTATTATTATTTAGTGAATTAAAATAGCAAACTGCCCGTTCCGAAAGGAGAGAAAGGTTTACTTAAAAAAATAAACAAACAAAAAAACAAACTAAACTTGCGTTGCAGAGTTTGGAGGTCCCAAGCCCCCACCCACTGGGCAGAGGGTAGCACGCGCTGGAAGGCACTGAGGACAAGCAGCAGGTTTTTGGTGGTGGTGGTGGTGGTGGTGGTGGTGGTGGTGGTTTTAAACACTTAAGTTTTAAAATGAACTAAGTTATGGAGAGGATTGCTGTGATCGGACCAGATGCACTAAGGCTTTTCATTGGGCCATAAAGCACGTCCCCTCTGCCTTCTTCCCTCAGCCGTTCCTTCAGGAGGGCAGGCAACCGCTAGCTAGCGGGCAGGGCCCGGGACCCGCGCGCTCCGGTCCCCGCAGGTGCCAGGCAGCACCCAGGAAAACGCGGGCTCCCGCCCCCCTCCCTGCCGCCGAGGTACAGCCCTGGACACCCGGGGTGCCCGGCTTGGACACCCCACCTGAAAAGGAGCAGCGGTGCAGGGAGAGCACCCGCGTGGGGACAGCACCCGCTCGCTGGTGGCACGATCGCGCGCGCACAGGCTTACACACACACACACACACACACACACACACACACACACGCACAGCGGCGCGCTGTGGAGAGAGGACGGGACGGGAGGGGAGGGAGGGCGCGGGCGGCGGGCCGCGTACCTGTTCTGCCAGCCCTGGAGGAGGTTGGTGTACTTGCTGAGCACGCCCTCGAGCGCCGGCTCCCTCCGGCGGCCGCCGTCTCCCCCGGACGGGCTGGCGGCCACCGAGCCCGGGCTGCTGCGGCTGCCCCCGCCGCCGCCGAGCCCGGCCACCGCGGCGGAGCGGCCCGAGATGCCCCGGCCCGCCAGCGAGCAGGAGGGCGAGGAGCCCGCCGAGGTGGCGCGGCTGCTGCTGCGGCTGCTGCTGTGGCTGCCCCCGCCGCCGCCGTCCGCGCCCTGGGCCGGCCTCTCCATGGCCCGTGCGCCCCGGAGCCCGGTGCCCGCCCGCCGGGACTCCTCCCGCGGTGACCGCGGCGCCGCTGCTCCGGCTCCGGGCGCCCGGGCCGCGCGTGGCCGCTCCGGATCCCGGGGAAAAGCCTGACTCACACGGGAGGGAGAGAGAAGGAGGCGGCGGAGGAAGAACTGGGAAGGAAGCCAAACGGGGCTGGATGCAGCTGTGGCCGCCCCTCCTCCCGCCGCGGCCCCGGCCCCGGCCCCTCCCTCCGCACTAGTTTCCCGGGCAAGTTCGGAGCGGGCGCCGGTTAGGCGAGCCCTCCTCGGGCTCCTCCGGCTCTTCCTTGGGGTCCCGGGGGTCGTTCGGGCCCAGGGACTGGGGGGGCAGTTCCGGGCGCCGATCCACGGGGCAGACATGCCCTGCCACCCCTGGCGCCCCTCGTGTCGCCCCCTCCCGGATCCGAAGGGGCGAACGGGAATCTCTGCGCGTCACTCCCCCACCCCCAACCCACCCCGGGGGACCTGGAGGGAGTGGCGGCCCCACCCACCCGGTCCACCCGGATATGGACCTGCCGGGCCTAATCCAGACTCACTCTCCCGCCTTCCGCGCCAAACCTGGGCCCGACGCAGGTACACAGTAACCTAGAAATGAGCATCGCAGGTGGAGCTAAACAACAGGGCCCAAGGTCCTCCAGGATCCCCGACGTGAACAGTGTGTGTGGGGGGGGAGGGGGAAGAGTGGGGGGTTAATCCTCACAGGTAAACTATCCTGGGGCATTTTCACGCGGTGGAGCTAAATGGAGTAGTAAGGTGAGAAAACAAAAGATTCCTGCAAATGCCCCTCATCCCCCACATTGAATGGCCTAGCCACTTTACTTGCACCCCAATCCCCACCCTGATGGCCACACGTAAGCCTGGTATATCAGCACCTACACAAGTTGTACAATACCAAGCAGCTGGGAGCCAGAGGCTTTAAAGCGGGTGAGACTGCCCTGAAATCGACAGATGTTTACACAGCGAAGCATTCTGTGTCCGCTGTCATTTCTGCCCCATCCCCACTGCAACTAAGTTTCCCAACTTAAAATTGTTGCTCTTTGGCAAACGTAGGTGGGTTGCACTCTCTCCAACCCACTAATAATTTTTGTGAGTATAAATATCCAATGCAATCTGGAAGTTTCTAAAATTACCTAGAAAATAGCTTTGAGGAGCACAGACACGCAAGATGACAAAAAAACAAAGGGTGGTAGATGGAGTGCTGTTCAAAGGATCTACAAACCCATAAAGTAATATAAATAATTCAGCAGTTTGAAAAATCACGACAGGGAATAGAGTCAGCTCTCCTGGGAATAATTCCCCAAGCCTGATCCCTTTCTAGCTTCAAGTCCTTCCAGGAAATTTTCCGAGATGGCTTTGCTCCAGAAATGTTTGTGGAGAAACTTCTGGGGCTGATGAGAAGTGGCTGTGCCCCTGAATAAATTACAGTTCTAGGTGCCTACACACTATAGAAAAGAAAAGTTTACCCCAAAAGATTGCATGGTAGGAAGGACCAGCTTTGAAACTGGGCAGAGCTGAGTTCAAATCGTTGCCCTTCGTTTTCTCACCTGCAAAAGGAGTCCCCTGATACTGCTGGCTGTGGTGAATTATGTGAGAATGTTTATTTGCTCGAAATATTCACTGCCTCTATCCTGGCCAGTGTGGCTAGGTTGGTTGAGCATCATCCAAAGGTCTCTGGTTCAGTTCTGGTCAGGGCACCTACCCAGGTTTCGGGTTCCAGATTCTATCCCCAGCTGGGGTACATACGGGAGGCAACCCGAACACTGTTTCTCTCTCAATCAGTGTTCCTCTCTCTCCCTCTCCCTTCCTCTCTCCTTAAAATTAATAAAAACATATTCTAAAAACAAAACAAAAACAAAAAAAGTACCACCTCTTCCTATGGAAGAAGTATCTCCCTCCACATTGACCTCGGGTTTGGTCATGGGATTGCTTTGGCCAGTGGAATGTGAACAGAGGTACCGTGTTTCCCCGAAAATAAGACATCCTCCGAAAATAAGACCTACTTACAGGTTTCCTTCTGAGTGAAATATAAGGCATCCCCCTGGAAAATAAGGCCCCCCTAGGCTAAACATGAGAGATTTAGTCCACGGATTCTGAAAGAAATGGAGTCACAAGAAATTCACCAGGAAATTCAGGAGTTGGATTGTTATGATGATGTTCCAGAAGATGAAGACATGATTGTCATTGAATAAATGAGTAAATTCTTGATACTGTAGGATTCACAGTTTGTCTGGTTTGTGTTGACAACTAATGTACTACCGTACTGTATACAGGTAATAAATTTCCTTTATTTTCATTTAACAATAAATGTGTACCATATTCTTCTTCATGAAAAAATAAGACATCCCCTGAAAATAAGACCTAGCACATCTTTGGGAGCAAAAATTAATATAAGACACTGTCTTATTTTCGGGGAAACAGGGTAGTATTGGCCACTTCCACACATGAGCTTTAAGAGCCATCCTGTGGTCCCTGCATCTTTCTTTTCTCCTTCTGCGAGGTGAGCAGCATGTCCCAGATCATTTGTGTCCTGGAGTGAGAAGACACGTGGAATACGGCAGAGCCCAAGCCAATCGGCGTGAGCCATGTCACATGTGCAAAATGTTTGTTGTAAGCCACTTGGGTTTCAGGAATCATTTTATACCACAGAACAGCTTTGTCTAAACCAATTTATACACCAATTAGCATGTGCGTGCTCATGAAGTCCTTCACTGACATGAAGACCGAGGAGGGGAACTGTAGATGTCACTTACAATGTGCCCCAACAGCTCGCCTTCCAATGGGAGACCGCCCCCTCCTGCTAAAGAGGCAGTGACATCATCTTATTTCCTACTATCCAACCTCTACCACCATTATCCATCCCACCCCGCCAATCTGTAGCCAATGAGCTAACACAGCAAGTTCTCACTTTGGACTAAATAAAATATGGAAACCCTTGAGACAGTCCAGGAGAAGGGGGGAGGAGCTCAGTGAAAAGAGTTCTCAAGTCCAGCATCTCAGGCTGTTCAGGCTGCTCTAACAAAATACTGGTAGCTTATAAACAACAGAAATGCATTACTCACAGTTCTGGAGGCTGGAAGTCGGAGATCAGGGTGCCAGCTTGGTCAGGTCCTGGTGAGAGCCCTCTTCAGGGTCTCAGACTTCTCATTGTATCCTCACATGGCGGAAGGGGGTAGGGAGCCCTGTGGGGATTCTTTTATAAGAGCACAGGTCCCTTATTACCCATACACACACACACACACTGTTGTCTGTGTCCATGGGATATGCATATAAGTTCTTTGGTTAATCTCTTCCCCGGAGATCTGTCAGTCTGTTCCATGCATCCATGCTTTCCTCTGGATTTAATTTGTTTGTCAGTTTATTTTGTTCATTAGATTCCACATATGAGTGAGATCATGTGATACTTGTCTTTCTCTGACTGGCTTATTTCACTTAGCGTAATGGTCTCCAAGTCCATTCATGCTGTTGCAAAGAGTAAGAGATCCTTCTTTTTTGACAGCTGCATAGTATTCCAATTATGTAAACATACTACAGCTTTTTTTATCCGCTCATGTACTGACAGCACTTGAGCTGTTTCCAGATCTTAGCTACTGTAAATAACGCTGCTCTGAATATAGGGTTGCATATATTCTTTCTGGTTGGTGTTTCAGGCTTCTTAGGATATATCCATGAAAGTGGGATCTCTGGGTCAAATGGCATTTCTTTTTTTAATGTTTTAAGGGAACTACACACTGTTCTCCACAGTGGCTGCAGAGGTCTGCATTCCCACCAGCAGTGCACTGGGGTTTCCTTTTCTCGGTATCTCTGTCAGCATTTGTTGTTTGTTGATTTATTGATAGTAGCAATTCTGGAAGGTATGAGGTGAGACCACACTGTAGTTTCATTGTGTATATCTCTCATTATTAGTGACATTGATCATTTTTTAATATGTCTATTGGCTATCTGTAGGGGACATCTGTAATACTGTCAACAATAAAAAAATAAACTTAAAAAAGAAAAGAATACTGACCCCCTTCATGAGGGCTCCACTCTCGTGACCTAAGCACTTACCGAAGGCCCTCCCTCCGGACACCATCACATTGGGCATCAGGATCTCCACGTATGGACTTTGGGGCGGGGAGGGGCTTATCAGACCATATATGCCAGAACAGATCACGAATAAGACATCTGTGTGGGATCAGAAACGGCCGAGGAAGTAAGTCAGGAGCAAGAGGTAGGTGGAAAGAGAAACTCTGACAGCCCTAGCTTACCCCTTATCTTGTCAGATTTCTACCCAACAAAATCCAAGAGAATTTGCATCTTCCTGGGAAATCAAGAACTAAGCAAAAGACTTATCTTTAATCTGTTAGGGCTGCTGTTAATAGAAAAACACAGACTGGATGGCTTACACAAAACACAATTTCACCCTAGCCAGTTTGGCTCAGTGGGTAGAGCGTAAGCCTGAGGACAGAAGGGTCCCAGGTTTGAGTCCAGTCAAGGACATGCACCTTGGTTGCCCGCTTGATTCCTGGCCCTAGTCGGAGTGAGTGCGGGAGGCAGCCAATAGATGAGTCTGTTTCACATTGATGTTTCTCTTGGTACGTCTCTCCCCTTCCCTTCCACAATCTCTAAAAATAAATGGGGGAAAAAAACCCTCGGGTGAGGATTAACAACAACAAGGAAAAGAAACTTTGACAACGTTCAGAGACCTTGATGTCCTCAAATCCCTTGCCGCAGGAAACCACTTAAGCTGTGCTTCCACAGGCTCTTAAGCAGAAAATGGAAATGACGTTGATGGGAAATAAACAGCTTCTAAAAACGAACAAATAGTGCTGGAACAATTGGATATTTATATGCAAAAAAAAAAAATCTTCTTTAGTTTTTAAAAATTTATTTAAGAATTTATAAATAAATTTTTACACTTTACACAAAAATTACCTCAAAAGGGACCAAAAACTAAAATGTGAAATGTAAAGCCATTGGACTTTTAGAAAAAAAACATAGGAGAAATGGAGCCAATACACATTATCTTTTGTGAAAAGGGAAGGTTCGTGGAGAGGGTAGACCCAGGGGCTCAGGATGGGGAGTCCGGAACCAAAGAGAATGATTCTCAGCCCTTGGAGACCTAATCAAGGAACTTGCAACTGTTTGCCTGACTGGGTTTCAGAACCACCATGGACCACTGACCCCAGCTTCCTGTTTTCCCCCTTTCTGAACTGGAATGTCTGGCGCAGTTACCCTGTGTGTCTCACTTTGTGTGTTGAGGGGGCCGGGGGCAGAGAAGCTGTCCCCTCAGTTTCCCAGGTCACCAGGAGCTGATCTTAAGGACTTGCACCCTACGAGCCTCTTCTCTCCTGGACCAAACTTGGATGGCAAAGTTCTGGACTTGAGGCTGGCGCCGTGATGGGATGAAACTCTTGGGGGCCCTTGGGGAGTGGATGGGTGTACTTGGCATGTGGGAGGATTATAAATAATTTGTGTCCAGAGGGTGGACTATAGTGGTTTCAAAAATGTCAACAGCCTAGCCAGCATGGCTCAGTGGTTAAACGTTGACCTATGAACTAAGAGGTCAAGGTTCGATTCCCGGTCAGGTCGGGCTTGATCCCCAGTGGGGGGCGTACAGGAGGCAGCCGATCGACAATTCTCTCTCATCATTGATGTTTCTATTCTCTCTCCCTCTCCCTTCCTCTCTGAAATCATTAAAAATATACATATTTTTATTGATTTTTTGCAGAGAGGGATAGGGAGTTAGAAACATCGATGAGAGAGAATCATCGATCAGCTGCCTCTTGCACATCCCCAACTGGGGATGTGCCCACAACCAAGGTATAATACATGCCCTTGACCGGAATCAAACCTGGGACCTTTCAGTCTGCAGGCCGATGCTCTATCCACTGAACCAAACTGGCTTCGGCAAAAAATATATTTTAAAAAACTCACAAAGATATGTCAACAAATAGTATGATATGCCACCCCTCAAGAGGTGCAGCTTAATTTCTCTCCCCTTTAGTGTGGAGTGAGCTTTTCGAATGACTTCTAATGAACAAAATATGACAGAATTGTTGAAATGTCATGGCCAAGACCAGGTTATAAAAAGACAATGGTTTCGGTCTTGGCTGTGAGTTCTCTCCCTCTTGCTCCTTGCTCACTCTAGGGAAGTCAGCTGCCCTGTCAGGGGGCCACTCAAACAGCCAATGGAAAAGCCCATGCAGGAAGAACTAAGCTGCCAGCCCCAGTGTGAGTAACATGGGCAGCAGATTTTCCTGAGGAGCCACGTAGGGTATTACCTGGTCAGACCTGGAGGCGGCTGCACCCCTGACAAACAGCTTGACTTCAACTTCCTGAGAGACCCTGAGTCAGAAGCACACAGCTCCTCAGAAACTGTGAGACAATGAATGTGTTGTTTTAAGCCTCAACGTTTGGAACAATTTGTTACTCAGCAATAGATAACTACCGTATTTTTCGGACCATAAGACGCACTTTTTTTCCCCCAGAAGTGGGGGGAAAAGTCCCTGCGTCTTATGGTCCAAATATAGCCTACACATATACTTTTAAAAAAAAGTTTTTTTACTTGCCCGACTCTGTGTGGTCTCTGTGTGCTTGCCCGGCTCTAAAATGGTTCTAAATGCTGCTGTTTACTTTACAGGGTTGATTACATGTGTTTATGACTGTGATGTTGGGTTTTAATGCACATAAAATATTTTAGGACACTATTTGTTTCAGAATCTTTTTTTCTTCATTTCCCTTCTCTAAAAACTGGTGTGTCTTATGGTCTGGAGCGTCTTATGGTCCGAAAAATACGGTAATCGGACTGGCCACCTTGAGACTTGTCATTTTGTTATTTTTATCTCTGTAGTGCCTTCTCACTGCAGTTTGCCAACTTTTCGTGTCCTGATGATACGAAGCAGGGAAAATAAGAGAGTTCGAGACAGGTTGAAAAATATATATCTGTGTGTTACTGGCAGAAGTATAGACATATAGAAAAGTGAAACACAATAGAGAGGCTAGAAATAGCGCCATGTGAAATAGCCAATTGATTTTTGACAGATGCAGGAAGGCAATTCCATGGAGCTCTCTGTATCAGTTTCCTACGGCAGCTGTAAAATAGTACCACAAACCTAGTGGCTTAAAGACAAATCAAATTTATTATTACAGCCCTGGCAGTCAGAAGTCTGAAAATGGGCCTTTCAGGCCAAAATCGAGGTATTTTTCTAAAGGATCAAGGGGAGAATCAGTTCCTTGCCTTTTCCAGCTTCTAGAAACAACCTGTCTTCCTTGGCTCCTGCCTTGTCATTTTGTGATTTTTATCTCTTTGGTGCTTTCTCACTACCATTGACCAACTTTTCAAATCCTGAGGCTCTGAAGCATGAAATAGCCAATGGAGAAGCCCACGCAGGAAGAATGAAGGCATGACAGCTGCCAGCCACTATGTGAGTAACCAGGGAAGCAGACTTTAACCTCACTCCAACCTCAGCTTCTTCCTGTCACCTCCTTACCTGATTCTGACTCCCCTGTGTCGCTCTTATAAGGATCCTTGGGATTACACTGGGCCCTCCTGGATGATGTTCTCAATAAGTGATGGTGGAACAACTGGACGTGAACCTGCGGAAGAGGAGGAGGAGGAGGAGGTGGAGGAGGAGGAGGAAGAGGAGGAGGAGGAGGAGAAGGAGAAGAAGAAGAGTGATGGTGATCTATATCTCATACCTTATGCAAAAAACAAAAACAAAAAAACAACAAAACCAGTTTGGCTCAGTGGATAGAGCGTCAGCCTGCAGCCTGAAAGGTCCCAGGTTCAATTCCGGTCAAGGGCATGTACCTTGGTTGCAGGCATATCTTCGGTGTGGGGTGTGCGGGAGGCAGCTGATCGATGTTTCTCTCTCATCAATGTTTCTAGCTCTCTATTCCTCTCCCTTCCTCTCTGTAAAAAATCAATAAAATATATATTTAAAAAAACACAATTGATTCAAATGGATCATAAACCAAAATGTAAAAGGTAAAACTCTTAAACTTTCAAAAGAAAATATAGGAGAAATCTTTGTGAACTTTGGATCGAGGAAACCAGTTTTAGATAATACATCAAAAGCACAATCCATTGAAAAATTAGATTTTATAAAAATAAGAAACTTTTTATCTGTGAAGATACTAATAAGGATGAAAAGACACACCACCTACTGGGGGAAATATACTTGTGAATCTGACACGGCACTTGTCTCCAGGATATGTAAAGAACTCTCAAAATGCAAAGATAAGAAAATAAACAGCATTGCCTTTGAAATAGGAAAAGATGCAAACAATCACTTCACCAAACAAGACTTAGATGGCAAATAAGCATATAAAGAGATGCTCAACACCATTAGTCATTAGGCAAATGCAAATTAAAACTACAATGAAATACTACTGTTAAAAAAAAAAATTCAACTGAGTGAATATTAAAGACTTAGTACTGGCTTTATTCAACAACTCATGAGTCAGGCAGCATCCCATCTAGCCAATAAATAGATGAGAGCTCCGGAGGCCAAGCTGCAGGGAAAGGAAGGTTTTTATAGACAGAAAGGGAGATTTCTAGCAGAGTGGATAGTTTCAGGCTTCGGAGGAGACTCCTTTGGGGGATGGAAGGTGTGGGGAGTACCTCACTAATGCTGACCAGGAAATTCCAGACTGCACAGTTAAAATCATATCCCTGGGGGAGGCTGAGACTGTGATTGGGTTAGCTAGTAAGTCATGTTGGCTGACATGGGGCTTGGTTTAGTATAAGTAATTCCATTTTAGGCCTGTTGCTTCTTCTTCTTTTTGAACACTACATAGCTAACTGCATGACAAAATACACAAGAGGTGAGGACTCAGAGTTACTGGAACTCTTATACATTGCTGCTGAGTATCAAATAGGACAGCCACTTTGGAAAACTCTTTGGCAGTTTTATTGCTTCCAGAGAGAAAAGGAGAGAGAAGGATAGAGAGATAGAAACATCAATGATGAGAGAGAATCATCAATTGGTTGCCTCCTGCACACCCCATACTGGGGATCGAGCCTGCAACCCAAGCATGTGCCCTTAGCTGGAAATGAACCCTGGACCCTTCATTCTGCAGGCCAATGATCTATCCACTGAGCCAAACCATCTAGGACAATGTGAAATTCTTTATAAATACAAAGTGCACTACAAATGCCAGCTATGCTACTGCTAATGGAAGAAAACATCTAGATATTCTAGTTCTGCAACAGTGGTGAGATTCCTAGAAGACCATAAAATAGATAACACAGGATTTAAAAACCCAGAGAAAGCTTCTGTCCAAAGATGAAGTGATACGCAGGCAGTGCAATGAACAGGCGTACGGTATGGAGCCACTACTAATGATTACCCTAGACATCCCAGCTCATCACCCTCCCACCTCATCGCCTGACAAAATGGAAACGGAGGATGAAGCCAACCTCAGCACGTTTCTGACAGGGAAAATGAGATCCAGAAAGAAGAGGAGACGTCTACAGCATCACACTGTGAGCTGATGGTAAAGTTAGGGTCACCATCTCATGGTAAAATGTTCCATTCCAATTATAGTCTTACACAGAATGCAAAGTAGTTCTTGCAAATCCCCAAAATAGTTCTTCGAACTTCTCAGCAGCTAACCCCAAATAACCAGATTGGCAGGTTACTAAAACAGGCAAGAGTCCAGACACATAAAAGGGGAAAAACAATGTAATGTTCCTATAAAGAAAAGCATCTGTCCAAAGAAACATTTTAAATTTAGCTATTATTTTATTTTAATCCTCACCGAGAATATTTTTCCCATTGATTTTCAGAGTGGAAGGGAAGGAGGGTGAGGGGAGAGAGAGAAACATGGATTGACTGCCTTTTGCACACACCGGGAATTGAACCCTCAACCCATCAGTCCAAGGGCTAATGCTCTAACCACTGAGAAAACCAACCAGGGTGAAACCTTTTAAAATTAACTGAGAGGCCGAAACCGGTTTGGCTCAGTGGATAGAGCCTCGGCCTGAGGACTGAAGGGTCCCAGGTTCGATTCCGGTCAAGGGCATGTACCTTGGTTGTGGGCACATCCCCAGTGGGGGGTGTGCAGGAGGCAGCTGATTGATGTTTCTCTCTCATCATTATTTTTAACTCTCTATCCCTCTTCCTTCCTCTCTGTAAAAAATTAATAAAATACATATTTTTTAAAAAATTAAATTAAATTAACTGAGAATTGTAAGGTTTTTTCCCCTACAATCTGCTGGGAGGATTTGATTTCTCCCTCCCTCCCTTGCCAGACAACAATGACAATTGTGGGTTATTTTACTTGGCTGCTTCTCAATCTTTTAAGTATGAGCCATCCTCTGCCTCTAAATATGAGCCAACCTCCATTATGATCAGAAGAATTTATTTTTAGTATAAATTTCCAAGGAGGGAAGGAGATCGGTGACCCTTAAGGTTTTAATCCTCAGATCTAAGAATTGGTTTTCCCAAAGTTCAAAAAGATAAAAGATCCTTCTACAGGAAATCCTTACTGCAATTCTGTATTTCCAGGTCTGAGCAAAGAGGGGAATTCCGGAGAGAAGCTGCTGCTATTTCTTTCTGGATTAAACCTAACATTCAAGTTCATTTCTGGAGGTTGGAACTACTGAAGGAAGAAAACAAAACTGCCTGAAGCAAAGGCCCAAAAAGCAGTAAGTAAAGAGGTCCTACTCTCCAGAGAGTACAGAATTTAAAAAAACAAATTTTCATATATATTTTTTTAACGTGGCAATTATTCTGGACAGGTGAAAAGCTGATTTTTGTGTGAACTCCATTCCAAGTAGCAATGAGGTTGCGAATCTTGAGAACTGAAGCGGAGCGGCTTCGACCCTCCTCCCCACTCACATTGGGACAGAAGCCAGAAGGAAGGAAATGATCGTGGAGACTCATCTTGACGCAAAGGTGGGTGCCTTTATTCATAGAGACTGTGCCCTTCTTGGCGCCGAATGGCTTGCTTTCTGACAGAAACACATTTAGGATCATCATACGCTCAAATTTACTAGCAGGCATTATGCAGCACATCATTTCTGGCTATGAAAGCACACCCGATTGATGTGCGTATCAGGGCCCTATAAGCATGACTATTCCAATGTCAAGAGATGGTGTTTAAGTTCTGATAGTCTCCTTGTGAGCACTTATGAGCGTCATTTGTTTTTTAAGGAGACAGAGAAGAATCAGTAAATTGGCAGATGTCAGGCAGAAGGAGTTTTTATTTTACTCTCTACATCAAACAGCCTGCTTACAACAACTGTCATAAAACAAACATTTCGGGAGAAGAGACGGAAGAGCTGTGGCATAGTGGCCTTTGGGGTCCCGTGGACTTGAGGGGGCATTTGGCTTTGCCTTTTTTCGTGTCACGTGGGCAATTCTCTCTTGGAGCCCCAGTATTTTTATCTGAAGATATGGATGAGAGTACCCACCTCACAGTGCTTTAGTTGGGCTCAAAATAAAATATTTTGGGTTATGCTTTGTAAACAGTAAAGTACTAAAAAATGGGAGGGAGAGTTTGGGTTTTTATTTTCCTTTCAGCATTTTTTTTTTTTTTTGCCCCCATAAAGAGAAATGTCCTCACCATCAAGTACCTCACACGTAGCAATTACCCTGTCTAATGAAAATCACCCACAAAATAGTCCTCTTAGTCCTGAGTCCGTTGATTTCTTAGTAGCAAGGGAGAATTGTTAAGTCAAAAGTTGAGGTGGTTGTAATTGGGTTACAACTTAGGTGACTTTGCAACTATGTTAATTTGGGATTGCAACGATTGAAATACTTCATTCTGTCAACCAACAAAACCCATAAGCAAATTTCAAGTAATTTGATTGTCAAATGTAAATGTGGTCCTTAGATAATTTGAATTTTCTGTTCTGTAGCTGTTCCTTCCTACTGGCTCCCCATCTATTGAGTTAGGACTGTGAATTTCACCCTTTCCCTCTTTGACCCTAGCCTCCTATTCCCGATTGTTCCCACTGGACTGCATCTATTGGATTTTTCAGCCTTATTAAGGTTTTCCTCTTTGGTTATAGTAAATCAATGCAGAGTTTCTATCTCAGTTCTTTTTCAGCTATCTTAGATAAACAAAATTTATTTTTCCAAAGGAGTGCAGTCATTTGCATAGTCATTCACGCTTTAATATAATTGGATCCTTAACATCTCTTTAGTTATTTGCATTCATAAGAGAATGCAAGGTTGAGGAAAATGCATAAAGGAAGAAAGATGAGGAGGGATATAATTTGCAAATTCAAGTCAGCCAGATGTGGATGACAGTCTCCTGATTTTTAGTTCTCACTTAGTCCTGTGCAGCTGGCACCACTGCTCTGAGACGTACAGACTTGATCAACTGCCTCCCCTCTGCTCTCTGCATGGCATTATGTTAAGCCTGGGGACAGGCTACACTGGGGCTACAGCAGCCACCTGGGGTGTGGCATCTGGCAAAGTTATCCCTGTCTTGCCAGTTGCTCCCCCACTTTGTTCCCCTATGTCAATGGTGAAGAAATGGCCATTCATTCTTTTTGAAAAATGTGATCATTTATTATGCTTTAAAAGATTTTTTTAAAAATCATTTTAAAAATCAAAAGCCAGCCCAGCCTGTGTTGCTCAGTGGTTGAACATCAACTCATGAATCAGGAGGTCATGGTTTAATTCCCGGTCAGGGCATTAAGGGAATTGAGGAAGGGAGAGGGGAGAGGGAGAAAGAGGTAGAAACATCAGTGATGAGAATCATTGATAGGCTGTCTCCTGCACGCCTATATATATATATGAAAGTAAACAAAAAGCCATTCATGTCTTGTTTTGGAGGTTCAAAAATGGCTGTCTCAAATACACTGAGGTGCCAGGAAGAGGATCCCTGCCCTGACAGCCTGGCCTTCCTGATGTGGCCCCTGGCTGGGCAGTGAGAGCACGAGAGCACTGTGGGCTAGGCTATTACAGAACTCTTCAAACTGATTCAAATCATTTTGCTATGGTCCCGGAACTGGGCTTGAAGTCAGGGTGTTAGGAGGGTCATTCAATTCCCTCACCTTAGGTCAGTGCTGAAATGTTCAGGAGAGGCCTCTTCAAGACTAATTCCCTTCATCTTGAGAACTCATGCTGTGGCCTCTGCTGTTTCTAAAGGTCTGAGTCTCATGGTCTAATGATTATCTTTGTGGGAGATATTATCTCCTGGTTAGAAATTTCAGCCTTCATTTCCCCTTCCTTAATCATAGCAGTCTATTCCATTTGAGGCTTTCTGCCTGCACCCAGTAAGTGAGGGTTCATTTTCCTGGGTCTTAGACAAGCCTCAGTCCCACTTTCTTTTTCCATTTACTGTCTGTACCGGTTAATAATGCAGATTTTTTTCCAATAGATGGAGTTACACATATGTTGATATATATGTGACTTGATATGTATGCTATTTTGTTGTATTGACAGCAAGCTTCAAAACTTCATATGCCAAATTTGCTGAAGGTGTTAACATCATAGATATTTTTACACTTAAAAATGTTGAGTTTCAGGGGACCATTTCCCCCCTCCCCATGTGGGAGTCTGTACTTGTTCTTCAATAAATCTAAAAAAAAAAAAAAATTAAAATTAAATAAAAATTAAATTAAAATTAAATAAAAAAATTAAAATTAAATAAAAAGTTGAATTTCGTGCCCCCAAAAAAAGAGCCTTTGTGGGAAGTTTTAATTCATTACATTATTTTGAAGAAAATTGCTACTGAAAGTTATCGTATACTTCAGGAAGCTTATGGTAAACATGTTCCATCCCAAGATACTTGTGAATGCTGATTTAAAGGCTTTAAAAGTGATGATTTCTATGTGAAAGACAAAAAACATCCAGGCCAACCAAAAAAGTTTGAAGACTAACAATTACAAGCATTATTAGATAAAGATGCAGCTCGCAAGCCCCATGCAGTTCTTTGGCCCCTTGAGTTTTTAGCAAAGGCCAGCTTAGAAGTGCCCTATATAGTTTAAGTTTTTAAAAAATTGGCTCTCCAAATAAATTTCAACTGTTGTACTGTTGATATTGGTTCTGTTGACTGAGTTTGCCAACCACTGCTCTAACCTATAAGGGTCCCCATGAGACTTGCAACCAGGGGAGCAATGGGCAGTGGCAGCTCGTTCTGAGCTAACCCCCTGACTTCTCCAACGCCCCCTTTTCTCTGACTGCTCAGTGAGCCAAAGCAGCCCAGCCTGGGCTCTCCTGTTGCTTCTTCTATGCCCGTCCTTGTTTCACTGTTTTACTGCCATCATGGACCCAATACCCTTTGGCCCAGTGCTGTGTAGCCCTTCCCCCTGGAGATCGCCATGCCCAATTTATTTTCCTTAAATAAATTCAGGTTTTCTTGATTCACCATCTGAGGCCATTTAGCCTTCCCTCATACCATGGACTTCAACCTTTCAGCCACCACTGAATCTTTCTGAGATGGACAGCTTCCCAAACCACTGAGAGTCTTTTCTGGAGATCTTTGGAACTGGAATTGAGAAGAGACTGTCTTTCTCTCCTGGTGGCAGCCTTGGGGAGGGAGGCTTGGAAGCTTTGGCAGCCAAGTTCCTGGTTGTGTGGACAAGGTCAGTGTGCAATGGCAGATGAGAAAGGAAGAGATGGCACCCTGGTAGCACAGGACTCCTTGAATAAAGGTGTCCTCGCAGAGGCCTGAGGACTGAGGGGTCCCAGATTCAATTCCAGTCAAGGGCATGTACCTTGGTTGAGGGCACATCCCCAGTAGGAGGTGTGCAGGAAGCAGCTAATCGATGTTTCTAACTCTATTCCTCTCCCTTCCTCTCTGTAAAAAAAAACAATTAATAAAATAAAAAAAAGAGAGATAGGAAAAGACACAAAGAAATACTAATAAAAAATAAAATAAATAAAAGAACACATTTCCAAAACCATCGGCCTGTGATGTCTGATGTGGATAGGAGATTTCTGAGATGCTCTCTCACAAGCTACTAATACATCCGTTCAAGTTTCCTTTTTTGTCTCAAGTGGATGCTTGCTTTTCATATTTTTGTATTCTTTTATTACATTTAAATCTTTCTCATATCTAATTTCCTGCTTTTGACTTTGTCATTTGTTTATGTGCATGTTTCTTCTTGCTCTGTCTTTCTAAAAGTTTATCTATCTAATTGATTATATTGGTGAAACATTGGTCATGCTAAAAAGCTTTTTGGTTTTGTTGTTATTATTTGCCATTTTACTGATTTTGTCTGTTTATTTACGACTTCCTTTTGCTTTATTTTTTCATGTATCTCTGTGCTTTCGGTTGATTCTTGAGTTGAGTGATGAGGACATTTGGTTTCGGTCTTTCTTGTTTGATGATAAACATATTAAAAGCTATAAATTCAAAGGCACACGTTTTGACATATCGTTTATTTGGGAAGCATAAAACATTCTCTTTAGGCCTGATGAAATCTTTGTCTTTATGTCGATATCCTTTGCCTGTGAGATGCCACTTCTCGGAATTTGTTCTACAGATACAATCGTACAAGTAGATAAAACTACGCATACAAGCCATTTGTAATAACTCTTGTGAACAGTGATAGAAGTACCCTAAATGTCCATCAGTAAGGGAATTATATTCAGGTCCTGTGGCTGCTGTAACAAATCACCACAAACTTGGTGGCTTAACATAGCACAGGTTTCTTCTTTCACAGTTCTGTTCGCTAGCATTCTGAAGTCAATGCACTGGCCCAGCATCCAAGTGTCAGCTGGGGCTCGCTTCCTCTGGAAGCTCTAGAATAGAATCTGTCACTTGTACCTTCCAGCTTCCAATGACACTGAAACTCCTTGGCTTGTATCCACAAGACTCTAATCTCTGCCTCTGCCTTCACATCACCTTCTCCTCTGAGTGTACCAAATCTCCACCCAGATTACCCAGGATAATCTCTCCATCTCAAGATCCTTAACTTAGTCGCCTCTGCAAGGCTATTTTTCAAATAACATTTGCAGGTTCCAGGGATTAAAATGTGGACATTGAGAGGGGGGCATTATTCAGTCTACTATAGAAATAATGAAATAAATCATGATACAATCCTATAGTGAAATATTTTGCCATCATCAAAAATAAATAATGGAACTCTATATATTAATATGAAAACATGTCAAAGACATACTGTTAAGAGATTAAAAGTACATTGCAAAATAATAAGTTTAGCCCTAGCCAGTTTAGCTCAGTGGATAGAGCATTAGCCTGCAGACTGAAGGGTCCTGGGTTCAATTCTGGTCAAGGGCACATGCCTGGATTGCAGGCTCAATCCTCAGTAGGGGGCATGAAGGAGGCAGCTGATCAATGATTCTCACTCATCATTGATAATTCTATCTCTCTCTCTCTCTTTTTCTCTCTGAAATCAATAAAAGTATATTTAAAAAAAATAAGTACAGCATTATTCTACACTAATTTATATAGATGATACATCTACTTACATGTGTTTAATATATATACTGAGTGGCCAGATTATCATGATCTCTGAACACATAATAATCTGGCCACTCAGTGTGTGTGTGTGTGTGTGTGTGTGTGTGTGTGTGTGTGTGTGTGTATATATATATATATATATATATATATACACATATATATATATATATATATATTAGAGGCTGGATGGGTGGGGTCCGGCCAGCCTGGCCAGTGGGGAGGGGACATGAGCAATTGGCCAGCCTGCCTGCTGGTTGAGGGGACAATTTGCATATTAGCCTTTTATTATATAGGATATACACTGAATGGCAAGATTATTATGCATTCAGAGATCATAATAATCTGGCCACTCAGTGTATATCTTAATACACACACAAAAGTAACAATAGCTGAAATCGGTTTGGCTCAGTGGATAGAGCGTCAGCCTGCGGACTGAAAGGTCCCAGGTTCAATTCTGGTCAAGGGCATGTATTATTACCTTGGTTGCGGGCACATTCCTGGTAAGGGGTGTGCAAGAGGCAGATGATTGATGTTTCTCTCTCATTGATGTTTTTAACTCTCTATCCCTCTCCCTTCCTCTCTGTGAAAAATCAATAAAATATATTTAAAAAATAATAAAATTTAAAAAAATAAAAGCCAATATTGAAATAGAATCTTCATTTAGGAATGCTTAAGAGGTTTCATAGAATAATTAAAACATTAAAAGGGTTTTTTCCTGGCATTATAAGATGTTATTGCTTATCGGTTTTTGGTAATTAGAATACGTTGTCAAAGCTACTGCAATATTTTATAGTTTCAAGTTTTAATTCTGCCAACAGTTAAGTTTGGGAAGCAGAATTAAATAGCGCAACATCGGGTAAGTTATTTCACTTCTGAGCCTCCATTTCACCACTCGTTAAATAAAGAATTTAGACTAGATCACCTCTAATTCTCTGTTTTAATGTTCTATCATGCCAGGTGAGTTTTTAGCAATTACATTCATTGTATCATTAAACTTAAATGAGTGATTACAGACTCCTAAAAGAAAACCACAGGCCCAGTACACTGATAGAAATATCAGACTGAATATCTGTGATCTTAGACAAGCATTCATTCTTGCTCTGCTTTTTTATTGTACTCATGGCTAGCTGAGATCATTCTAACACCTGTACATTCACTATAAGCAGACTCCTTCAAATTATTTTTTTTTTTATGGGACAGCCTTGGGAAAAAAAAGTTAATAAAAATGCAATACACGCCCTAGCTGGATGGAGCATCAGCCTGTGGACTAAAGGGTCCTGGGTTTGATTCCAGTCAAGGGCACATGCTCGGGTTGTGGGTTTGATCCCCAGTAGGGGATGTGCAGGAGGCAGCTGATCAATGATTCTCATCATTGATATTTCTATCTCTCTCCCCCCCCCCCTTCCTTTCTGAAATCAATTTTAAAAAATTTTAAATGCAATACACAATATTTGAAGAGATCCCTGGAACTGGACATCAAATGGATGAATTTGGAATTGGTCCACTGAGTCCATTAAACACAACAATAGCAAAAAAGAAATAATGCTTCCTGTGTGAAAACGTGGAAATAACTGAATAAAAACAATATTAATAGAAATTAATTAAATTTTTTTCAAAGAACTGAGTAGTGAAAAGTTGAGAACAAGAAGTGAAGAAAGAAGAAATTACAATTGGTAGATATTTCAAAACAGGATTCATGGTGGAGAAAAAGGGAAAGTGAGAGGGGAAAAGGAATGGGGTGGGAAATAGAAAAAAGGTAATCTCCACCAAGAGAGGGCCCCGGCCACTGTTAATATGGGTAGTTGTGAAAATATTACAACATTACAATTTTAGAACATCACCTACAAATTCTCTTGTACTAAATTTCACAAGTTGAGCCTTCCAAAATTGACAGTACACGTTTGAAGAATTGGAGGACATCCTTTAGTAAAGTCTAAAGTTGTTTTTCTTCTGTCGAGCCACCAGAGGGTGATACATTCCAATCAATTTAATAAATATTTAGAGCACATGTGTCAAACACAAGGCCCGCGGGTCAAATCTGTCCCGCCAGGCCTTGCAATGTGGCCCGCACCGCGCTGTCATCACTGCACTCTGCTGCGTTTCCATCACAATGACAGTTTATGCCTGTTCAGTAAACCATTCGGCCTGCGATTTAGGCTGGATTTTAGATTTTGGCCCCTTCTCTGATTGAGTTCGACACCCCTAATTAGAGAAAGTTAAGTGCAGTGCATCTTGAGGCTACCCCAAGAATAAGGCACTGTTGGTTATATTCACCAATACTTGATAATATGTTTACACAAATAATTATAACTCAAAAAGAAATGAGCTTCGGGGTTGCATTTGAGCTAAGTCTTTAAGACTGGGTGAAAATTCATAATAAGCAGAGATGTGTGGTAAGGAGGAAGGCAAGAAATACATTTGGAAAGAAAGACTGCTGACAAAAATAAATTAAGCTTCAGGCTTCTGTTATAGTTGGAATAGAGAGCATTTCCTTAACTCTGTGTTTTTTATGCATTCAGCATCCACACACCATTTAATGGAATTCGGTTCCATATATAAATAACTGAACAGAAATCCGTTATTTAAAAAAGATTCAACACAATTTGTTAAATGCAATTATAAAAATTAGTTGCAAGTATTTCTTTTCAATAGGTGAGGTGAAATTGCTTGCAATCTCTCATCATGTTATCTCTATCTGGCCCCATAATCAATAGCTTGAACTGTACTCTGGTTCTTCATCAAATTAATTTCTTTTCTTATCCTTTATTTCTATTTAACTACAAAATATAAATCACAATTGCACATCTTTCGCTATGGCAGTAAGGGCCTTTTGTTCTGAAAGTTGGTTCTGAATATTTGGATCAAACTTGGACCCCAAAGTTTTGGAGAGATTTCTTTCCAAATTCTATGTACAGTGCTCTGTAGAAACAGAGTGAATCAGCCCATCACACTAAACACCAGAAATCTAGATGCCTTACTTGGAGGATACATTTGGCTCCAATAGTAAATTTTCATAGCTTGTTACAACATTTCAATTTTAACTTTTGTTCTTTTTTATTTTTTACAGCTTTACTGAGGTATAATTTGTATACCATTGTACATACACCTTATAAGTATACAGTTGAATGATTTTTAATTAACCTCCAAAACTGTACAATTGTGACATTCAAAATTTAGAACATGCCTTCCCACTATGGGAAAGGGGGAAATTCCTCCTCTTTTCCCTCTTAGTCCTTCTGGCTGGGCCTAAGAAAGCAATTGGCATAAAACAGATTAATAGCCGAAACTGGTTTGGCTTAGTGGATAGAGCATCAGCCTGTGGACTGAAAGGTCCTGGGTTCGATTCCGGTCAAGGGCATGTACCTTGGTTGCGAGTACATCCCCAGTAGAGGGTGTGCAAGAGGCAGCTGATCGATGTTTCTCTCTCATCAATATTTTCTAACTCTTTATCGCTCTCCCTTCCTCTCTGTAAGAAACCAATAAAATATATATATATTTTTTTAATTCTAAAAAACAAAACAGATTAACAGGAGGAAATAAAGCAAATTTAATTACATATGTACATATGGGCATTCCATAAGACTATGGATCCAAGGACAGACTGGGCAGTTGAGGCTTATGTGCCATCTTGAACTAAAGGGAAGGGGTGGGTGGTGGTTTGGGAGGTCAAAGGGCAGGAAGGCAATTCACATGGAGATGAAAAAGCAAATGTTTGGTAAACAAAAGTTATCCTGGCCCCTTTGACCTTCCAGGTGGCCAGTTTCCCTGGTCCCTCTGGTGATACCTGACTTGCTACATGTTCTTTCCTACAAACAAAATACTTGCCATATGGAACATATGTCCTATTTGTAGCTACCCAAGCACCTGTATCACATTACATTGTTGCACTGTATTATATTGTATTATATTATATTTTATTACTTTTTTTTTTAGAAATATAAGTGCTTTATTAAAAAAAAGCAGGAAAGAATAAACATGGGGCATCTTCAATTCTGTTTTCATTATTTTGTTTGGTAAGTTCTAAGTAGTAGCAGACAAGAGTGCATCACTGCTTTATAATCCAGCAGTCCCATGATTTGGCAGGCTATTTATTTACTACATCAAAAATAGGGTGGATGAGCAGAAAACCCTGTGAATCCTGATTCTTTTTATTTTTTTTTTAATTTATCTTCAGTGTTGAAAGTCTTACTGACATCCCCCTTTTTCCCCATTGACACTCTCTCCCCTTCCCCCCAGGACTTCACCAAACAATTGTCTGTGTCCATGGGTTATGCATAAAAAACTGATGAATCTCAGAGGAAATGGGGGAGGGGGAGATTAAGCAAAGAACTTGTATCACTTTTTAATGAAGTATACCTACAGCAAAGTACCTAAATACAAACTGAACACACTCAAGTAACCATATCTAGATCAAGAAACAGGATGCAATCAGCACACTGGATGCCACCTTCTTGCCTCTTCAACCACTACTGCCCCCTAAAGAAGATGCTGTCTTTACTTCCAGCACCATAGATGAGTTGGCTGGTTTTAGAACTCCATACCAATATTATTATACAGAACGCACTGCTCCTGAGCTTCCTCCATTCAACGCTGTTTGCTAGATCCATCCATCCTATTCCAGGGTACAGTGCATTAATGTTGATGGTCATGTCGTTTGCATTGTGTGAATACTCAATTCTGACCAACTGCCTTCTACTGTGATGTGCATCTAGGTGGTTTCCAGTTTGGGAACTACAAATGATGTTATGATCAGTATTCTAAGTATCTGTGCTTTGGTGAACAAATGCATGCATTTCTGTTGGATATGTACCTTAAGAGTAGAATTGCTGGCCCTAACCAGTTTGGCTCAGTGGATAGAGCATCAGCCTGGGGACTGAAGGGTCCCAGGTTTGATTCTGGTCAAGGGCATGTACCTTGATTGTGGGCACATCCCCAGTGGGGGTGGTGCAGGAGGCAGCTGATACATGTTTCTCTCTCATCGATATTTCTAACTGTCTCTCTCCCTTCCTCTCTATAAAAAAATCAATAAAATATATTTTAAAAATATATAATATAAAAGAAGAGTAGAATTGCTGGGTCATAGAATATGTATAGTTCAGATGTAGTAGATGCTACTAAACAATTCTGCAAAGTGGTTGTTATCAACTTTCACTCTCACCGGCAACAGATGAGAGTTTCATTGTCTGAGGCTGTCCAGTCTTTTCCATTTCATTCACTCTGGTAGGTATGTGGCAGCACTATTGTATCATGATTTCAGTTTTACTCAGTACTTCTTGGACACTCTTCCTATGTCAGCATCATTTCCTGTAAGTCCTGCCTCCCAGGGTAGAGAGGTCAGACCATCACTTTCCTAGTCTCCCCATGACCCAGGCTGCACAGATCAGACACAATCATGTAAGACTTCAACTCCGATGAAGGAAGTAGGTGCACAGCACTGGCAGAAACATCCGATCTGGAGGGACATGCAAGCTTCGGCATCTACACCCAGCATCACGGTGGAAACCGTGGGGTCTGTGGTCAGCAGAAACAACTGTGATGCTTAGGCTGAAGCAGTGTCATTTGGGCATTGTTCCTTGCTATACAGCCTTCAAGTCCAACTTCTTGGCCCTCACAGAGTTTCTATAAGAACCTTCATATTCTATGAGAAATTCTGTTTCTGCTTGATATAGCTGGAAATCTGTTCATTTCTATTTAAAGCCAGCCCAGCTGGTGTAGCTCAGGGGTTGAGCCTTGACCTATGAACCAGGAGTTCCCAGTCAGGGCACATGTCTGGGTTTCAGGCTTGATCCCTGTAGGGGTGTGCAAGCGGGATCAGAGATTCTCTCTCATCATTGATATTTCTATCTTTCCCTCCCTCTCCCTTCTTCTCTGAAATCAATTAATATATATATATATATATATATATATATATATATATATATATATATATATTTTTTTTTTTTTTTTTTTTTTTTTTTTTTAACAAGAGGTTGATGTGATTCAGGGATGCCTAAAGGGACAGCCAAAGAAGCTATATAATTCTAAGAGAACCCTAATTGAGTAACACACCATGGTGCCTCCTATCACTGTACTTTTTTCTCATAACACCAATGGTCATGAGAAAAAAGTACAGAAGACCATCTACCAAGTAATAGCTACATTACCTTTTGCCCAGTAAACAAGGACATGAGCAGCCATGCCAGAGTTGCCTGCAGGTCACAATGGGAGGCCCACACAGCTGCCTTTGGCAGATGGCGAACAGCTTCTGCTATTTTTAGCTGAGACGACTCTAAGCTGAGCAAACAGGCACAGGAAGACATTCCCCGCAAGGTCTGCTTCACTTCCTCAGTGACACCTCATGTCCGGGCCAGAGGGACGGCACCCACATCCACACAGAGCCACATCGGCCCCTCCAGAAGGCCGCTGTCATGCTCAGAGGGAACACACCCTTCAAGAACTAGGACACAGGCTCGACAGAGAACAGCCATGGCCAGCTGAGGAGTCGGTATTAATAAAAATATGTAAATACTATATATTAGCTATTACCAATTATGAAAGTCACAGAACATGGAGGGCCTGGCTGGGTAAATCAGTTAATTAGAGCATCTTCCCAATACACCAAGGTCAGGGCACGTACAAGAATCAACCAATGAATGCATAAATAAGTAGAACAACACATTGATGTATTTCTCTCTCTCTCTCTCTCTCTCTCTCTCTCTCTCTCTCTCTCTCATCAATAAAATTTTTAAAAGTATGAGCAAGCTAAAGAAAACAATACTCATTGGCTCAACAAGCAGAGTATCTCAAGTGTCCTTGCTAATGTTAGGGAAGAGATCCCTCTATCTTGTTCCTTTGGGGATATATAGTTCTTGCCCAGGGGGTTTTGAATGACCTGAACTTCAAAGGTTATTTCCAACACTGACTTACAGATATGAGCAATGCCAACCTAATGCAGAGGCTGGAATCATGAATCAGTGTGATGTGCCTGCAAAGGTCATTGGTTTACTTTATTACTCTAATGTTTCCTCTTAAAAAGTTCACCTTGGCTGCCAAGAAATCTAATACTCGTGGGAAGAGGCCCCCAAAAATAAGGTGAAAATACATCACCTGACTCTAGGTCTTGTCCATTTCCTATAAGAGGGAATATCTGCCATGGAGCGAGAGAAACCACACAGAGACACCTCGTTCCTATTTGTCAGATAACGGGCCACAGGGCAGTGATTATCACTTCTCTATGTCTCACATAGTTCCAGGTGCAACCACCAGCAATCAACAAATAATATTTAATAATAATAATAATAATAATAATAATAATAATGTTATATCTGAGAGCAATAAATAGCTAACATTGCCCATTAAAAGTAGCCTATAAACCATTGGTTGAGATTGCTTCCCAGACAATTTCAAACATGACTATTAAACTATTATATAAAACAGAGGAGAGTGTGTCATAAAATGAGAATGAGAAATGTGTCCAAGATGATTAGAGGGTGAATTTATAGCATCTAAACTTTCTTAAAAAAGCAAGAGATAAAATTTTACTAGGCACCACTCTTAAGGTATATAAAATGTTTTTCTGGATGGAGTCACATTTTATCCAACAACAATTCTTTATCTCAAAGGAATGATGAGATTATATGAAATATTTTTAAGAGGGAATTAGAAAGATTAAAAATAATCAAGGGGAATTTAAGTGAAGTGCACCTACTAAAAAGAAGAAAAGTAAAATACAACAACATAAACTGATGAATAAAAATAGATCCAGAGACACAGAAGCATTGAACAGATCATAAAACCTTAGAGGGAAAGCAAAGGAGAGTGGGAGGTGGGACTAAGAGATCAACCAAAGGACTTGTACGCATGCATATAAGGATAACCAATGGACACTAGGGGGCGTTGAGGGCCTGTGCTGGGAGGCAGGCTGGGAGAGGTCAATGGGGGAAAAACGAGACATATATAATACTTTCAACAGTAAAGAATTTTTAAGAAAAAGTAAAATACTTCACAATTTTATCATTTTATGAGGAGCAACTGGATTTGCCCTATTAGAATATATCTTAAGCTCATAAATGAAGCCAAGATCACTGTGTGAATGAAAAAGGGGCCATATACTAAACCTGACAAGGTCAGGGGAGGCCTGCATGGTGTGCCCTACAAACTCAGAGACATAAAGTAACCGCATAGGATGGTCTGAAACTAAAACTCCCTACCTAAAAATGAGTTATGGTGGGTAGTCATGTCCTAGGCCAGTGGTTGGCAAACTCGTTAGATTGTTCAGTACAACCATTGAAATTTCTTTTGAGAGCTAAATTTTTTAAACTGAAACTTCTTCTAACACCACTTCTTCAAAATAGACTCGCCCAGGCTGTGGTATTTTGTGGAAGAGGGGCTAAAGAGTCACATGTGGCTTGCGAGCTGCAATTTGCTGACCACTTCCTTGACAAAAGTCAGTCTTTCCCTTAACTGAATGTGTCTGTTGTCACTTTTGCATCTATGAAAACTTACCTTTGGAATGTTGGGGTAATCCCCTTTTTCCCAGACCCCTCAGGGCACAATCTCTCACTAGAACACAAAACCATAGAACCCCTCAGTGTTATCTTGCTCTCTCCCGCATACCACCTCTATGCTCTATAATGCTCTTTACTGTCCTGTATCCACCAATGGGAAAAAAAATATGTGTCTATCCATTTTATTTGTTTTGTTTTGTTAATCCTCACTGAGGATATTTTTTTCCATTATTTTCAGAGAGAGTGGAAAGGATGGGGAAAGACAGAGAGAGAGAGAGAAACGTTGATGTGAGAGAGACACATTGATTGGTTGCCTCCCACATGCGACCAGACTGGCACCAGGAAAACCATTGGGCTTGACCAGAATTGAACCCATGACTCTTCAGTTCTTGGGATGACACTCTAACCACTGAGCAAAACCAACTAGAGCTATCTGTTTATTTGTGTTTATTTTTATTTGTTTGTTTATTTAATAGAGGCCCAGTGCACGAATTCGTGCACCAGTGGGGTCCCTCAGCTTGGCCTGAAGAATTGGGCCAAAACCAGCTCTCCCCTATCCCCAGAGCAGTCCTGGATTGCGAGAGGATGCAGGCCAGGCTGAGGGACCCTGCTGGAGCACAATTGGGGCCAGAGAGGTACTGTATTTTCCAGCGTATAAAATGACCCCCTAATTTTACAGTTAAAACATAGATTTAGGCCTATGTTCTGTATAAGACTACCCCCCGCTTCTGAGACAACACCAGTTCTTTTTTTTAATAGACCACCTCTCTGACTCTGGCCAATCTGAGCAGGCTTTTTACTAGAACACAGTGTAGCTTTGGGTACAGAACATGTACTATAATTTGCATGCATAAAAAGCCTGCTTGGATTGGCTGAGTTAGAGAGGCGGTCCGAGCAGCCTTGCAGTGATTGGTGCGGGATCAAATTGGAAAATTCATTTAACGGCATATCGAGACTTTTTTTGGGATATACTCGGCGTATAAGATGACCCCCGATTTTCAGTTGACTTTTTTTTTTCCATTTCAAAAGTCGTCTTATATGCTGGAAAATACGGTATGTGGGAGGTTGGCCAGCCAGGGAGGGACCACAGGAGGGCTCCAGAGCATGTCAGGCTCCTTTTGCTCAGTCCCAATCGCTGGATCCCAGCAGCAAGTTAACCTACTGGTCAGAGTGTCTGCACCCTGCTGGTCAGTGCATGTCATAGCGAGCAGTTGAGTTGCTTTAGCATATCATTAGCTTATTATGCTTTGATTGATTGAATGGCCGACTGGTTGACCAGACACTTATTATATTAGGCTTTTATTACATAGGATTGTTTTACTGGTTTCAGAGAGGAAGGGAGAGGGAAGAGAGATAGAAGCATTAACGATGAGAGAGAATGCCTCCTGCACACCCCACACTGGGAATTAAGCCCACAACCTGGGCAAGAGCCCTGACTAGGAATCGAACCTTGTCCTCTGGTTCATGGGTTGACATTCAACCACTGAGCCAGAACAACCGGTTGGTCCTCAAGGCATATTTGCAAAGAAAGTGTTGGCATATCTTCCTCCATTTCTGTGTCTTGCCACATTGGGCTCTTTCCATCGCTACTGTCCATTTCCTCAGACTTGGGAGTTTCTCCTGTACTCAAATTTTATAATTAGTATGTTACTCAACATTTTTCCTATTATTTCCAACACCATAAAATAATTTGAAATGTACTAAAGCTCAGCAGGGTGTTTTTGGTAGAATCATTTTGGCCCAACTTCTCAAAATTTAAGATCTTCAGAGCTGTCTCAATTATAAAAAGGCTTTCAAATATCTGTATTAATCTAATGATTAAATTCCATCTTAACAGGAAGTCTTATTTTTTTAGTAGCTAGAATTAATTAACTTGAACTTTCATGATCCAATAGAATTTAAAACCTGGCAAACCATGAAACCAGTCCTAAGGTTAGGAGTTTCATTTTAAAGTATCTGGCACCTAAAAGGCACTCAATGAATACATGTTAAAGTAAATTGGGTAGTGGAGTACCTCCTTGGTAATAAAAGGGTGATATGATTCTGAATTGCAGCCAATGAATGCTATACTGCAAAATAACCAAGAATATTCAGATTCACGTTTTGTTGTGTTATAGGTGACACTGATTTCCACAGATAGCGTAAAAGAGACAAAATTCCATTAAAACTATTCATACTGTTTGTGACAGGCTTCCCAGGACATTTAGTCCCAGAGTGAGAAGATTAGTTACACTCAAGACAGTAAGTCATTAAAAGTAATGATTGGATTTTTATCTCTGTCTTTAGTGCAAAGAAAGAGGAGAGGAAAGATGAGAAATTAAAATTTTCTACAGACATAAATGCCCTTCTCTCTAAAAGTTCTGAGGCTTCTTGAAAGAAAACTAATCAATAATTAAAGAGTCTAATCAATCACAAGCCCTGGACCTGAAGAAAAATCAACATCAAGATTTTCCAAACTGAGTAAAATGATGCTCCCTACTGTGCTTTCTGAGAAAACTAATAATGTCACTGCTCTGGGTCCACACAATGGGAGACTTTAATTTGTCTCCAACACATTACCCAATATTCTGCAACCATTCAGCTAACCTTGGTCAGGAGACTGTATTTGCCTACAGGTAACAATTGCAGGGTCAGTCTGTGAATCCAGCATTGTTGGACTTACATTTATATCTATTCTATGTCAGAGAGCTGCTATGAGAATGAGGCTTCTTCAATGTATGGCAAGTCCTTTTAAAACTATAAAAATCTAGCCCTGGCCAGTGTTGTTCAGTGGTTGGAGCATTGGCCCATGCACAAAAGTATCTCAAGTTTGATTTCCTGGTCAAGTGCATATACCTGGGTTGCAGGTTCACTCCCCAGCCCCAGTGAGGGAATGACTGAGAAGCAACCAATCGATGTGTCTCTCTCATGTTGATGATTCTCTCTCTCTCTCTCTCTCTCTCTCTCTCTCTCTCTCTCCTATCTCCCTCCCTCCCTTCCACTCTCTCTAAAAATCAATGGAAAAACTATCCTCGGGTGAGGATTAACAAAAACAAAATAAAACAAAAACCTATAAAAATCTATACAATACATAAAAGTAAATGTAGGGTATGTAGCTATTCCATAGTCTACAAAAAGGAAGTCACTGTACATATGTAAATTCACAGAGTGATAATGCTGGTAACAGTGAAGATCTTTAATACATGACCCCTGGGTTTCTCATAACTGTTACTAAAGTTGTCTTATGGAAGCAGCAGCATTTATCTACACTCATTCTCATCACGTACGCAGCTGGCCCAACCAGAGAGGATTCGGAGACAGAAAATTGGGGAAACAGGACATACCAAAAAGGTATTTTATAGAAAAAATATATATATATGTTAAAACAAAACAAAAAACTCACAAATCTAAAGGAATTAGATAAATCATTGGTAAACCAGGATCAGATATTGATGTTCTTTTTTTAGTTAAAATATTGAGAAAAATAATGGTTGAAAGAGACACTGAGAGAATAACCACTCATTCTATCCCCCAATCTCCTGCCTGCACAGGAGGAAGCTATCTGACCTCAGGAGGAACCACTAGAAAGGCGTGGGGTGAACATAGCTAAAAACCAGAAGTACAGACACACGGATGGACTTCAAAAAACCGTATGCTCAGTGAAGGAAGCCAGGCACGAAAGGCCGTATCGTATGTTCCAGTTATAGGAAACCTCCAGAGCAGGCGAATCCGCAGAGAGAAAGCAGACTGGAGGTTTCCGGAACAGAAGGGAACTGAATGCTTAATGGATGTGGGTTTCCTTTTGTGGTGAGGAAAATGTTCTGGAACCAGACAGTGGCAATGGTTGCACAGTACTGTGTGTGTACTAAGTGTTACTGATGGTAAGTTGTTTTTGTTTTTTCTTTTTTCCTAGAGAGAATGGAAGGCAGGAAGGAGGGGGAGAGAGAGAGATGGGAAAGAGGGAAGAGAAGAAGAGAGACATATAGATAGATTGGTTGCCTCCCACATGCCCCCTCCACCTTAACCTGAAATCAAATCTGAGACCCATCTGTCCAGTGGCCAACGCTCTAATGACTGAATCAAACTAGCCAGAGTGTTAATGGTAAATTATGTTTATTTTACAAAAAAGAAAATAAATAAAAATAAAGCTGAGGTCAATTCTGAAGAAGCTAGAAGCTAGAAGCTCTCAGACGACGACAGTTAGAGGCGGCCAGTCCTTCCTTGGAGGAAGATATGAGATTCACTGCACAGGTTTGTGAGGATCAGTTTTTCAATGTATGAGGGAATCATGCCCCTCCCTGTTCACCCCGACTGCAAGGATCTTCTCCAACCTCAGGGTCTCTCCAAGGGAGACCATTCAGGAGAGTCCAATCTTTATCTTTGAGTCTCCAGAGAGTAGGTCCCCTTGGCATAAATACCAAAGATTTTGGAAGGGTGAGGTCAGACTCACAAGCCCAGCCTCCGGGCTTCAATGCTGGGTTAGATCTTAAGGAATCCTGTCCCAGGAGGGGAAAGGGGGTGAGGGGCAGTGATAAAACGGTTTTCTGAAAGAACTTGTTTCTCAACATTATTGGAAAAAGTAATTCAATGCAGCTTTGACTTGTCATTTCCAGGGAAAGGAACCCGATTTTCAAGGGCAAAAAGAAGTGAGAAGGAAAGATGCCAGAGAGATTTGGAGGTTCTAGAAGGCACTGTCACCTCCCTGTGGAGGCCTCCAAGTTCCCGAGCCTTTTAAATGTCCCCGCAGCTGGCCTGGCACAGGAGCGATCCATCGCCGGTGGAAGGAAAAGAACCCAACAACATCCTGGAGTTCCCTGCAGCCCAGAGAGGTACAGGAGGCAGCCTGATTTCCCCGCGTCCCTGTAAAGGGGGCAGTCTGAGCTGAAACAGGCAACCTCAAGAGGCCCTGCAGCCAGGGACAACACAGCGACCCCCTGCTCCGATCCCCGTCCCAGACGGACGTCAACATGGACAGAAGCCAGCCCAGAGCCAGCTCCCTGGCCACTGCAGACGCCCAGAGGAAGGAGGAGGGAGGACCGAGCTTAGCAACCCAGACCGGCCCACATGACCCACAGCTGAGCTTAGGTTCTCACACCCAGATGGAAGCTCTCCAAAGAAAAGGTAGACTGACTCATAGAAAAACAAAGCTTTGCATTTTTCTGTGAAGTGTGGTGTGAAGATACATGCCTTCCACAAAGGCGGTCAAGATTTTTCACACTGTGGCCCGAGCCTACTGTCCCCCTTTCTGCTCTTTCTACCCCACACCCTGAAATTCCAGCAGCAGCAGCAGCGCCAGACTGCCCCACAGCTGGAAACACCCAGGTGCTCTCATGCTTTGTCAGCACACCTGTCTGTGACAGTTTCTTTCTTTCTTTCTTTTTAATATATTTTTTATTGATTTCAGAGAGGAAGGGAGAGGGAGAGAGAGAGAGATAGAAACATCAATGATGAGAGAATCACTGATTGGCTGCCTGCTGCACGCCCCCCACCGGGGATCAGCCCACAACCCGGGCATGTGCCTTTGACCAGAATCGAATCCGGCACCTTTCAGTCCGCAGGCCGACGCTCTAACCCTGAGCCAAACCAGCTAGGACTGTGACAGTTTCTTAAATGGCATACACCTCCCATGAAGAGATGAGGTTCTAGGCCCCTTCCTATGGAACGAGAGCTAGCTAACCTTAGTGCCTCTTTTTTTTTTTTTAATATATTTTATTGATTTTTTACAGAAAGGAAGAGAGATAGAGAGTTAGAAACATCGATGAGCCGGGACCGGTTTGGCTCAATGGATAGAGCGTCGGCTTGGGGACTGAAAGGTCCCGGGTTCGATTCCGGTCAAGGGCATGTACCTTGGTTGCAGGCAGATCCCCAGTAGGGGGTGTGCAAGAGGCAGCTGATCAATGACTCTCTCTCATCGATGTTTCTAACTCTCTATCTCTCTCCCTTCCTCTCTGTATAAAATCAATAAAATATATAAAAAGAAAAAGAAGAAGAAAAGAAACATCGATGAGAGAGAATCATCTATCAGCTGCCTCTTGCAACCAAGGTACATGCCCTTGACTGGAATCAAACCTGGGACCTTTCAGTCTGCAGGCCGACGCTCTACCCACTGAGCCAAACCTGTTTCGGCCTTAATGCCTCTTTTGTCACCAATAGGACATGGTGGGAATGATACCATGTAACTTCCAACGCTAGGTCAGAAGATGCCATGCGGCTTCTACCTGGTTCTGTGGGAACACTTACTGTGGGAGCCCAGGTTAGAAATCGGACCATTCTGAGGCCACCGTTCTGGGAGGGAGACCAAGCCACCCCGAGAGGCCTCGGTCAGGAATTTCTGCTGACAGCCCCAGCCATGGTCAGACCCATTAGCCAGGATCAACTGCCAGACATGGGAGTGAAGATGCATCCAGGTAACTCCGGCTCCTGACTGTGGGGTCCCTTCCTAGTTTAAGGGCCCCAGGCCTTGTGGAGCAGCGATGAGCTGTCCCCACTGCACTGGTGCTGAATTCCTGACCCCAGAGTCTGTAAGCATAATAAAATGGTTGGGTTTTGCTACTAAATTTTAGGGCAGTTTAGTATGCAGTGGTAGTAACTGGAGCATGCCTTTCTCCTCCGTTTTGAAGGGTCAAAGTCCTACTCATCCTCCAAGGCCCAGCATAATCGTCACCCCCTCTTTTAAGCCCCCGCTGCCCCCCTCCAGGGTCAGAATCGAATCCCTGGTCAGACTGCTGTGTGACTTAATCATATTTAGTCACAGACTGCTCTGCCTGTCTCTTGTCCAAGGCCAGCACTTGGTGGGCATTGAGTTAGTGGGGAGCCCTGCACATAACAGGAACTCAAAAATTATCCGGTGGAAGAATCTTAATCCTCAGCTTTATTTTGAAATAGTAATTGGATGCAGCCTCCACTTAAACTTTGCAGGGAAGGGAACCTGGTTTCAGAGCACAAACGAGGCCTACCTCTAAATGAAGGCAATGCTTTAAACAACTCAGAGTAACTCACTTGTGTCTTCTTTTTGAAGCAGACGTGCCATGTGAGACAACATTCAGTATTTAATTCTGCTGCACCCACATTTTTGTTTGTTGCAAGTTTGCAAAATAAAAGAGGCCTTGCCTTCAGTATGACATAGTGGGTGGGGCCAGGTGTGAGAACAGTCTGGGCTAAGCACAGAGTTGTTTTTTAAAGGTTGTTCCAGCCCTGACCGGTTTGACTCAGTGGATAGAATATCCGCCTGTGGACTGAAAGGTCCCAGGTTCGATTCTGGTCAAGGGCATGTACCCTGGTTGCGAGCACATCCCCAGTAGGGGCTGTGCAGGAGGCAGCTGATGGATGATTCCCTCTCATTGATGTTTCTGTTTATCTCTCTCCCTTCCTCTCTGTAAAAAAACAACAAAAAATATTTAAAAAAAAAAAGGTGTTTCAACTACGGTTCTCTTAGGCTGTGGGCATTTCACTGGAGAACAGTCCGCCTCCCTTTCCGTGTAGTCTTGCCTGGGCTTCTCACAGGTGCCAGAACACACTTGCCAGACACCAGGAGCCAGGGTACACCAATGTCTATTGTAAAAGTACATTTTAATAGCAGCAGTTGGGGTGATTTTTGATAAGAGCAAACTGATAATTGAGTTCCAGCTAACAGATCGATCTGCAAAAATAAAAAATAAAAAAAGCACAGGCCATTGGGAAAGAGCCTGAGAGAGGGTGTGAAAGGTGAGCCTTTGTGTACACAGTGATAGCCACCTGGAAACGAAGCCAGGATCGATAATGGAATGACTATGAGCCTGCCCTTTCCACCCGAGGGAGTTCCAAACCGACAGCAGTTAGCCTGTCGTCAGAATCCACAGGCATTTTTAAAGGTGGTACCAGCCCCTCCAACTTGAAAACCATGTCAGCCTCTCACATTTCCACACAAAACCTTCCTAAAAGTGAGACGTGTGGCATTGGCTGAGAGTGAAGCCACGCTTCCTGCCCTTCTCTCTCACGCCCTGGGGCTGACAGCAGTACTAACAAAAAGGCAGGAAGGGATTTGTATGGGTGTGTACCTGGTGTGAACAGATGCAGCCTAAGAATGAATGGATGTGATTAGTCAACAGGTAAAAAAGCACACACAGAATTTCAGTCTCATTGTTTGTCCTGAACCCACTTCCCTGTGGTTTCTTATTTCTTACTTATAGCACAGACCATTATTGCATTGCAAAACTGAGGTCCTCTGTAAATAAAAACACTGCTTGCTTTAAAATAAATAAATAAATAAATAAAAAAGGACACTCATCTATTCCTTTTGCTTAGCCCACACCCCAGTGGCTCTAGTTCTCTCACCGTTAGCCTCAGTTCTACCTTTCCTTACAAAACAAAACAAAAAATCGGAAATCAATATCTGTGTTTCAAATGAAACCCACTTGCACTAATATAATAACTCTCCCAGCCAGCTGCAATTTAAAGCCTCTTTTGCAAAATGAGCAGTTCTATCTCCTATTAAAATAATGTTTCTGCCACGGCCAGCAGACGGGAAAGGGAATGAGATGTGGGGAGCAGAGGGAGGGAAAAGGCCTTCCTTTTTCTAAACTGTAAATGTCTAAGACGGACCCCACAGCTAAACAAACCAACCACCCATCCGTGCAGTCAGCAAACCTTTACCACCCACCAAACAGTAAAAAGCGTATTTACTCCCATTTATATAATTTCACATGATTCTCCAGTGAGATCTAATGGGGTAGGCACTAATTATTAACCTCATCTTATAGATGAGGAAATTGAGGCGGAGAGTTGAGGTACAACAAATGCACAGCTGATAAATGGAGGCACAGGGACATGAACATCAGCAGTCTTACCCCAATTTGGTCCTCTACTCACTATGCAGAGCAGCACCTATCCATTCTCCTCCCTTTCCTTTCCCTTCTCCCTAACTCTGATAACTCCCCTCCCACCTCTCTGCCCTAAATATCCAAGAATTCAAAGATCTGGAACCCATTCCCATACACTGTCTTCCCCCTGGACACCATTCCTGTCGCCTGGCTCTTTCCCTCACACCCCTAGACTCCATCCCACAGTCTACTGATCATGCCACTGTCTCTGGGATTAGTCGTATCTACTCCACAGCTTTTACCCGCTCCGATCTAGACCCACCCACGGGTGAAGGACAACTTGGAGCCTCAGGTGAGGGGTGAGCGAGCCCAGGAGAGGATCAGGGACTTTGCTCTGGAGCCTGAGGAAGAATAACCTGTGCAAAGGAACCAGTCTGTGGCAAGAGTAACACTGACTTTTAGTGCATTGGCTTGAATGGGTATGCTGATAAGAATAATTAAAAGAATTGGTCATTCATGATCTTACCAGGAATTAAAAGCCATTAACATTCAAAACTCATCTAATAGGGCTCTCATGATCTGTGTAGCCCTAGCTGGTTTGGCTCAGTGGATAGAACATCGGCCTGAGGACTGAAGTGTCCCAGGTTCGATTCCAGTCAAGGGCACATGGCTGGATTATGGGCTCAATCCCCAAGAGGGGGCATGCAGGAGGCAGCCGATTAATGATTCTCTCTCATCATTGATGTTTCTCTCTCTTCCTCTCCCTTCCTCCCTGGAAAAAAAAATAAATAAAAATAAAAATAAAAAATAATAATAAAAAAAAATATATATATATATATAATGATCTGTGTATTGCACTGCACATAAATTTTACATATATATATTTTTATATAAACAAGCCTTGATATGAATGTGAATGTGTTTAGGGATGAGGAGGCCCATGTCTACAACTTTGAAATGCATTAAAAGATAAGATAAACTGATGATGGCTAAATGGATAGACACGTGATAAAGCAACTTCAGTGAAATGTCAAATATAGAATCTAATCTGTGGCTATCTGGTGTGATAATAAAACCTAAGTATAATTCTTTCAACCCTTCTACATGTTTGAAATGTTTTATAACAAAATGTTAAGATGAAAACACTGACATAAATATGATTATAGATAACTAACAAATTGAGAAGAAAAACATAAAAAATGTATTTTGACTATAGAAAAGTCTGGGTATTTTTTTGTGTGTTCTGACTACTTTTATATATTTTAACAGATTCTGAATCAGTATGCATCATGAGATGAATTTGTTGGGCTATTTGAATAGGTCATCATATTCTAGCCACATATTCCCACTTTTATATATACAAGTACATAGCTCAGAGACAGTGAAGGGAGACAGGAAAGAAAAACATGTCTGAAATAAGGTGAAACTGAGAATAGGAGTAAATTAAGGACATTAAAGTGTAGATGGAACATAAAAAGAACGCTTTGTCTGATGAAAACAGCCAATGAGCTTAAGGTGGTACAGATGTGACCAGATGACGGGAAATGACTGGAGAGCTCATGCATGCTGGAAATTTGAAGGGGTCAATAAAACTGATGATCAAAAACAAACCCAGAGTCATAGAAGCATGAATAGACTGTTGAACCTCAGAGGGAAGGCAGCAGAGAGATCAACCAAAGAATTTGTATGCATATACGCATAACCTGGGGACACAGACAATGGGTTGGTGATGACCTGGGATGGAAGGGGGGGTGGAGGGGAGGAGATGGGAGCAGCCTAGAAGAAGTTTATGGAGGGGAAAGGGGAGCCTATGTAATACTTTCAACAACAAAGATTTAGGAAATAAAATAAAGAAGTCAACAATAAAACAGTTTAAAGAATGAAATTTAAGAACACAACCCAATAGAAAAATGGACAAATATATATGAACCGAAATCTCACAGGACAAGGAACATGAAGGGTCCAGTCTTGAGGATAAAGCCAGAGGAAAAATGGGGGGCAGGGACACTGAGCTATTACCTTAACTCAGTGATCGGCAAACTCATTAGTCCAAGGAGCCAAATATCAACAGCACAACAATTGACATTTCTTTTGAGAGCCAAATTTTTTAAACTTAAGCTTCCTCTAACGCCATTTCTTCAAAATAGATTCGTCCAGGCCATGGTATTTTGTGGAAGAGCCACACTCAAGGGGCCAAAGAGCCGCATGTGGCTCATGAGCCACAATTTGCCAACCACGGACTTAACCAGCTCTAGAGTTGCTTACTTCCAGACTTCTAAATCAGATGACAAATGTCTTTACTGTTTAGGCAGCTTTTTATTTATTTGGTTCTTATGTTACTTGAAGCTAAAAAAATAAAAAAATAATAAAAAAAATCCTTGATATATTGGTACTATTTTGAGGTTATTTATGAAGAATTTATTGCAGCATTGCAAATGATGGAATACAACATTTCTTAAATACCATCTGGAGGAGACTGGCTAAATAAATCATATGTCCATACAATGGAATAACACATAGTTCACTTAAAAGAATAAAGCAACACAAAAGATTACACACTGTATGATTCCATTTATATAAATTTTAAGCACAGGCAAAATTAATCTAAGGATCTAAAAGTCAGGATAGTGGAGGTAGTGACTGGAAGATGCCTGAGGGAGATTTGTGGGGTTCTGGTAGTATTCTGTGATCTAGGTGATGGTTATACAGATGTAAAATCATCTTTGTGAAAATTCAATAAGCTGCATGGATACTTACATTATGTACACTTTTCTGTATGTGACTGTTACACCAATACAACTTAAAAAGAGAGAGAGCTTTATTTGTACTAACAAGGGATGATAGCTAAAATATGTATGTCCTACAATAATTCTTAGTTTTTACTAAGAAGACAAATAGATATTATATATGTGTATGTGTGTGTAATGGTACATTGATAGGTTAATAAAAATGATGAAATAAAAAAACTGAATAAATAAATGTTGGCCAAATTCTTCTGCCAGTGAGACTTGGCTCATGCTGCTCTAGTTTGCACCTACCAGCTCGCACCTCCCACACATTTGCAGGTTAATTCAATGTGTTTTCAGTGAGTGCATCATCTCTCAACAACCCATCAGCTGCCCGTGCCAGATACTAGCATTCCCAGTTCCTCCCTTTCTTACCTGCATGCGCGCGCACGCGCGCGCGCGCACACACACACACACACATGCACGCACACACATGCACGCACATGCATACACATGCATGCACACACACACATGTTGGTTTTACCACCCCAGCCTCAGGCACCAATATTCTTCTGGATGAACACTAGCCCCACTTCTTATCTCCAATCTTTCCCTTCAATGTAACCAGATTTATGTTTAATAAAGCAAATCTGACCATGTCTCTCCCCAGCTTAAAAAACACTTCAGTGGCTTCCCCTGCCCTTAGGACCGGCCCAGACTTTTTGGCATGGGCCCCAAAGCCCTCCTTGATCCGATCCTGCTTGCCTCTCCCGTTCACCTGGGAGAATTCTCCTGCCCCCACTCTGTTCTTCAGACTCATAGGCCTTCTTCAGGTCCTCAAATGAGCCCCACTGAGTCTCCCCTCCCTGACCTCACACGTCACCCTCCTCCCCATTTTACCAACTCCTGCGCCCACTTCAGGTGCTTCCTCAAAACAGCCATTCATGAGGCCTAGATTGAGTTAGGTCCCCCCGCTCTGTCCCCTGAGCACCCAACTGTCCCCTCTCAGAACAGTCACCACACCTTATTGTAATTACTTAATATCTCTCTTCCAGATAAACTATAAGTACTGTGCAAGGTGATATCTGCCTTAAACTGCTATGTTTCCAGTATCCAGCCCCAGGCCTGGCACACATTAGGAGTTCAGTAAATATTTATTACATAAATAAAATCATAAATGAGTGATGGGATGAACACATGCTTTTTGAATTATCCACAGTAAAATTAAAGTTACTTATCTATCATGATAGTGGACAGCATCCAAGGTGAAGTCCTTGGGGGAAAGCCTTGAAGTCTTACACAGCTTAGAACCCTTTAAAGGAATGCATTGTCCAATGTTGCCTCTCCACCTCAGAGGAGGGTGCAGGTCTTACACAAGTTGCTGAGATTTAGCAATCTGGAGAGCTACTTAGCCTACTTAGAGTGAGGGCAGGTGACTCGTTTTGCTTTTTAAGTATATTTTTATTGATTTCAGAGAGGAAGGGAAAGGGAGAGTGATAGAAACATCAATGATGAGAGAGAATCATTAACCAGCTGCCTCCTGCATGCCTCCCACTGGGGATCGAGCCCACAACCAGGGCATGTATCCTGATTGAAATCAAACCTTGACCCCCTGGCTCATAGGTCGACGCTCAACCACTGAGCTGTGCTTGATCAAGCTTGTTTTCTGTTTTGAGAAAAAAGATAGATTATTTCTGGCCGGAAGAGACTAGAAAAAAGTAGGGGGGGGGGGGGGGGGAGGCGGGAAGGAATGCAAATCAATTGTGTGCCTAATACAAGGCTGACTGGATGGCAATTTGGGATGGCAAAGGGAAGAGCAAGGATGGAATTGTGGGGAGAAAAGAGGAAGTGAGCTGGATTTATAATTTAAGGGAAACCAGGGCAGAAATATAGGGTGCTCAAATCAGAAACATGGAGAATGCAAACAAAGGCCAAATGAGCTGGCCTGGATTCTTGGCTCAGCCCTGACACTAACTTGCTGTGTGGCTTCAGTCAAATCACTGAGTCTCCCCAAGTCTCAGTTTCTACCCTGAAATGAAGATTTAAATGTAGACTAGGCTTACAATTAGTCCTATTAGTCCAGAACTTTCATAAATGCCATTCCTCAATGACAATGCTTTTCTCAAAAGACAAAATGAAAGAACACTTGGGTAAATAGTTTCCTTCTTATAAGACTCTCTAATTTTTGGTATTCTTTAAATATATATTTTTATTGGTGTCAGAGGGGCAGGGAGAGGGAGAAAGAGATAGAAACATCAATGATGAGAAAGAATTGTTGATCAAACCCAAAATCTAGGCACGTGCCCAGTCCAGGAAGCGAGTTGTAACCTCCTGGTTCATAGGTTGACACTCAGATACTGAGCCTCATGGCCAGGATTTAGGTGTTGGTTTTTTTGTTTTTGTTTTTGTTTTTTTACCTAGCACCAATTTCCCTATAAGTTTCCGTTCTGTTTTCATTCACAATAGCTAATGTTCGTAAAATATAAATTATCTTTAGGATTTAGAAGATTCTTTCACACTGGTCCAGACAAAAAACTCTGAAGATATGGAAACTTGCCCAGAAACACAAAAGGGGAGCTCAAAAGGGGAGACCAAAGGTTGGGGGGTAAGCTTCTTGCTCAGACCTGAACTTGGTGCCACAGTGGCCAAGGGCTTGGCATTATTAATGGCTCACATACTTCCTTTCCAGCAAAAGACTTGTGGAAGGGAATTAGACTTGCATTATGGGATTCCAGACAGGACAGTAGCATTTGTCAATTCTCAGATCCTTAACTTCCTGTTTTTATTCCACAACATGTGTTGCAAATATAAGAGATTTAAAAATAAAGATCATCCATACTATTTTGACAAGCTGATTCAGAAGCATGTGAGGATATCAATCCTTTCAGATGAAAGGCTTCCAATTTCCAGCATTTATATTTGCCTTGAATGTATGGCCAGAGCACAAATTCTGATATTAGTCATGGGTCTTGGATAACCTCAATTCCCAGCAGTTTATGTGCTAAAAATATTTACACATTGCTTGGACTTGATGAGTGCAATAGAGATCTATCAAAAAGATGGATGCCGTGGGATGGAATAAAAGTTGACTTATAACAACCCTGACTTATTTCCAGTTTCAACTCTTGCCTCTTGGTTGCTGAATCCACTCTGGCATGTTTCAATTGTAGAACGAGAACATTGCATGCCCTCTGGAGGAAGCTAGAAGAGGATACTGAGTTACTTCTCAAGAGAACAGGTGGCTGCAGATGATTTTGGGCCCCAGGAAAGAATGACCACTTTCCAATGTAAAGCTGCAGTGAGCTGGGAAGCAGAGGAGGGAGCATGGGGTTGAGAGCCAAGTGCTGAAGACCAGGAAGGCCACTAGGCAAAAGTTCCAGCTCTCAGCAAGCACCAGAGCTCAGGAACTCTGGACCTTAACACAAGGAAGAGTAATCAGGCCCAGGGTAAACAGTCCAAGGTCAGAGGTTGAGGGCAGGGCCTTCCATCTGATTAAGGAGGGTTCCTGCACCTCAATATGGGGGATGAACCAACGTTCCTCTTCCATCAAGGTTCTCTTGGCTGGTCTAACAATCAACTAGACATTGTTAGGGGCAAAAATAGAATATTGGGGACTAGCTATGATTACGGGAAATATTAATCATGCTGTTAACTGTGATTGCCTTGCAGTGGTTAAAGAAAGGACATTCTAACCTGGTGGGAGCTGTATTTCCTCCCCCGTCCCCCCCCAGGGATCTGGGAGTGAACCTGGGACCTGGGAGTCAACCTTGGAATGCAGTCTGTTCTCATTCAAGAATTGCCTATTATCATGGAAAGATTTACAACCCTGTTGCCCAGCCTGCATAGCCTACTTCCCCATGCCTATAATCCCTACCTCCCCCTGTAATCTTTGTCCTACCCTATATTAGCAGCTGGCTTATGGGAGGGGCTGCAGAGTACACTTTTGTGAATGGCCTTAGTTCACTGTCTCCAGATTTAATAAGCATCCTCTAAAAACCACCTGGACTCAGTATTATGAAATTTTTACTGTACAAAGTCAAGAACACTACCAGCCAGCCTTAGGCTGATTCCATCAGAGTCAGGTCCCCTTTAGGGTAACAACTACCCCCAACTTCCTGTGGGACCGTCATATCTCTGCCCAGCAATCTCCTTGTGACTTCCCACAAATCTGAGCCTACCTCTGAAAGTTCACCCAAGGACTTCGAGAGATCAGCTGACAAAGAAACCACCAGCCCTATGTATTTCTCAGCTCTCTCTGAAGACAGCTGCCCACATAGCATGATCTAAAAGTCAGAGGCCTACTCAGAAATCTCTTTATCTTCTTCAAACAAACTCAGGAATTCCCAACATGAACTCCACTCTTTGGCAGCAGTGATTTTGCGTCTTCTGCCCTGTGGGAACAGTGATACTGTAGCTTATGAAACCAGAAGAAAAGATATCTTGGTTTCTTCCTTCATGCTAGGGTGATTCTGCATCTTCTGCCCTTTGGGAGTAGTAAAACTATCTAGCTACACTAATAAAAAGAGGAGTATGCAAATTAACCACACCTCCAGGGCACCTACCAGCCAATCAGGAGTGAGTATGCAAATTAAACCATCAAATATGGTGGTTTAATTTGCATATGCAGGCATGGAGCGAAAACTGAAGGTTCCAGCCTAGCAAAGACTGAAGACTGAAGAGGCTTGGCTTCTCTGCTGCGCCTGGAGCAGAAGGGCAAGGAAGGCCTATTGCACAAATTTTCATGCAACAGGCCTCTAGTGTGTGTGTATATATATATATATATATATATATATATATATATATATATATAAAAGCCAAGGCACCGGAATGCCAGAATGGCTGGAATGACTGGAACAAGTGGACAACCAGTCTCTATGATGTGTACTGCGGCTGGCCAATAGGCCCAATTTAGGGGGAAAGGGAACCCTCCCACTGATCGGCCCCCCTAACCCCAATCAGGGGCAGGGCCTGCTGGCCAACCTCCCACAATCCCTCTCCCCCCCCCCCCCCCCCCCCAGGTGGCCTTGCCCAATCAGCTCCTATCGGGGCAGGCCAGCAGGACCCCCACTCATGCACGAATTTGTGCACTGGGCCTCTAGTATCTAATAAAACAAGGAAAAAAGATGATGTGTTTGTGTCTTCCTCTTAAGATCTGGGTACTCCTCTTCAAATGCAAATACTTTTTAAAAATATGTTTTTATTGATTTCAGGGAGAGGACGAGAGAGAGAGAAAGAGAAAAATCAATGATAAGAGGAAATCATTGATTGGCTGCCTTCTGTACACTGCCCACTGGGGATAGAGCCCACAACCTGGACATGTGCCATGACGGAAATTGAACTGTGACTTCTTGGTTCATAGGTTGCCACTCAACCTCGGAGCAACACTGACCAATCTTGACTGTCTCCTGACACTCCTGCCTGGTGAGTCCTGTCCTGGGCCCACCAGAACACTTTACAGAACCCCTCCTGGATCTGTTTGGATGCAAGCATCTCAGCATCAGTGATGTAACACCTGAGAGGTCCCAAAGAAGAGTTTAGAGTCCTCCTCATCCAACACCCAGAGACCTGAACTCAGAGAATTGCCTTATATTTGTTTGTTCCCTCCCTTCTTGCTCCACATCTAGACCTTTAGCCCTTTTGATTTGTCTCTGAGACACTCAGAACTCAGACTGAATGATGTGGCTCTCCCTTTCCAGGCAAGGAAATATAGTTAGCTCTTTCTTAAATTGGCATTTAGTGATCTTTATTTCTTACTATTTAACACCCCATAGCTAAGTTTAAGTAGTGACCTGATTAATGTAATTAATACTAAGGTATGAATGACTGGGAGTATTGACATGTCAAAACTTTTATCAAAGAATTGTAGAAAGAAACCAAGATGGTGGCATAGGTAAACCGAGTACTTGCTGCGTCCCACAACCACGTCAAAATTACAACTAAAATATAGAACAACAGTCATTCAGACCACCTGAAATCTGGCTGAATGGACGTTCTACAACTAGAGAATTAAAGAAGAAAGCACACTGAGATTAGTAGGAGGGGCGGAAGCAAGAACGGGCTGTGGCCCTGACCAGAAACTGAATCATGACCTCCTGGTTCACAGTTTGATGCTCTGCCACTGAGCCACACCAGCCGGGCAGTAAGAACTTTTGGAAGTAGAAACCAACATGGTCTTAAAATAAAGAACCAAAAGAGTTGAAAGATAAAATATAGAAAGTGGAGACGGGGGCAGGCAAACATTTGAAAGTAAAGAACCAAGAATTGAAAGATAAAATATAGGAAGTGAAGATGGGGGCAGGCACACATTTGAGACGAGGAAAGGAAAGACGTAGGGAAGGAGATAAATGCTTATGGCAGGGCTATAATCATGAAATTTCAGGATGTGGGGATAAAAGGCAAGTTCTAAAACTTCCCGTGGGGATGAGGGAGAAAAGGAGGTCATACAGAAAGGAACAGAGTATTGGGGAAGAATCTAAGCCACTTTAACACAGAGATATAAAAAATGGAGTGGCATACTCAAAATAGACATTTAATCCTAACTTGTTTCATGGCTCAGAGGTAGAATCTAGGGCTGAAGGGGCAGCTCAGGAATCTTTTATCCAATTCTGGATTTAAAAAACAAAACAAACCAAGGCAATTATTAAGTCCAGGGGTGGAGGAAGAAGAGTACATGAAAGGAAATCTTATTGTAATACACTCCTTGGAGCTATAGCTAAATATATTTACACTTCCTAATAAGTGAAAGTAACTGTGGAATTCACCAGAAACTGTGATGCAAGAATGGAGCAGAGAGGATATGTGTGGGTGCAAGGAAAAGGGGGGTCAAGGGGAATGCATGTGGGGGTGAATAGGGTAGTGCTGAAGAAGTTAATCCATCCTCATTTACTATTTATTAAGAAAAATCACGAAGTTGCCAGAAACTTCATTTATATTAAGAGAAATTCAATGTAAAATTAAAATGAGAATATTTTTCAACCATCAGATTGGTGAAACCCCAAAAGTTTGGTAATAGACTCCCTTGGCAAGGTTGTGGGGAAGCAAACACTGTCATACATTGCTAGGAAGGGAAGAAACTGGCCTAACCTCAGTGGAGGACATATATATATCAGAGTTACAAACCAGTGTACCCTGTGAACCAGCAATGCCACTCAAGGGAAATCTATCCTAGAGATAGGATGTCCATGTTTGCAAAATAGCAACTGAGTATTCACTGCAGCTTTTTTTTTGCTTTTTTTTTTGTAAAGGAAATATTGAAAATAATGCAAATGTCCATCTGCTTTTTAAAAAGGAATGAGGATGCTCCACTTACTGAAATGGCATGATTAAATGTTTTCTGAGCTGAAAAAAGCAAGGTGCAGAAGGATCCACATCTGGGGTAATCATCAGTGCTACTCACCACATCTGGCTCTCCGAGCCCAGGGCGTATGGCAAGTTTGCACTTCCCTGCCCCCTGTCAACTGTCAGGTCCACGTGGAATGCTCTGGCCACTGAATGGGACAGAAGTGACCTATGTCACCTCTGGGAAAAAGCCAGTAAGTAGGGGCCAGTGAGTGGTCTGTCATATTCCCTGGCCCCTTGCCATTGTAAGCATGACTCTCCAGGTGGTAGAAACGCTGCAGTTTTGCAACCTGTGTGAAGAGAATGTGGAACAACCCTGAGTGGACATGAAGCATGAATGAGAAAAATGCCACTAAGATGTGTGTGTGTGTGTGTGTGTGTGTGTGTGTGTGTGTGGCGGGGGGGGGGGGGGTCGGGGGGATGACAGGCGTGGTGGCGGCAGAGTTTGCCACCACAAAATATATGCCTTTTTGGGGGGATACTGATTATTTTAAGCTGGTTGTTTTTAAAAAACAAAGAGCTCAGCTGACGTAGTTGAGCGCTGACCTATGAATCACGGGGTCACGGTTCCCCTCCCAGTCAGGGTATATTCCCAGGTTGCGGGCTAGATCCCCAGTAGGAGGTGTGCAAGAGACAGCCAATTAATGATTCTCTCTCATCATTGATGTTTCCATCTGTCTCTCCCTCTCCTTACATTCTGTTAAAAAAAAAAAAAAAAAAAAAAAAAAAAAAAAAAAAGACTCAGGAGGAACCTTTGAGCTTCCTAACTGCCTAAAAGGATCTCCACAGAGGACCTGCCCCGGGAAGGGAGCTATCATCACAGACCCTACAGTTTAATCCGAACCAGGTGTGATAGACAGGGAGGAACCCAGCAAGGTTCATTTCATCCACATCCTCTCTGTGTCCCACTGTTTCAGCGTGGCGCAGCAAACGCTTGTTTACCAAATATTTGCACTCTTCATCTTCCTCTAAATTGCCTCCCTCCCCTTTGAAGTTCCAGACCACAACCCCCACCTCGTTTCTTCTTACCATATAAGCCTCAACTGCCCCTTTGTCCTGGGGCCCCATGTTCATAATTAAATTTGGTTATTTTCTCCTGGGGATCTGGCTCATGTCAATTTGATTATTAGACCAGCCAGGACACCAAAGAGGAAAGGGGGGGTGGGGGGGCCTAGATTTTCCCTCCCCTGCAGATGTTTGGATCGTTATGGCAACTTATCATGATTGATACAGGATATGATACCATCTTCTTTATATTATTAACTAGTGGCCTGGTGCATGAAATCCCTGCACATTAAAAGGGAATTAGAATAAATATTTTAATATTGCTATTTGCCCTTTCTCTATAATAGAAGTGTCAGGGATGAAAGAAAATTAGTAGAATGTATATAAAATCTCCCTCCTGTCAGAGTCTGGGGCCCGCCGAGGGACCTAGAGTCAAATCCCCGCCCACCACCTGCACACACTTTGAAAACATAGGAGACCCAGGCCTGGCCGGCCCCACCCCCACTGGGTGAGACCCAGACCTGGCCAAGACCTTCCAGGTGTGGGGGGGTGCAGTCTCAGGTCCCCCGTCAAGCTCTGCTAGGAGGGGCTGAGGCCTCATGTCCCCCGGCCCAGGCCAGGGCAGGGGGCACACCTTGAGGTCCCCCATAAAGCTCAGCCCCTCTCCTTCTTCCCCCTTCCCTTGCAACATCATGTCAGAGCTGAGCAGGGACGCATGCAAGCACTGTCGCATCCCCAGCCAGGGAAGCAGGCAGCTTCACCTCAGCGCTGGGTGGGGACACACCCACAGACTGGCTCACCATAAAGGACAAATTAGCATATTACCTCTTTATATGTATAGATTTTTTTTTTTTAGAGAGAGAGAGAGAGAGACTCTCTCCTTCCAGGGAGCACACACAGAGAGAAAGAGAGAAAGATCAATTTGTTGTTCCACTTATTGACACATTCATTGGTTGGTTCTTTTTTTTCTTTTTTTCTTTTTTTTAATATATTTTTATTGATTCCAGAGAGGAAGGGAGAGGGAGAGAGATGGAAACATCAATGATGAAAGAGAATCATTTATCGGCTGCCTCCTGCACACCCTCTTCTGGGGTTCAAGCCCACAGCCTGGGCATGTGCCCTGACCAGAATTGAACCTGGGACACTTGTCCTGATGTGTCTATCCACTGAGCCAAGCCAGCCAAGGCTCATGGGTTGATTCTTACAAGTATATGTGTTCTGATCCAGCATTAAACCAATAACCTTGAAGTGTCAGGATGATGCTCTAACTAACTGAGCTACTCACTCAGGGCTTATACCATCGTTCATATACATATATATAAAGAAAAAGGCAGAAGTAAATATATAGTGCTATTTTCTTGCATATAAGTATACACAGAAAATTAATAACAATGGTTACCTGAAAAAGGTGGCAACATTATAGAAAAGATGCTCTTTACTGTTTGTATGTTTTATTTTAGAGCCATATGTATTACATATTCAAAAATGCTAATTCAAAAATAAATGGTAGCACAAGAACATTATGTAAAAATATGGAAGAAAATATCAGATGAAATAAATAAAGCAGATACTTCTAGGTAGTGAAATCTAGAAAGGAGGATTGTTATCTCCATTTAATATCATTCACCACTATACAATTTTAAAACTATTTTGATTTTTTTTTAATTAAGAGAAAACCCACAGAGAGTGGCCAACCTCCTGTCTTATGAAGACATTTCACGAGGGCTAAACTTTATCCAACTCTGTCTCGCATGAGGAAGTGACATGCTTTCTAAATTCCTCCAACCTGCCAATCTTTCACAGATTGAATCAGTTTTCTTAAAGTTATGGAAAACTGCGACCAGTCTTGAATACTGTTTAGCACAAAATTCCACCCAAGGGCTGGTATCTGATTTCACAGGCTAACCAAGAGGAAAACCAGAAAAGCCACAGATATTTTTGTTTTTGCCAAGACAGGCAAGTTCTGCTTTAAAATACCCTCTGTCCACCACCACCACCACCACCACCTGCCTGCTGTCCACGTCAGAAATCTGGAAGTCATCCTTAACGCTCCCCTCTCCCCGACCCCTTCACATGTCAGATCCCATAGGTTCCGCCTGGAATTGGTCTCCTCCCTAACCCTGCTGCCTGGATCACTGCAACCAACACCTTCTCTAACTGTGCTCGTTGCTTCCCGTTTTGTACCTCCCAGGACACTTCCTTTGCTGCCGCTCCAGTGATCTTGTAAAAGACAAATATGACCACATCATGTATCACTTTAAACACTTTATGATTCCCCCACTGCCTTAGAAATAAAACTCCAACTGCTGTAACAGAACCTCCATCATCTAGTCCCTGTCCACCTGTCTGCCTCATTTATCTTTACAGCTTGCTCTATCCTCCAACGTACTGAACTTTCTCAGAGGGACCAATGGCTATTTTTCTTTTGCCCCCAAGCCTTCATGCGTGGTGTTTCTATCCGCCTCAGGCACTCTTCCTCCGTTTGCTTCCCACTCAGCCTTCAGCTCAGACATCCTTCTTCCAGAAGGTCTTACCTGACACCCTGGGTCCAGGTGGGTAGCCCTCCTCTCTGTTCCTGGAGCTCCCTGTCTCTGATCAGAGCAACACCAGTCTGGGCTCTGTGGAAGATACTTGTTTCTTTATCTGACCTCCTTTCTGTAAACTGTAAACTTTATCTCTTTTCTTCAACATTGTATTGTCAGCTCTGGGCTCATGGTAGGGATTCAGAGAATACCTGCTGAATAAGCAAATGAACAAGACAGAAATCTAGAATCAAGTTCAGGTTGACATTTGATTTTTAATCAAGTAGAAACTGAATAAATATCTCTGCCTTTCTCTGGTCAGGAACAATACAAAGCCTGGTAACTTCATCTTTAAAACTCCCAGTCTCCAAGTGACCCAAGTGCTTGGCTAAGAGCTGGCTGCCAGACTAAAGGTAGCTTATAGAAGTATTATAGAAGTATAGAAGTATGTTCTTTTATTTTTTTTAATATATTTTATTGATTTTTTTTTTACAGAGAGGAAGGGAGAGGGACAGTCAGAAATGATGAGAGAAAAACACCAATCAGCTGCCTCCTAACCTCACCCCACCCTGGGGACGTGCCCACAACCAAGGTACACACCCCTGACCGGAATCGAACCTGGGACCCTTCAGTCTTCAGGCCGATGCCCCATCCACTGGGCCAAAAGGGTCAGGGTGGTAGTATTTCTTTCACAAATTGAATCCTCACACCATCCCAATATAAAGGACTGGTGAAAGGAACAGTTGGTGGATAAAGGCTAGTACACAAACCCCTTTTCATTTAATAAGCTTTGATATGAACAGATTACAATTGACACCTGCCTCTGCTAAGTGTCTGGGGCTCTATTTGGTTCCTGCAAGCAGCCAAACTGCCTTTCATCCATTATGTCTCTAATCCCCAAGGAAGTGAGATGAAATCCCACGTATGTTTCTAGAATGAAGCATTGTTTTCTTCAGCCAAAAATCTGTAATTCCTCATTAGACTGTCAATAGCAATACTGAAGATGGGCAATTTCATTTGAAGCCAGTTGTACCAAGAACAAATGTCACCACTGGGGATCGTACGGGGTAATTAGGAAGCAAAGTGGTGACATATGTACTACGAGGACAGCGTGGCTAAAATGTTTCTCTAGGGTGGCCCAAGGGTAAGTCTTACCTGGAGTTAGAGGAATGCATCTAACCAACACCGGCCTGTGAAAAAGGTTTCAGCGCCACAGAGAAATGAGAAATAGACTTTGTGGGAGAGTTTTCTGAAAGCTACATGTATTCTTTTTATTTTTTAATTTTGAGTTTTCATTACGTGCGTTCAATTTTTTTTTTTGTATTGGCTGACATTTCTAACATGAAATAAAGTTAGAATGGGAGCAAGTAACAAAACAATGTGTATGCATAAGAAATTAGTAACGAGTTCCTCAAGAAACTGGAGAGCTACTGGAAAAGGAGGGAGAGAGAATTTCCTTTTAGTTTTTAAAAAATGTGAATGTATTAATTCGTCAAAAAACAAATTAAATTAAAATGAATGAGATGAATTAAATGAAATAAAGTTGAAATGAAATAGGAATCGTATACAGCAATAGTTTATGTCCTAACATGGAAAAAAAAATTGGTAATTCTATGTCAGACTTGAAAACAAGTACAAACATTTTTCATCTATAAAATTCCAAGGTCTGGGAACTATTTCAAATTTTTTTTTCTTCCAATAAGCCAATATTAATTGTCTTCTCATTCCTGCTAAAGAAGGCCCATGTGTTGGTTTGTCTGGTAATGTTGACTTTGACCATTTGGTTAAGGTGATGTTAGCCAGTTTTCTCTAAAAATTCTCTCTTACTCTTTTATCCTTGTAAATAATTTGTGTGGAGAGTTTGAGGCTAGGTAAATATCCTTATCAAACTTTCATCACTATTCTGAGCAACCACTGACTGTATAGCACCTTTATTCCTTCCATCACAGGCCCCTACAATTTCATCTGGTCTACCTGCATCTCTGACTGAAATTCTCCTCTCCTTTCGCCTATCTGGTTGTTATATTAATCTTTGTTGTTGTTTTCTTTGTTTGTTTGTTTGAACCCTCACCCAAGGATATTTTTTCCAATGATTTCTTAGAGAGAATGGGCCACAGGAAGAAGAGGGGCAGAGAGCGAGAAATATCTAAACATCTACATAGGACACATGGGTTGGTTGCCTCCTCAGTGAGCCCCAACCAGGGCCAGGCATCAAACTCACAACCCTTAGATCTGCAGGCCGATGCTCTAACCACTGCACAAACCAGCTAGGGCCGTATTAATCTTTGTAACCAGTCTGCAAAACAAATGACTACTTACTCTGTGTATAATGTGTTGTGTATAACAGGTGACGATACCAGCTGGTCAGTAAACCCCATACAATGAGTGGTGTTGTATAGGTATATCCACAGAATAGTCATGTAGCACATTATCACGCATGTGCAGTGGCAACATTGGGGAACAGGAGTTTCCATATGAGGGATATAAATCTTCCAGGCAAAGGCTAAAATTGAATCAGCTACTTGCAGTAAATCTTCACAGTGTATACTCTTCAAGCACATAAGGTCATTATTTAACTTATACCCATATTGTAACACGCAGGAAATAGAAAAAAAAATGAATAAAGCTTGAATAGTCCATTTTCCCCACCCTCCCTGCTTAGGTTTGTCTTCCCATTAGTGCAAATAATTGAGAGCAAAATCATCTGTGAGAGAGGACAGAATGGATCTCTCTCTCATCCACTCTACGTGTTTCTCTGAGTAAATATCCTAAGTAACCTATTGTAGATACTTCTTTCATACGATGTAGAGGTGAAAACAAAAATAAATTAGTCCTCTGGGCATCCAATGAGTAGGCCTCGTCTTTTTCTAGGTACTGGAGTATTTGTTTCTTCAGCCAGCCTCTACCGGTATTTTAATTCCCTGGTTCTCAATTATGACTGCCTTTTGCAATCACCTCTTGAATTAAAAATAAAAAATAAAAAAAAATCTGATGTTTGTATCTCATCCTGGGAGAGTCTGACGCCCTTGGCCTGAGGTGGTGCCTTGGCCTGGGTGTTTTTTAAACAAATCCAGAGACTGGTAAGCAGCAGAGTTAGAGAAACACCAGTTTAAACCACTCGGAATGAATACTTTTGTAGGAAGGAAGGGGTTCGGGAGAGTCTCACAACCAACTTAAAGAGAAAAGGCAAGTTCTGCAGAGCAAGTGGGTGCGGCCCTCTCTCTGGCCTTTAACGGCCACACTGAAGTGCAGGTTCCGTCCAGCCAGGTCCCGAAGGCCTCAGAAGTTTTAAAATTCACTGGGAAGTTCAGGGGTGCCAGGCTGTCTTGCTTGTAACAAGTGCGGCAGAGGCTGAAAAGACAGGTGTGGGCGTCGCTTCCCGCTTGGGGATCCGGCGCTAGGGTAGCGGGTCACTGCGGGGAACCGAGCCCGACCAGCTCCGCCGGGTGGAGCGCCGCCTCCGTGGCCGAAAGCTCAAGCCCTTGCGCAACTGCCGGCGGGAGGCACGTGGTGCGGTGGGCGGGGCCTCCCCGCAAGGCTCGCTATGGACTACAAGTCCCGGCATGCCTCTGGCACGGGTGGGGCGGGGCGGAGAGGGCAGCCCAGTCCAGGCGTGCGCAGTGGTTCTCGGGAGTGGCGGGGCGGGTCCACCCGGGCTGCCCGCTGTAGCCCGGGGTTCCCGGGTGGGGGGTGGCCACGGCCATTGGCGGAGAAGCGGGAGGGGCGTGGTCCTCGGGAGCTGCCGCCGCAGGTCAGGCTGCACGGGCGGGCGGAGGCCAGCGGCAGACTGGAAAGGCACGCGTCCGGTTGCTGCGTTTCTGTCCCGTCATGGCAACGTCGCCCCTGAAAGTGTGCATCGTGGGCTCGGGGAACTGGTGAGCGGCGGTGGGCTGACGCCACGGGATCCGCCTTCAGGAAGCCCCGCTCCCGGGCGTGCGAGGCTAGGGCCGCGCGTCCCCGCAGCGGCGTGGGCACCGCGCACCGCGCGCAGGCAGGCGGGGCGGGCGGCCGGCCTCAGGGCCGGGCTGGGTACCGCGCACCCGGGGAGGCCGAGGCGAGGCACTCGCCCCGGAGGCTCTGGGCTCGCGCGTCCTCGGGGAGCAGCGCGGAGAGCGGGATGGCGCGCCCGCAGACACCTGTCTGCGCTCCTGTCACCGCGCGCGGGGGGCGCAGCGAGGCCACCTGCTCTCCACGCCTGGGTGTCCTGCGCAACAGCCTCATAAGGGCGTTCTCCGTTCTCCGTTCTCGGCGGATCGCCCAGGTGGAGGAGTGGAAGGAGGCTCCAATAATCTTCCTATAGCTTTGGTGATCGGGGAGAAAAAGGTAGAGAAGGCTAAAAGGCGCTTGCTATCCTGGTTTCTGGCGGGGCGGCACTGCCCTTCAAAGTGCGAGTCTAGCCCCCCGTCGCTGTTGCGTGTCGTATCTTAGTAGCGTTGGGTCAGGAAGAAAACCCAACTTCCAACACAGACCTGGCTCCCAGAATAATCCAGGGGCATAGAGAATTATTCTCTGGGGGGATGTTTCCCATGCTTTGCGTCTCTGCGAGGCTTTATTTGACTTTTAACATTTACACAGCACTTTCTGCCAAACAGTCTTGTAAGCATTCTATAATGTCTGCTCCCTGTTAGTTCCCTTTATCAATCTTACACAATGTGATTCTCTGGTGAGCTGGGGGAGGGGGCAACGTGTAGGATAAAATCTGATCTTTTCGATCTCGCTTCTGTTGCCGAGCACTATTTTTCCCTCCCGCATCTGAGGGACGGGGATAGAATCTTCAGAGTGACATTCATCCAGTGTTTTTTGTGTCCCTGTGGTCTGACACTCATCACAGTTAGGGCTTCTAGGAGCGTGGTGGCAATTCCTATTACTGCCTACTTCTTGGAGGAAACGTTAACTGGTTCTTTACCTTTTCCTTCAAGTCCAGGTGGCCCTCTGACCTATGGCCCCAAGGCATGATTGTTTATCTGTTTCTACTCCTCCCCAATCCAGCACTTGAGAACAGCATTTACCCTAGGGTAGGGGTGTCGAACTCAATCAGAGAAGGGGCCAAAATCTAAAATCCAGCCTAAATCTCGGGCCGAATGGTTTACTGAACAGTCATAAACTGTCATTGTGATGGAAACGCAGCGAAGTGCAGTGATGACAGCGCGGTGTGGGCCACATTGCAAGGCCTGGCGGGACGGATTTGGCCCGCGGGCCTTGTGTTTGACACATGTGCCTTAGGGTCTGGCGTATGCTAAGTAAATACGGAGTGTCTGAAAATGGATTTTTTTAAATACGTGTTTTTAAAACTAACTTTTAAAATGTAATTATACTTGATTAGGTAATATATTCACGTGTTTAAAACCCAAAAGAAAAAAAAAAAAAAAAAAAAACCTCACAAACAAACACCCTGTACCATCTCCCACCCACACTTGTGCCCCAAGGACCTTCTGGAGGAAAACGGGTGTTACCTGTTTCTTCCATCCTTTCTGGAGGAATTCCATCGCCTGCAAATGAATGTTTACATATATTCCTTTCCCTCTGTGCCCTGCAAACACTAGGATATGAATGCGCTTTTCTGTTAAAAATAGTGTCTTCACAACATTGAATGGAGTTGGTACCCATCCACGGCAGAGCTTCATTTGGTCTCTCAGTCCGGCTTTCCCAGTTTCGATCCCCAAGGTCACTCGAGTGAGATGTCAGCTGCCCTGTTGGCCATGGCACTGGCAAAGCACCCACTTAGCGGGTGTCCTTTTAACATGAGGCTCCTCTTCTGTGAGAGGACCCAGAGCCACAGGTGGCAGCACCTTTCCCCTGTTTGCCCTGTGCAGGGGAAGTGGCACCGCTTTGCCCCGCTGGGTTTGGGCCTGGATCAGGAGTGGTGAGGTGAACCTCCTGCCCCCTCTGCTGGGATTTGGCTGCCTTCCCCCAGTTTCACTCTGTACTTGCCTTTTCTTGGCCCACGCCGGCCCAGGGAGTTGGAGCAAAACTTGGCCTGTGACACTGGAGCAGAGCAATTGAGAAATGTGCCGTGCCGATGGTTTGGGCTGGCTGCCTGGCCCCAGGAACTAGGGATCAGATGGGAACAGTTGTTGGCTTCCTTGCCACGGCTCTGGGTTCAGAGCCACCCCAGTCCTAGAGAGAGGATCACCGCCTGCTTCGCCAGAGATTCAAGAACTTGGGAGCTCGTTGCGTATTCTGCTCTGGTCCGTAGACGTTTGAGGGTTTGGCCTGTATAGTAGGTATTGGGGGCCTTTCCAGGGATACAGGCACAGCTAGACACAATCCCTGCCATTAAGAACTTGGCTTCAGACTTGAGATAGATAGAAACTCGGAAGGTAAATTAAAAATAAATAGAAAGAGGAATGAAATATCTGTCACGGGATTAGGTGTGACCATTAGAACAGTGTTTCTCAAAATGGGATCCAAAAGCCACTTGCATCAGCATCACCAACTGAAGCTAGACTTGTCCCAGAGGTTGGGGACAGATTTTCCCCTGAGAGACTTTAGCTTTTTGCTCATTTTAAAACAGAGCAGCTCTACCTTCCCAGATGTGGGCTTCTCAGGGATGTGAAGGTGATTGAGCACATGTTCCACTTGGGCCTTTCAAGTAGCTCAGAATGCTTATGTCAGGAGAAGTGTTGTCACACCTAAGCTCCTAGCTCCAAGGTGGCTGCAACCCTCACATTGAGGGTAAGTGATCAATGGCAATATAGACACCAGAAGACTGAATCTAGCTGACTTGCCGGGCGCTTCAGCCAGAAAGGATATATGAGGGGGAAGTACCCGGGTTGTGTAACATGTCCTTGACCTGCCTTTGGCACCTCCTTTCCTCTAAGTCAGGGAGGAGGCTGGAGGTTGGCCCTCAGGCACCCACCCCAGCTCAGCCCTGCTGTGCTGCATGCCACAGGGAATGCTGGAAGCTGCTTCCTTAACCTGTATGGCCCTTTTTGGTTCTGGTGACGCAGAAGAAAACAACAAAACGCGCACACGGTGACTCAGAAAAACAATAACAGAAAGAACATACCTGTACACCAAAAAAAAAAAAAAAAAAAAAAAAAGCTTCTTAAGTAACTCCTAAGATGAAACAAAGTTTCTTCATCAGAACCTTGAGAAGGTCTCCCAGACACAGTGCAAGATCCAGTTCTAGAACTGAATTGTCAGGGCTGTGCGTACAGCCACACCTCTGTGCGAGGGAGCGCGTGTCGCAGGCCTGCTTTGGAGGCAAGGTAGAAGAAGGGCCTTTGGTTTCTGTCTTGGCAGCTCTGAGGCCTTGAGCAAACTGCTTCTCTCCAGGAATCATTGCTTAAAGGTTGGTACTACCTGCTGTCTAAGATTACGGTTGCGATTAAATGAGATGATCTAGGGAGAGTACAAGGTGAGTAGACCTTAATTAATGCCAGCTACCATTAATCATTATGATTATTGATTTCATCATCCTTTGGCCAGCACCATCTTGGGTCATAAAGTGCACCAGTTGGGGTTTGGCCAAGGAGCAGAGGCAGAGCTGGGAGAGAAGGCAGAGCACCCCTGGTATGCAGCTGGGGTTGTTTATCTCTTAGCAGCCTGAGGCCTGAGACTGAAGGTCGGGGAGAGGTCTGGCTTGCTTTGCATTGGTGACTCAAGGGCGCTGTGTGTGACTCATCTTTTGTGGTCTGCTGGAACCTTTGAGGGCCGTACTGCTCTCTGCCCACCTTTGTCACCTCCTTGCCTGTACTACTGTTTCCGTCCCTATTCTCACTACACTGCCACACGGAGAGCCCAGAAGCAGTCTGAGCGGCTGTCCATTAGCTCCTCTGAGGTCAGAAATAATCCCTTCTCTGTGGACACTGGTAGCACGGACCCACTTCTGCTTTGGAAGCTGGAGTTTAAGCACAGGATGGGTGACAGCTGAACGTGGCAAAGATTCAGAGTCCCCTCTGACCAGCTTGTGGAGAAAGTTTGTGCAGTTAGAAAACAACAGCAAACTGTTACAGAATCACCCGTTTGAATTCGGATAGACAGAAAGGCTTTCTGCATCGCCTTCTCCCCTTCTTTATGCCAAGTTGTCCACATGGTTCCTCTTTCCCCCCCGTGTTTTCTCCCTTTGATTTGAAGCTTAGGAAGCTTCCCTATCCAGAGATCAAATAAGCATGCACCAAGAGGAATCTATTTGAAAAATGCTCCATGTCTCACAATCGTATCGGACACCCGGGCATTTGATTATGCTTGAAAAGTCATTTAACGGCCAAGAATTACACAACATGCTAGCAGTGGTTCTTCCCCAGGCGGTGAGATTATACATAATTGCTTTTTCTTCTTTCATGTATTGCTTTTATGAGCAAAACCATGTAATGTTACTTAAACCAAATCTGACCCCTCTGTGTCCTTTAGCTCCACGGTTGGGATCAGCTCTTGGGGAGACCTGGCCTGGAGCGGGGAACATCGGGCATTCGGAACCCTTGTCATTCTCTTTGCTAAAAGGAGGGCGGAACTGTTGGTTGAGTCTTTTCTGCCCAGAAAGAGCCTGCACCCTGTGAAGCAGTGTGGCCACCAGAGTTCTGTCCGGTTTGGGCCTGACTTGACAGGTGGCCATTCCATGGGTGATGCAGCGCCTCTCCCAGCCTGATTAAAATATTATACCTTTTTATTTTTTTAAATATATATCTTTTAATTGATTTTCTACAGAGAGAAAGGAAGAGGGATAGAGAGTTAGAAACATTGATGAGAGAGAAACAGCGATCAGCTGCCTCCTACACATTCCCTCCTGGAGATGTGCCCACAACCAAGGTACATGCCCTTGACCGGAATCAAACCTGGGACCCTGGAGTCCACAGGCCAACGCTCCATCCACTGAGCCAAACCGGGCAGGGCTCCTTTTTATTTTAATTTTTTAAATATGTTTTTATTGATTTCAGAGAAGAAGGGAGAGGCAGAGAGAGAGAGAGAGAGAGAGAGAGAGAGAGAGAGAAGCAGCGATGAGACAGAATCATTGATCAGCCGCCTCCTACACATGTACAAGGTAACAACAACAACCAGTAGAATGAAAACAAAACAGTGCGGCAGAATTCTTGCCAAGCACCACTCCCTGACAAGGCCCGAGTCTGAGGCCGCCTCATACTTTGTGAAGAAGGGAAATTAGCACATGTTGGAGGATGGTAACCACAGAGTCACACTCGAGACATTCTACACTCTTAGAAGGGTGACATGTTGGAAGCCGCCCATTGCCTTCACTAGCAGAGAGGTGTGGACAAGGAACCCGGAAGGCTGGTCAACCTTGAAGCTCTGAAAGGTCTGAGCCAACCACCCACTATTTAGTTGAGACAATAGTAGCTAACACAACTTCCATCTTTTAGTTTTATGTAAATCCTTGCTAATTGGCTATTATTGGAATTGCCTGCCTAAGGGCTATGGGTATATCCCACAATTTGAATAAAAGGGATAGCAATGCTGGAGTGGGGTGGAGTCCTTCCTCTTGAGCTGGGCTCCTGCCTGGCCCCCCAATACTTCCAAATTAATATTTTCTAGTCTCTTTCATGGAGAAACCCTTCCTTTGTGGCCATGGGACCTCAACCATGACCAAGCTACACACACTGCCCTCAGAGGCTGCAGTCGGCACTTTTGTTTTAAGCTGAGTTCCAATGCATCTGTGTACTTTTTGGACTGGCCCTCTGCAGGCCAGTCACTTTCCTGAGAACAGGATCTGCCACTGTAAGTAGACCCCAGTCCTTCCAACATACTCGGGTTCCTCCAGAACATTCCCTTTGCTGTGTTTGCTCCTGCTTCTTCCAGTTGTAGTAACAGTGCCATTTCAGAGCTAAAAAAGGAATATACTCTTTTATAAGTAGCCTTATAGAGGTATAATGCTTATATCAAAACATTGGTCATGTTTCATGTATATCATTTGATGGATTTGAAGATGGGAAACCATCAGCACAGTTGTGATTCTTGGCTTGGCCGGGCTCAGCCATGTGTCTGCGGTTAGTGAGTGTTGGGTGGGAGCTCTGCGTTGCCTGCTCTGCCCATTCCTACTTCATGAAGCCTTTTCTGTTTCCCATCAGAGGCATAGTCTTCCTCAACACGATCCCCATGCCTTCCCCCGTACCCCAGCTGGGGTCTGTCCATCAGGGTCCTCCCAACAGAAGGCCCAGCACGGGAAACCTCTTATGGGTTAACATGAGTTGCAGTTGATTGCGTCCTGTGAGCTGAAGTCTATTACAGGTTTACCTGTCTAACCACATGTCCCTCCATTTCCCTTCACCTCTTGTCCCACACAGAACTGGGAATTCCTTCTACCTTATATATCTCTGAGTGACTGGTAAGCCTTTGAGAGCAAAAGCATTGCCTTTTCTCTGTTGTAGCACCAGTGCCTCAGACAGAAGGTACTCAGTAAGTATTCGATAACTGAGATAAATGAGTGAGTGAGGTTATTGAGGAGACTAGGGAGGAGACAGCATGAGGTCCTACTGGCCTCACATGAGTGTGTGTATGTGTGTGTGTGTGTGTGTGTGTGTGTATAGATATAGATATAGATATAGATATAGATATAGATATAGATATAGATATATTATAAATAATATAACTGGCGTTTCCCTGACTTCCGTCCTGTCCTCGGATGCCCCATCACACCCCAAAGGATGCACAGGCATGGTCTGGTGGTCTTAGTTCTTAATAGTTATAATGTTCACCTAAATTTTTCCAACTTAGTCATTTCAGCGGATGCTACAGGTTTGCCTCTGGTTGTAAATAAGTGCTTGGCTTCCCCACCAGGGGGCTGAAAAGGGAGTGTACTCCAGTAAGATCATAGGGAAGGGTTCTGTGGTTTGGTTTATTTTCCCACTTGATTTATTTGACTTGGATTCTTAATGTCTTAGAGTCGTTGCGCCCCCCCTCCCCCCCTAATTTGCTCAATTTCCCAGAATCATGCTTCCTCTCTTGTTGATCTTGTGTGAGTTACTTAATGTCAGGGAACCCTGAGTCTGAGCTGCGATCTTTTCTTTTTCTTTTTTCTTTTCTTTTTCTTTTTTTTAATTACATACATGTTATTTTCAGAACTTGAATGTCAAGAGCAAAACTCTGGCTATTAAATAATAACAACAATGCCAATGCAAAACAACAAAATGAGAAATCAGAATTATGGACATATTAATATTTTTAGCTACTAAATGAATCTCTTTTGTTGCTGGTATAGATTTACTCAGAGTCCTTGGACTTGCTGCAGACGACTGAAAGCTAACAGATGCTAGCATGAGCAGGAACATGATTAAAGAAGTAGCTTCCACTTCAGTCTTTAATTTCTTCAGATGACTCCATGTTGGCACCTCAGTCCCTTGCGTAGCTTTCAGTTTTCTTCTCCCACTTTGCTGTCGTCTGGGCAAGTCTCAGTCGTTTTGGGTGAAGGGACACAGGAGCTTCTCTGAGTCCATTGTGATGATGGACATAACACTCTGGCACCCGATTTGGCTGCAGTGCTCCTTCTTTCCTTTCATTTTGAACCCAGGGTTCAACCCCACAACACTCCGGGCCTGGATGCTCCAGGCCTGGATGTTGCTCCAGGCCTGGCTGTTCAGAGCCTGGCTGCTCAGAGCATGGCTGCTCTGGCCTGGCTGCTGCTGCTGAGCTACGATCTTGCTGTGAGGAAGTGAGCAGCTATTTCCAAGATGAGAATAAAGGTAGGAGTGATGGTGAGGAGATTCTCGGCCTCTTTTTTACAAAGTGTCAGGAGGAGAATTGGATCGATGGGTATTTAGCGAATAAACTATCCTTCTGGCATAAAATAAGGATTTTACTGGTAAAGCCTCAGAACTTTGCTATTGATACTTTTCTTTTGTGAGGGAGGAGGCACCAACGTTCTAGATCATTCAGCAGAGCTGCTATTCTCAGTCCCTGGCTGCTCACATCAGTCCCTGGGAAGCTCTAAGAACTGCTGATGACTGATTCCACTCCAGAGGAACCGATTTCGTTGGCCTGGGACTCTGGGGATGTCCCAGGCAATTCTTTTTTTTTTTTTTTTTTTTTTTTAATATTTTTTTTTGTTTTTTTTACAGAGAGGAAGGGAGAGGGATAGAGAGCTAGAAACGTCAATGAGAGAGAAACATTGACCAGCTGCCTTTTGCACACCCCCTACCGGGGATGTGCCCGCAACCAATGTACCTGCCCCTGACCGGAATCGAACCTGGGACCTTTCAGTCTGCAGGCCGACGCTCTACCACTGAGCCAAACCGGTTTCGGGTCCAGGCAATTCTAATGGGCAGCCAAAGTTGAGAACCACTGACTTAGCTTATCCATTCTATCTCAGGAATGGGAAAACCTAATCTACACTAATAAAAGAGAAAGATGCAAATTGACCATACCTTCACAACGCCCACCAGCCAATGAGGAGTGAGTATGCAAATTAACCCAGCAAAGATGGTGGGTTAGTTTGCATATACAGGCGCCAAGTGGCAGGGGATGTTCCACACCACAGCAGCAGCTCCACACCAACTCTGAACAGTGTGAGAAGGTGGAAAGGTTGCTCCAGACTGGAGGGAAGGTGGTACCGGCAGCCAGGGGAAGGAAGGCCCATTCTTGCATGAATCTTCGTGCATTGGGCCTCTAGTATAGAGATGATTATTTGAATTTTTCTGGTTATTAAAACACAAAGGTTTATGTATGCTTGGATGAATTAGAGTTGGGTTAGAATAACATGTTTATTGGAGAGTAAGGATAAAGATCTCCAGTATGTTCCTCTTGTCTGCTTAGGCCCCGCCCACATCTGATATTACCCATTCCTTCATCCCACCAAATTGTCTCCAGAATTGACTGTCATTTAAGATTGCAAAAACAGGAATGCAACATTTCCTAGTTTTCAAATTTCTTCTAAGTTCCTCCGATTTGATTGATCACAGATATTTTCTGTTATTAAATGGGCTCATTACACAGTGTATTGTCATCTTTCTCTTTTATTAGTGTAGATTAGGTTTTCCCATTCCTGAGAGAGAATGGATAAGCTAAGCCAGTGGTTCTCAACTTTGGCTGCCCATTAGAATTGCCTGGACCCGAAACCGGTTTGGCTCAGTGGTAGAGCGTCGGCCTGCAGACTGAAAGGTCCCAGGTTGAAGGAATTTTGTTAACACTTTTTTAATGTATCTGTGATGTAAAATCAGTCCTCTGTTTTCAGAAAATAATTGTGAATTAATTTAGCATAGAATTCTCTCTCTAACAAGAACCATGATTTTACTCAACTGTGGGATATGAAAGCAACAAAAAGTTTTCTTGAGAAAATTAAAGAATTAAACTATAATTTTATACTCTTAAACTGTGTTTCACCAAATTTAGAATTCATCTCAGTTTCTTATTAGAAAAAAGCAATGACCATCCTAACACATGAATTTGCAAAGCGATGTTTACCTTTCTTTCATTTGCTAATCACACCAAGAAACTTGTCTAAGAAACAAACTATTTCTCTTGTTCAAAGTCCTACAGTAGAAGCTTATTGGCCCAACCCTGGACCAATCAGTGGCCCATTTGGCAGATCCTTGGCCCACTGTGCAATGAGCACATTTGTGAGGTGGGCACAGATCCCTGGACCAACCATGAACTCCTCTGTCAGGGTCTCTAGCAGCAGAGCCTTGGCCCTTGTATGGAGGACTGGCATTAACTAGTTGCAGTGCCTTCTCTTCCCTTGTTGGAAAGCCTATGGGGCAACTGGTTCATTACCAGAATGTTTGGTCAATAGAGATGCAGAAGATGGGAGCTCGTTGGGCTGGAGCCAGCTGGATGTCTGCTGGGGGGACCAAACACTCAGGCCTCCAGAAAGTGGGTTCTCACTCTGCTCTTTTTCTGGAATCCTCTCTGGTTCTTATCTTTCCATTATGACTGCCGTTCCCCAGAACATAGCTTAACATCTGGGGGTTGGCCATCCGGAGCTGTCATGGCATCTCTACTCAATGGTATCAGTATCCAGGCTCCTTCTCTTGTTACTTTGCTGCGTGTGATCTTTACTCCTACTGTAAGATCTCCTCCCAGCCCAAGAGGGCTGCTGGAGCTCCAACAATCACATTCTGTCTTCTGGCCACAGAAAGGAGGGGATAAAGAAAAAGACAAAGGGCACTTACAGTAGCTACATTTGTTATTTTTATTCCATCTCTTAGGAGGATTTCTTCTCTCCCTGAGATCCTCTCTTCCAGGATAAGTTGATGCTTACTAGTTTTAAGGGGTGGTGTGTTTTGTTTTTTAATATTTTTTTAAATTAATTTTTTACAGAGAGGAAGGGAGAGAGATAGATAGCTAGAAACGTCGATGAGAGAGAAACATTGATCAGCTGCCTCCTGCACCCCCCGACACACACACACACACACACACACACACCGGGGATGTGCCCGTAACCAATGTACGTGCCCCTGACCGGAATCGAACCTGGGACCTTTTAGTCCCCAGACCGACGCTCTACCACTGAGCCAAACCGGGTTCGGCAGGGGTGGTGCTTTTTGACCTTGTACCTAATTCTGGGGCTTTCCTGATCACAAGGATGGTATTTGCAGGTGAAAACCACTAAGTTTGTTTTTTTTTTAATTTATTTATTGATTAAGGTATCACATACTTGTCCTCATCCCCCCATTTTCATCCTCCACCCCTCCCCACTCATGTCCCCACCCCCCTGAAAACCACTAAGTTTTACATGGCTCGTGGCTGACATTACATCTTGAGTTACACGTTCAGTGCTTGAATCAGAACCAGAATGCGAGGCTTCTGAAGTGGAATCTAATGTATTTTTCTCTTCTGCCCAAGTGAGTTTAATTTTGTTTTCTTTCCCTCTGTTTCTTGTAGGGGTTCTGCTGTTGCAAAAATAATTGGTAACAATGTCAAGAAGCTTCAGAAGTTCTCCTCCACGGTCAAGATGTGGGTTTTTGAAGAAATGGTTGACGGGAGAAAACTGACAGACATCATAAATAACGACCACGAAAATGTGAAATATCTCCCTGGACACAAGCTGCCGGACAATGTGGTAAGGCTGTAGGATGGAAAATACATTTGGTTACGTCGGAAAGCTACGTTTACCTGAATTAACACCTGGGACTTGAGGAAATACAAAAGCCTTTTCCTTCTTCTCCAATTCCTTCCGCCTGCCAAGCTCTTTGCTTGGTCAGATTTTGGTTTTTCTAAACTCTGAAATGGGCTTTGGTTTAGTTTTCCAGGTGCCATAACAAAGGATAATAGATCAGATGGCTTAAACCACAGAATTTTATTTGTTCACAATGCCGAAGGCTTTGAGTCTAAGATCAAGATGTCAGTAGGGTTGGTGTTCCTGAAGTTCTCTCCTTGACCTGTAGGTGGCCACACTTCCTGTGTCTCCACATGGTCTTCCCTCTGTGTTGTCTGTGTCCTAATCATGTTAGGGGGTGGTCGGCAAACTCATTAGTCACCAGTGCCAAATATCAGCAGTACAACGATTGAAATTTCTTTTGAGAGCCAAATGTTTTAAACTTAAACTTCGAATGCCACTTTTTCAAAATAGACTCCCTCTGGCCCTGGTATTTTGTAGAAGAGCCACACTCAAAGGGCCAAAGAGCTTCATGTGGCTCTCGAGCCGCAGTTTGCCAATCACGGTATTAGGGCGTCTCCTAAGGACCTTGTTTTAACCTAATTGCCTCTACAAAGACCCTGTTTCCAAACACAAGTCACATTCCGAGGTACTAGGGTTATGACTTAGGAATCTCGGGGAGACACAATTTGGCTCATAACAGGTTACTGTCTTAGCATTCAAAGTGCAGGTCCCATCAAAGCTGGACTGACAACCTTGCCTTTGGCCGCTCGTGACCCCTGGTATATCCTAATATATCTTTTCTGGGTACGTGGACTTTGATCCACTCCCTAGGACACTTGACCTTGGCCTGTAATTGCAGTCAGGGTCAAGGGCTAAATTACAGAAGACCGGGGGGAGGGGGGGGGGTGGATAGAAAATTGTAAGACTGACAGTTTAAGATTCAAGCTTATTAGGTCTGGGGGGGAAAAATATAGGTTACTTGCATGGCCTCATTCCAGTGACTTGCAGGGGAAGGAAGAAATGAGCATGTGACACCGCTGCTTGTTTGAGTGGAGTTTATGAACTTCTGTTGCCAGGGTCACCCTTTGGTAGCTTTCTGCAATTATTTGAAAACCAGACCCCCGAGGCTGCCTCATTCCTGTGGTTAACTAGCAAAGCTTGTCTCCTTTGTTAACGAAATACCCATCCCTGCATATGTTCACTCACCAAACCTGGCTGAGCAGGCACTGTGCATGCCAAGCCCAGCGTTGGGGGCTGGAGACGGAGAGAGGAGTAAGATGACCTTATGAGTCCGGTAGCGGGGGCAGGTCTGTAACCTGACAAGTGCCGGGAGTTGGGACCGACAGAGTCCTGGCTCGCTGAAGACGGTTGCTTGGCTTTGGGTACAGTGCTCATTCGTGTTAAGCACTATGCTGAGTAGTTCACGGATATTGTCCCATGCTCTCAATAACCCTCTCAGGTTTGGTAAAGAACGGAATTCAACCCAGTAAACTTGAGGACCCAATTGGCTTTGATTAAGCTATTCATGAATTGCATCTAGCATTCCACCTGGCAACGAGAGAGGTACTCAGAGGAGTTGTACAAAATGGGAGGTTTTTATGGGCAGAAAGAAAGTGGGGCAAGAAAGTTAAAAGAGTGGGTTAGCCCAGCAGGAATGGTTCAGTGATTGAATGTCGACCTATAAATCAGGAGGTCACCATTCCATTCTCTGTCAGGGCACATGCCTGGGTTATGGGCTGGATAGGGGGCCTGCAGGAGGCAGCCGATCAATGATTCTCTTTCATCATTGATGTTTCTATATCTCTGTCTCCCTTTCTCTCTGAAATCAATAAAAATATATTTTTAAAATAAAATAAAAGAGTTTATTTCAGGCACAGTCACTGTCCTCTAGGGGAAAGCAGGGGATTTTAGAGCAGCTTACCTCACTAGTGTTGATCAGGTAATTCAGAGTGATTGGTTTAAACAGTCCACTCCCCAGAGAGGCTGAAACTGCAATTAGGTTAGTTATTAATTCTTGTTTTGGTGACCTGGCTTAGCAAAAGCGACTCTGTTATGGCCTGTTGTTTCTTCCTTCCTTCCTTTTTATTCTAACAGGTTGAAATTACGAGTTTTCTTGTTATGCTGAAGATTCTGATTTCATAAGTGAAGAAACCAAGGCTCAGAGAGGTTAATGAACTTGTCAGAGGCCACATAACTAGACCTTGGGTTGGAATTTGATTCCTGGTGGACTGACTCCTGTGCCTGCTGAATCTGTTTACTTCTAACGATGATGATTCTCTATTCTGTGTCACAGAACTAAGGCCAGGCAGCATTTCCCATGGTTATTCTTTTTATAAATTTTTACCGACAGTTGATAGTTAACATTATTTTTTTACTAGAGGCTTGTTGCATGATTTGTGCAATAGGCCTTCCTTCCCCTGGCTGCTGGCATCAGTTTTTCTCCAGCACCTGAAACCCAGACCTTTGCTCCGGCCACAGTGGAGAAGCCAAGCCAGCGAGGCTGGGCTTCTCTGCTCCAGCTGCAGTAGAGAAGCCAGACCTCTTTAGTCTTTGCTCGGGCCGGAGCCTTCAGTCTTCTTTTTGTGTCTGTGTATGCAAATTAACCTGCCATCTTTGTTTAGTTGATTTGCATACTCACTCCTGATTGGCTGGTGGATGTTATAGAGGTATGGAAAATTTGAATATTTCTCTTTTCTTAGTGTAGATTAGTTTCAGGCCCATGGTTATTCTTGATGCTGGTGGTGGGGAGAGAAAGGATCCTTAGGGTTCTGATTTTGGAAGTTAGGTTTGTCCAGGTATCTGATGGAAAGAATTGGAGGGGAGAACTAGCTATTTCCATGGCAGTGCAAAGCCTTCTATGTGCCCATTGGCTTAAACAAGTTAAAGGTCACCTGTGGAGCAAGGGCGTGGCCAATCCACCTAAATTGCAAGGTCGTCCCAGCTCGGGTCCCTTGACCATTCCCTCCTTTAGCTGAAGCAACTGGAAGGCAGAGAGCAAGATGCCCAGAGAAAACAGATCATAATAAGCAGCCTCCCAGGGAGCAGAGTGGGGCAAAGAAGGGCACAGAATGGTGTGGGGGAGCAACAGGGAACAGCCCACAGAGTATTCTGACAACTCCTTTTACAGGTAAGGAAACTGAGACATGGAGAGGCAGGACCCGCCTGGCTTCAGGAGCAAGTTGGGAATGAAGAAGGCAGAGCACAGCCTACACTTGCCTGGACTGTCTGTCCGCACAGAGCTCGTGCTCTGCACATAGTAGGCATCTGATAAAGGGTCTGAGAATGACATCACTTGGTTCGGTACGTTTGGGTAGAGGAGTAACTGTTTCCTCCTCCTCCTCGCCATGGCAGGTTGCCGTCCCGAACCTCCAAGAGGCCGTGCAGGACGCAGACATGCTGGTGTTCGTCATCCCCCACCAGTTCATCCACAGGATCTGCGACGAGATAACGGGGAAAGTGCCCAAGAAAGCACGAGGGATCACGCTCATCAAGGTGATGCCCGAGATGGTGACTGAGGCAGGAAAACGTTGCTAGAAACATCCTGGGAAATGTCGCTTCCTCTCACTTTTATCTGTTGGAGACAAGGAAGTGAAGGGGAGGTGATGGCAGGGGTTTGGTTTTTGTAAAGATGTTCAGAAAGTCATCCAAAACATCCATCCCAGGAGCCTAGCTAAGCTCGGATTTATGGGGAGGCTGCTTTCTCGGGCCGATGTGGGGGTGTCTCCTCCTGGGGGGCCTTGTTGTCAGAAAGAACTTTCCCGACCAGGTCATGGGTCTCGCCCACACTCTGGAAATCACCAGCGGTCTGTATTAGTTCCCACGCCTGGTATTTTCCGTAAAGAGGGAGAATTTAACTAGCAGTCCCCTAATGAATCACTGCCATGGATCCATGGACAGAATTCAGGAGGTCCATTGTCTTAATTGTGGGGGAGAAATTGCATTTTTATTAGTTTGAACCTCTAACTAAAATGAGCATTTTCCTCGTTTGCAGAGGAAAACCACAAGGCAGAATTTCGGTAACATTATTAGCAGGACCTGGGCCCCTCTTGTCAATAGAAATTGGGGATGTGGTCATGTCGGATAGCTCAAGTGTTATTTATGCTCATCGCTACTTTGAAATTACAATAATTGTTAGACCTGCCATGACATCTCTTTCTAATTGCATTAATAAAACAGCACACCTATTACTTTTGTAAATAAAAATTTTTTTAATCTTCGCCTGACTATATTTTTAGAGAGAGGGGAAGACAGACAGAGGGCCTAGTTGGTTTGGCTCAGTGGATAGTGTCGGCTTGTGGACTGAAGGGTCCCGGGTTCTATTCCAATCAAGGGTACATGCCCAAGTTGCAGGCTTGATCCCCAGTAAAGGGCATGCAGGATGCAGCCAGTCAATGATTCTCTCTCATCACTGATGTTTCTATCTCTCCCTTTCTCTCTGAAATTAATAAAATTATATTTTTTAAAAATCAATGAATATAAATAAGTGGAACAACAAATCAGTGTTTCTTCTCTCTCCCTTCTCTCTAAAAATCAATAAGTTTTTTTTTAAAAAAAAGAAAGAAAATCAAGGAAGCGGTGCATGTAGGATTTAGGATAGTGGTTCACCCTAGAGAAGGGATGGACTTGGGGAGAGACACAGGGATTTCTGTGGTGTTGGTCATGTTCTGTATCTTAACCTGGGTGGTTCCGCCTGTTCATCTTCTTGTTATTCTTTAAGCAGCACATTCTCAGCGGGTGTGTTTTCTCTTGCCAGAGATGTTTTTCAATATGTACATAGTATAGGATGTCTGAATCTAGATAACTTACACAGTTGTGATCCCATACCTCTTCTCTATGGGTGGCTTGTTTTTCCCTAACTTCTTCACCTCCTTCCAGGGCATAGACGAGGGCCCTCAGGGCCTGAAACTCATCTCCGACATCATCCGAGAGAAGATGGGCATTGACATCAGCGTGCTGATGGGAGCCAACATTGCCAACGAGGTAGCCGCGGAGAAGTTCTGTGAGACCACCATCGGTGAGCTGCGGGGCGTGGGGGCCGGGACCTCTGGTGTTTTTACATGTGCATCTCCCCTGTCTGAGACTTCCTAGAGTGGACTCTTCCCTGTCCGCTTCACATTCCCCTTCACATTCCTGCGGTGGACCTTTAACGGGTTGGGGTTTTATGCAAAGAGGCCCTTCTGTGGGACTGAAGTGTTTCAGCAACTCCCAGTATGAAAGGAAAACCCTGGGGACCATTTTGACCCATCGTGACCTAATAACATTTATCCAGGTTAAACACAGAAATAAAGGTTGCTTGTGCCAACGAGCAGGTGGTCACGTCCATGGAGGGACTCTCCTGGCCTTAGAAAGCCAGCTTTTTATTTATTTTTTATTTTTTTATATATATTTTATTGATTTTTCACAGAGATGAAGAGAGAGGGATAGAAAGTTAGAAACATCGATGAGAGAGAATCATCGATCAGCTGCCTCTTGCACACACACCCCCTACTGGGGATGTGCCCGCAACCAAGGTATATGCCCTTGCTCGGAATCGAACCCAGGACTTTTCAGTCCGCAGGCCGATGCTCTATCCACTGAGCCAAACCGGTCCCGGCAGAAAGCCAGCTTTTTCTTTTCTTTCCTTTTCCTTTCTTGTCTTTTCTTTTCTTTAAAAAAATATATATTTTATTGATTTTTTACAGAGAGGAAGAGAGAGGGATAGAGAGTTAGAAACATCGATGAGAGAGAAACATTGATCAGCAGCCTCTTGCACACCCCTCACTGGGGATGTGCCCGCAACCAAAGTACATGCCCTTGATCGGAATCAAACCCGGGACCTTTCAGTCCACAGGCCGACGCTCTATCCACTGAGCCAAACCAGTTTCGGCTAGCCAGCTTTTTTTTTACTCACAGATGCCAGCATCTGGATCATCATTGGGTTTCGTTGAGATCTGAAAATGGGTGGGAGTGACCCCTATTTTCAGGTGAATAGGCTGAGGCTTAGGAAATAAGTTACCTGCCCCAAGGTCACACGGCTCACACAGGACCCAGGCATGAACTAGGATCTCCTGTTTCCTGAAAGAGAAAGTTCTTTCTAGTCTTATATACAACCTTGATGAAAAAAAAAATTTTTGTTTCTTTGGAATTCTCGAGTGCTTGTGTCCCATAGTAAAAGGCGCGTAGAAGAGGAATATGTTTGTATTTGCAGTTGTTTTGCAAGAGTTTATTTAAATGTCTCTACCATTTGAGAACTTAACTTCCACCCTTGTCAAACACTCAGGCAGTGTGAGTCATCTCACCCTGGCGGACTTGTAACCGGAGGCTCTGAGGGAGGTCAGGCTCTCTTGACTATGATAGGATGCATGAGAGATGTAGCTTCTGAGTCTCATACATGCCTGTAAGTCAGGGCATTTTTACCTTTTTTTTTTTTTTTTTTTTGCATTTTTTGTTTTTTTAATTGCATCGATATTATGTCATTAATGTGGAAAATAGAGGTAATCAAAACAAAGCCATTTTTATTATTTCACTTGATTTCCATTATTTTTTTCTCTTTTTTTCCGCAAAGTTTATGGTTTGTAGTTTAAATCCATATTATTTTATAATTGCCTTATTAATATATAACAACTTTAAAAGTCCATCAACATACATCGTCATAGCTGCATAGTATTTCACTGACGATCCCATATGTGTGAGCACTTTTTTTAAGAAATAATGTTTTTGGAGCGGAGTGGTTTCACAAATAATATAAAGAAGAATACAAAGTGGTCTAGAACACCATTTCCCAGGTTGATATTTTTAAATGTGATACAGCCACAGATAAAGCAACTCAAACATATAAGAAGGTACAAAATTAGAATTAAGATGGTAATTTCTCACCTACTCCCTCTTCCCAGAGGGAATCACTGTTAGCAGTTTCTAAGTATCCTTCCAGGGGAAAGAAAAAAAAAGTACATATGCATATATATCACTATATAAAAGTTTTATTTTTCACAGTTGATTCTTTTATCCATCTGTGACTTAATATTATAGCCTGTTAAATTGTTATGCAATTCAGTAACCAGTTGTTCCAACACAGTCCTATTTGCCAATAATCGATTGGCAATCAGTTTTGTCAATTAATAGGTTGGAATGGATTGGTTATCCCAATCATTCCATGAGGCTGAGCCTTGCTCTCCAATCCCTAATTTAAACCTTGTGTCTTACCTATAGATTTTGGTGAGGATTTTTACCTGCCTCTAAGCTCTGTTTGCTGTAGGAAGGTTTCCAGTGGTGTACAATAGGAGACAAATGCACAGAAGTCCACCTCTTTCCCTGTGGCTTCTGTTCACCCAATGCTTCCACTGCCTTTGCTGTGGGTTGGATCATAAATGGCAATAAAAGGCTTACGGGATTATCACAGACTAAAGAAGGTCAGGGAGTGAAGGACAACACTGAAAGACAGCATTGCCATCATTGTTAAGATTGGAATATGGTTGTGTGCCAGATCATTGCACTGACATCAAATTTTCTGTATTTGATCATTGGGCTGTGCTTACCCAGATCCCCTTTCTTTTTTTTCTTTTCTTTTTTTTTTTTTTTATTAATATATTTTATTTATTTTTTACAGAGAGGAAAAGAGAGGGATAGTTAGAAACATTGATCAGCTGCCTCTTGCACACCTCCTACTGGGGATGTGCCCGAAACCAAGGTACATGCCCTTGACCGGAATCGAACCCAGGACCTTTCAGTCCGCAGGCCGAAGCTCTATCCACTGAGCCAAACTGGTTTCGGCGAGATCCCCTTTCTTGATGACCTTAGCAACAAACACATTTTTAATTATGGTAGATGCAAGGATTTCACCCCACTTGAGTCTGAAGAAGAAGAGAAAATGGCATTGTTGTTAGTATCATCTAGAAATATTAATTGGGATGGTGAACTATGGTGCCCCCTTGTGGTAAGAGTTCCCTTCCTTTTTGGGACTGATCTCACGGAATCCAATACTTCAACTCAGCCGTCCCCCAAATATTTTTCAAAGCCTGTTATGTGTCAGGCACGCTCTAACCAAGTGAGCTACCTGGCCAGGACTGACCATTTTTTATTTCATTTGTGTCTCCACACTCTCTCCACTCACCCCTGGATTGTGTCCAGGGTTTCAAAGGAGTCATTAAAGAGGTAGACTGTCTCCCTGACTTGGCATGAAAGAGAAGGAGATTTTCCTGTCCTTTGGTTCATACTGAGTTTGGAGCTGCCCTTCCACATGGCGGTAGGGCATTATTGTTCCGTACCAGATGGTCTGGGGCCCTGCTGGCCACATTACTGCTTATGACTGGTAATAATCATAACTCGGTTAGGGCTTTCTTACCCATGATGTAAAATAATCTTCTGAAAGTACACTGGAGAAACAGTGCTGATTGCTGTAAATCAGCCTCACTGTGAGTAATTTGCTGCCGCAGAAGAGCTGACGGATCCCACTTTGTGTCTGTGGCAAACGGAGAGCCTGCTTCTCAGGTGGCTCGCAACAGCAGCCGGATGAGCGTCACACGATGCTCAGAAGCATCCTTCATGTTGGAGGCACTGAGCAGTGGCCGTGGTGAGGGACAGAGGAGAGAGACAGCAGTGATGTCATGATGTGGAGGCTGGTGGCCAGCTGACCCAACCCGAGTGATGAGACAGGATTGCGCAGAATCACCCAGGTCGTCTGGTGGAAGAGGACAGTTTGCTCAGACTGACTCAGTTATATTTGGAAAAAAGGAGAACTCCGCTAAATTGATAATAGCAATGCCATGTATAATAGGAAAGTTGCTTCTAGGTTTTGGGTGTAGAAATTTTAGACATTTTGTTATGGAAGATTTCCTTGAAAACAAAAGTTGGTGACCACTGGCCTAGAGGCAGGCAGAGCCCTCGTGCTGTAGCCTTCAGTGAGCATTCTGCCATCTGGTGGAGGCGTTGACTTGGGAGCCAGGAGTTGGCTGGTGGGTTGGTCGTCTGATTTCTAGAGCTAAGCCCTCCCTTCTAGGCCCCGAACAGCCAGAGCACACTTCACATCGGGTTTTATGTGTAACGTTTAACTTTTGTTTGTTTTTAACCCCGAGTCCCTAAAACCACAGCAACAAGAAGTCCAAAAACTACTGAGCATCCGTCTCATTCTGAACTGTCCGAGGGAGGGGGATCTAGCAGTAGCAAAAACGAGGACTCTGAATGCAGTTCTGTGTGAAAATACGTGTCGGTGTTGCATCCGTTCTCTATTGCCATAGTGATGCCAAGTAACAATCACAGGACCTCAGTGGCGGACAAAACAAGCACAGCTAGCACTTCCCTGGGCTTCTGGGGGTCGGCATATCTTGCCCAGGACAGCCGGGTAGCTCTGTTCCATGTGGCTGTCACTTTCCTGCTGGCCTCATGGGCGAGCCAGGGCATCTTCTTTATATATTTTATGTATATATGAGTGTATATATATATATGTGTGTGTGTGTGTGTGTGTGTGTGTGTGTGTATGTATATACATATATGTGTGTATATATGTATATACGTATACACACAAACGCACACATATATACACACATTTTATTGATTTCAGAGAGGAAGGGAGAGGGAGAGATAGATAGAAACATCAATGATTGATCAGCTGCCCCCTGCACACCTCCTGGTGGGGATCAAGCCATGTGTCCTTGAAAGGAATTGAACCGAGACCCTTCAGTCCACAGGCTGCCGCTCTATCCACTGAGCCAAACTGGCTAAGGGGAGCCAGGGCATCTTCTCAGTGATGGCAGAGGCACAAGGAAACCAGCCCTACTGCACAGAGGGCATCACGCTTCTACTGCATCCTGCCTGTTAATGTCCCCTTGATCAAAGCAAATCCCACGGCTGAGCCCGTGGGGGGTGATGGGGCGGGGAGTGTGCTCACTCGCTGTGAGTCTAAGCACGTTGGATAGGCAAGCCTAACATCCATAGAAAGGGATGCACTCTCCTCCCTGGGAAACAGGGTGGTTGATTTTTAACGATAATCTGTAATAGACATAAATACAGGAATCCAGCTTATAAGTGTTCATGGTAGCAAAAAGTTAGCAACAGTGTTCGATTTCAAACACTAAAATGATACTTAGATATAATACATGGACACAGTAAAATAAAAAGCATATATTAAAAATGTTGTAGAAACCCTGGCCAGTTTGGCTTAGTGGATAGAGCGTCGGGCCTGCAGACTGAAGAGTCCCAGGTTCGATTCTGGTCAAGGGCACATGCCCGGGTTTCAGGCTTGATCCCCAGCGGGGGGTGTGCAGGAGGCAGCCGATCAATGATTCTCTCATCATTGAGGTTTCTCTTTCTCCCTCTTCCTTCCTCTCTGAAATCAACAAAAATATATTTTAAAAAAACAAACAAACAAAAAAACAAAGAAGAAATAAAAGAAAGCTAAAAAGAAAGAAAGAAAGAAAATGATGTAAGAAAGATAAGCTGTCATTGAAAATTAGTCATGCAGAGGCCCTAGCCGGTAGCTCAGTTGGTTAGAGCATCGTCCCAGTGCACCAAGGTCTCAGGTTTGATCCCTAATCAGGGCACGTAGAGGAGTCAGCCAATGAATGAGTAAAGAAGTGGGCCAGCAAATTGATGTTTCTCTCTCCCCCTTCCTCTCTTTCTCTAAAATCAACCAATCAATAAGTAAAAAAGAAGGAAAAGAAAGTCAGTTTGTGCCATAAAATGGGAACCACATATACAGTATGTTCCCAGGTTTGAGAACAGCTATGTATATTCATACTTCCACCCATTGAAGATGTCTGCCAAATTGTGAGTGATCATCTGTGGTGGAATTCTGGAATATTTTTATCGTCTACTTCTACTCTTGACGAATTTTGTACATTCTCTATAATGACCATATGTTACTGCTATAATAAGGAAGAACGTATTTAAAACTGTGCTAGGTGTGAAAAGTTAAGATTAGAGGCTGTTCTGAGCTTCCTTTTCCCCCCTAACTTTTCAACAGGCAGCAAAGTAATGGAGAATGGCCTTCTCTTCAAAGAACTCCTGCAGACTCCGAACTTCCGCATCACGGTGGTTGAGGACGCAGACACGGTTGAGCTCTGTGGAGCTCTGAAGGTAAAGCCAGCCTTTTATTCCTGCTGGGGGGAGGGGTCCGTCACGCATGGCCACTGTCAGCATGGCTGAATCTAACCCGGAAGAATGGGCCCCATGTTCCGTGCACTTCACCACGGCCAAGAATAGTGAATGGAGGGCCTTGTTCATCCCTTCCTGCTCTGCCCGCGCCTTTCCTGGGTGGGTCCGGCTCCTCTCTCCCTTCTGGTGTGCGTTTATAAATCTGGGAGAACTGCAGTGTTTTGTTCTTTGGGCAGCTGGCAACGTTAATATTTGGGAAGCACGGCGAGCACCTCGATTGTAGAGGTCTACCTGGGGGCAAAATCTCCTGTTCATTCACACGTTTCTCCTACGTGTTATCGTGAGTAGGAAAAGGAGCTATTTCCTCTGAATTACACACTCTGTTGGTGTGGTGGTTCAGTGGGTTGTTCTTTGTTAAAGGAAAGGAGTCTACTGCTTAGGAAGGTTTCTTTTTTTAAGAATCGTTTTACCTCAGGGGGAAGGTCAGATTCAAGAAGCATTCCTATTGGCGAGGGGCTTGGGAGAGTAAAATAATGGGAAGTTTTCACACTTGGGCTCTTTACTTGCCTCCACTTAAAAAAAAAATATATATATATATATATATATATATATATATATATATATAGATAGATAGAGAGAGAGAGAGAGAGAGAGAGAGAGAGAGAGAGATTTCAGAGAAAGAGAAACATCAATGATGAGAGAGAATCATGGATTGGCTGCCTCCTGCACACCCCTCACAGGGGATCAAGCCTGCAACCTGGGCATGTAATTGAGTTGGCATTGAACCGTGACCTCCAGGTTCATGAGTCAATGCTCAACCAGTGAGCTACACCGGCCGGGCTTGCTTCTACTTTTTAAAGACTAGGTCAAGGTACCTCTCACTATCCTGGCTCTGGGAAGTAGCCTGGAGCTGGGTTGCTGAGTCATTTCTTTTGCAGCAAAAACTGCTTTTCAGGAATTTGAGTACGTAGGGAAGGAAATCAGGGGATGTGGCATTCACTCACTTGGTTAGGTGAGAATTGCGACGATGAAAAGAATGTCGAGGAGACCAAGATCCCCCCCCAAAAAAAAAAAAAAAAATGCCTTCCCACTCTTTCTCTAAATTGTACATTTTGTTTTCTCCTCAGAATTTAAAGCCGCTTTCTAGAATTAATCATGTGTGTGTACGTGCGGTCACATGTCCCTGTACAATGAGAATTTTTAAAAAATTAAAGCCAATCAAAGACCTTGGCCCCCAAGTAGCATGTGCCCATATTTCTAAATGCTTGGGGGTATTCTTCTCATTCTAGGCAGGTCCTGTTATATATTTGAGATGCTGGCTTTGGCTGCTCTGTTTTGTGTTTATTGGTTGGGATTTTTATGTGTTTTAAATGGCCCTTCGTTAGTTTAATGACCACCCGGCAGCAGGACCATCACGAATGCCTAATTGCTCCGTGCCGGTCTGTGTAGCTCCAGAGCTGTTTTTAAGTGACTGGATATTTGGGTGGATGGGGATGCTGTGAGATCCTGTACTGGGGGAGAAGACTCTTGGGTTCCCACAACCAAGGCACATACCCTTGACCAGGTTCGAACCCGGGACCCTTCAGTCCGCAGGCCGACGCTCTATCCACTGAGCCAAACCAGTTTCGGTGAAAGGTCCCAGTTTTGATTCCGGTCAAGAGCATGTACTTTGGTTGCGGGCACATTCCCAGTGGGAGCTGTACGGGAGGCAGCTGAATCGGTGTCTCTCTCTCATCAATGTTTCTAACTCTCTGTCCCTCTCCCTTCCTCTCTGTAAAAAAAAAAAAAAAATCAATAAAATATTTATTTTTAAAAATTGACTATGAGCCAGATTAGCAAGAGAAAATAATGAAATTTAATTACATACTTATGTACGGGAACCCCCTATTCCTGACCAAGTCAGAGACCCCCACATATCTGAGAGGTTCCAAGATGGAAAGGGGAAAGGAAGTTCACGTGACTTCTGGGCTGAGGAAGGAGGCAAGGCTCCTGGGATTTCTGGGTTCACGCGCCAAAGTGGCCCATGTTGGGGAGGCCTGTGCTGAGCCCCTTCATCATCCTTACGATCTAAGATGGTGACCGGAGCTCCAACTGTCACATCTGCCTTCCAGGCAGGGTGAAAAGTAGGAACAAAGGACAAGGACCATGCGGCGCCTGTCTTCTAAGGCAGGTCCTGGGAGCTTGCAGTGGAGTCCTTTGCCTTCCTCTCAATGGGCAGTGCTTAATGGTGTGACCATACCCAGCTGCAAGGGAGGCTGGGAAATGCCCCTTCCCCCTCCCCGGAGCCATATACTTGCAGGACAACCAGGGACTCTATTACTCTGGAAGAAGGGGATAAACCCACAGCCTGTGCCGCAGACTCAGGACGTTCCCTCGTAGGGCTGTCTGTGGTGAGGTAAGCCACCCCTCCCTGCTGGGGATATAGGTTTTCTCTATGGTTTTGGCTGTGACAGACCTTGCTGTGAGGACGGCCTTGTGCCTAGTCTCTAGCCAGGGCCACTGCCAGACCCCTTTGGCCATATATGGCTGTTTACATTTACATTCAAGTTAATTCACACTTTAAAAAAATATGTAATTCTGTTTCTGAGCCACAGTAGCCCCATTTCAAAGGCTCGGTAACCATGTGAGTGTCAGTAGCCAGTGGCTACTGGCTGCTGTAATGGATAAGTGGACATAAAATATTTACGTTGTTGCAGAAGCGTGTAGGGACCGCACTGCTCACGCTGAGACAGCTGCTTTCCCGGTGTGGGGCCTGGCGGACCAGGCGTGGGCTTGTTGTGGGCCCCCTCGGCCTCATTCCAGCCAGGCTGCCTCCTCCGGGGTCCCGCCTGCAACCCCATGTGCCGCGTCTCCTTATGGTGAGCCCGCCCCCCGCAGACAGACAGAGCTCTGTCTGCTGGGTTTGGACTCACAGACAATAGCGAGCACTGACTCGGTGTCCGTGGAGCCATTCTCCCTGCGTGGTGAGAGTGTAGCCTGGGCCGCCTTGCCAGTGTTATGTTCCTTTCCTGGGAGAAGGGGATGGGAGCGGGAGGAATTGAGTCCCGCCTAACCCACCCCAATGCAGAATTGCAAAGGCGGCGCTTCAGGGCGGGTGAATGCCATCACCCGGGAAATGGAGAAGGGCTTCAGCACGTCTATCTCCCGAAAACCGTGGTATTTTTAGCTCCAGAGCAGTTTAGAGCAGATTTAAATGCACGGTGGATAACGATAACTTTCACAGCTGAGCGACCTCGGAGGACATCTGCTCGGATGCTATGCAAACACAATCTGACTGGCTACGTGTGTTTATCTTCCTTTTGACAGTGATAAGTGGGAGAGAGAGAGAGAGAGAGAGAGAGAGAGAGAGAGAGAGAGAGAGAGGAGGATTTCAAGATCCATGATAGATTCAACTGGGTTGGGACCCGAGGTCCTCTGGGAAGGAAGAGTTTACGCTGCCGTAGCCCCTTGTTCCCCACATCCCGGCCCCCAGGGGGAGATTGGCTGTCTAGTGGAGACAGTGAGGTGGCCCTGACCTGTGTACCCTGCAGTGAAGGGGCCGACAGTGTGGCCGGAGCCCCCCAGGCCATGGGCAACCTTGTCTGCCTTTTCTCTGGGTGCAGGGACAGTTCTTCAGAGCTCAGGGCCGGGGTGCTTCCAGTGGCTGACAGCTTGCCCCTTTGTCTGAGTCTCTTACGTTGGGTGGGGCCAGCTCTCCCTATTAGAAAGCCCTCATCTTGACTCTGCGGAGGCCCCTGTGTGCCCTGGAGCTGTGAGGTGTGACCTCCCTGGAGCAGACTGGGGAGCCAGCTCCTGGGCTGGAGACCCAGCTCTGCAGGTCCCGGCTGTGGGACCCTGCAGGCTCCTTATCCTGTGCACTTGAGTTCCTCACTTCCCGCCCTGCATCTATGAGGACCTGCCTCGTAGGGATGCTGTGAAGATTGAATGCGTCAATAATATATGAAGCGTTGAGAGCAGTTTTCTAAGGTTAACTTGGGTTGTTATTTTTATCATTTGCTCCCGAAAATCTTTTCTCCTCCTGAGCCTCCATGCAGGCAGGCAGGTGGGTGGGCACTCCCTGCTGACATCTAACCACAAGCAGGGTTCAGGCAGGTCTCGGACCCAGGGAGGAGGGGGTGGCCAGGCCAAATTGGCCACAGCGTGGAAGTAGGCAGGCACAGGGAAGAGTTGGGCTATGGAACCAGGCAGTCGACCCTTAGTGCTGACCCCTCCACTGGATGATCACCTTCTGCAGAGACAGGTCTAGCACAGGTAATGACCCAGCAATTCCGCTCCTAGGCATGTACACACGAGAAATGCCTGTGTGTGGTCGCCGAAGGGTGCGTACCTGGATGTCCTTACAGCACCCTTCGTAGTGGCCCCAACCTGAAAGCTACCCCAATGCCAACCAATAAAAGAATGGATAAGTAGGTTGCACTGTGTTCACACAGTGGAATACAGTACAGCAATGAAAATAGTAGTAATTGTTCTGCATGTGAAAGCAGGGCTGAATCTCACAAACATGTCAGATTTGAGACAAAGCTAGACAGAAAAGATTCCATGATCTTTTCTGTATGATTCTATTTGTATAAAGTTTAAAGACGGGTAAAGTGAATCTGCTGTCGTAAGTCAGGGGAGTGGTTACCTTTGGTAGGCAGGGTTGTGGGGGGCTCTCTGGGGCCCTGGTTATGTTCTTTTTTTTTTTTTTTAAGTGCTGGTTACATAGGCGTGTTCAACTTGTGAAAATTCAAGCCGTGCACTAATGATTTGTGCTTTCCTGTATGAACATTATCTTTAAATAAAATATTTGATTTGAAAACAAACCCAAAAACAAACCCAGTGGACCCAAACAGTATTTAACCGGTGGCCACTATCAGCGTTCTAGTTTTCTGGCTGACAGCTCGTCAACTGCTGCCTCCTGCTGACCCCAGATCTGGGCTCCCGTCCTGAAAACGGGTCCCTTCTCTCATCTCTCTTGCTCACGGTCCAAGAGCAGAGCCGAGGGCTTTGCGGGGAACTAGCGGTCCTGTCCCGGCCTCTCCCCACCCGCCCTGCACCCTCCCCCGCAGGGGTGTGTGACAGCTTCCCGGCCTCCTTGTCTCCTTCACAGAACATCGTGGCGGTGGGAGCGGGCTTCTGCGACGGCCTCCACTGCGGAGACAACACCAAAGCCGCCGTCATCCGCCTGGGGCTCATGGAGATGATCGCCTTCGCCAAGATCTTCTGCAAGGGCCAGGTGTCCACGGCCACCTTCCTGGAAAGCTGCGGCGTGGCCGACCTCATCACCACCTGCTACGGGGGCCGGAACCGCAGGGTGGCCGAGGCCTTTGCCCGGACAGGAAAGGTAGCCTCTGGCCTGCCCTCCCCACGCCCTGCTCCCCCGTGTGACCCCGGGACTGGGGCGGGGGGGGGGGGGGGGGGGGGGGGGGAGGCAGGGGGAGGGCAGGATTTGATGTGTGCTGGTTTGTCCGTTTACCTGTCTGCTTTCACTTTGAGTAGTCGGTCTTACATCCTTTATCTTGTACATCTGTGTTTATATATATATATATTTTTTTAATTGATTTCAGAGAGGGGGGAGAGAGAGAGAGAAACATCAATGATAAGAGAGAATCATTGATCGAGGGAGGGAGGGAGGGTGAGAGAGAGAGAGAGAGGGAGAGAAACATCAATGATAAGAGAGAATCATTGATCGGCTGCCTCCTGCACACCCCACACTGGGGACCGAAGCCTGCAACCGGAGCATGTTCCCTTGACGGGGAATCAAACTGTGACCTCCTGGTTCCTAGGTCAACGCTCAACCACTGAGCCATGCCTGCCGGGCTATCTTGTACGTCTTCATCTTTCTTGGGCTTGTAGCAGAGGAGTGCAGCTCCACCTTCCCACTCTCCTCTGGAAATGAGTGACTCTCTAGTCCTTACCGTAGATTATTTTTAATCCTTTGTTTTTTAAGACCATTGAAGAGTTGGAAAAGGAGATGCTGAATGGGCAGAAGCTCCAAGGACCTCTGACTTCTGCGGAAGTGTACCGCATCCTCAAGCAGAAGGGGCTGCTGGACAAGTAAGTCCCGTGTCTCCCCAAGACCAGAGGAACGCTTATCATCCCTCTCCTCTCGTGACCTCCAGCCTGGTCCTTTGTGTGACATGAACGCCAGCCTGGTCCTTTGTGTGACATGAACGTCTGTGGCAGGAAACACCCACCTGTCCTGAAAATGGGTGTTGACACAAAACACAGACCCAGCTCAGCTTCAGGAAGAACAGCTTCATTCTTTGGATTATAAAATAGGAAGTTTAGGACTCTAGGTTGTTTGGTAAGACCTACGTGTTACCCATTTTTAATTAAAACAAATAATAAATGAATGCTTTGTTGGCTTTGTAAAAAGATAGAATATGTATATCTAAAAGCCCAAGCGATCAAACGACCGAATGACTGGTCAACCAGTTGCTATTATACACACTGACCACCAGGGGACAGACGCTCAATGCAGGAGCTGTCCCCTGGTGATCAATGCACTCCCACAGCCAGGCCAAGGGACCCCACCCACGCACTAATTTGTGCACCGGGCCTCTAGTCTTATTAATAAACTGCCAAGCAATTCAGAAGTGAAGGGAAGACACGTAACCCCAGAATTCAGTCGCAGGCAGTGAAGGGACCTGTGTGAAGGTTTGGTGAGCAGCCTTGCAGCCTGCCCTCGTGTGGATGGATGGATGGATGGATGTTTAGACGAATGGATGCATGTACGCATCTGGTCTCCGCTGTACTTTTCAGGCTGGTCACATGGTAAAGGTGGGCTCAGGTCAGCTTGATTTGCCACCCAATTGAGAAAGGAAGCTCCACGGCCACCACGGAAGCTACCCAGCCACCCTGAGGCTGCCCCTGGCCCTTTATCTTGCTAATTTGTTGAGCCTTCCTCCATAGTCATGATGCTTTACATTGATGTTTCCATCTCTCTCTTCCCCCTCCCTTATTCTCTAATGCTTATGCAGTGTGTTCTGTGTATCCATAACTCTCCGTAATACTCTGTGGGAGAGGGGATGTCTGGTTGCCCTGGAGAGTAGGGAGTGAGGCAGCTCTGTGGATGCTGCCAGGATGTAGGTTACGAGCAGCGTCTCTCTAGTTGTGTTTCCTTCATCCTCTCACGTCCGTCCAGGTGTCTGCTGGTCCCAACCTGGCATCCTTACCTTTTCCTGCTCTCCTCTTTCTACCCGTAGAATTCTTAAGGAATGTGGAAAATGAGGGAGGTCAGGGCATTTGTCTTCCTTCTTTCATTTGCATTTTATATTTCCGACACGGCTATCAAAATTGGCCAGGCAGAGATGGAAGTCATCAACAAGCCCTCAGAGGAGGAGAATTGTCTTTAAACCGTGACTTCCAGGAAAACACCTCCGACACGCATGGTTCTCCTCACACATTTAACAGCAGACAGCGACGCACTGGTGTGCATGGCCGGCCTCCTCAGTGGCCATTCCGTCTTCATCAGGGATGTGTTTAACGTCTTAAAAAAAAAAAAAAAAAAATACCTGGGTGTTTGATGATGGTTAGCATCTCCCAGTCACGATTTTAAAAGAGGGATCTGTGTGACGAGTTTATAAATTCACGCGTTGGCTGGCCATCTGCATTCATCGCTTCACCCGGGAGGACATAGTCTGAAGCAGGCATCCTGGGGGTCGGTAAAAAGCAGATGTAATCAAGGAGGCAAAGCTGGGCTCTGAGCAGGCGCCTCTCTTCAGTCATGTCCCATTTTCCCCCTTCGGGCTAGACATTGAACAGGCTGTGCCGGTGCCTAATGAGGTCTCTGGAGGGGTCACCCCCTCCTCCAGGGCCGACGTGTAATGCATGTGGGATTCTCCCTCCCCTGCACCTGCTTCCCAACCTGCACAGACATAGAGTCGAGCTCTAACCTTCTCCTTGGTGCCACCTCTTGCCTTGATTTTTTTTTTTTTCATTCCGACCCTCATGACTCTGGTCTCCCTCTTATATCCTTCTCTCCTCCCTCCTCCATTGCTACAAAAAGAGCCCTGCTGAAACCAGTTTGGCTCAGTGGATAGAGCGTCGGCCTGCGGACTGAGGGGTCCCAGGTTCAATTCCGGTCAAGGGCATGTGCCTTGGTTGCGGGCACATCCCCAGTAGGGAGTGTGCAAAGGGGGGAGGGGATGGGGCCGCCACTGATGGATGTTTCTTTCTCATCGATGTTTCTGTCTATCCTCTCCCTTCCTCTCTGTAAAAAATCTATAAAATAAAATTTAAATTAAAAAAAATATTTAAAAAATAAATTAATTTAAAAAATAATAATAATAAAGAGCCCTGAGCAGGAGGCAGAGTTGAAGGCCATCTGCATCTTACTAGCCACATAGTCTTAGGCCTGCATTTTAGCTGTTCTGTGCCCCCTGTCTCTTTATCCACAAAGCCAAACTGGTAGACCCGATGATCACTGTGGTCCCTTGTCCCTCGAGTGTTCAAATTCAGAGGCTTCCTGCTTTGACAGAATGATATATATATAATTTTTTTTTTTTTAAGGAATGTAAGAGATGGTCACAGGTAGCACACTAATCTGCAGTCCATTAGGTCAGAAAAACTAATCCGTTGTCTGAGGTAAACCAGATGGCTTAACTTGTCTTTGCCTATTTTCCCCCAACTAGGTTTCCGTTGTTTACTGCCGTCTATCAGATCTGCTATGAAGGCAGGCCCGTGCAGGAGATGCTGTCTTGCCTCCAGAGCCACCCAGAGCATTTGTAAAGTGGACCGTGCAGCACATCAGGCAGCATAAATCACGTTTGGGGTTCACGTGGAAACTGGGACTTGGCAACAAGAGGTTGGCTTGACTGTAATCCCATCATGGATGAGTATGAATTTTTACAGGCTCGTTTCTGAATTCGAGAAGCAGATCATTGGCTAAGATGCACTGGGCGACAACTAGACGCACATATGTGAATGCATGAGTGTGTGTGTGTCCATTTCTCATTCTGTGGATGTTTGCATGCGTGAACCGAAATGAAAAGTCCTTTTTAAAGATTACTTTTCAAACTTTCCCACGGTGGTAGTTTATAAGATTGGAACTATCTCAGCTGAATTTTGTAGACCTAATTTATATCTTTGAAGGAATTTTTTTTCTCTCCTCTTGATGTTAAAATTTAACCAGCATTGATAACATGGTAGAATGGAAGAGCGAATGCATTCAAAGATCAACAGACTGTAACTTTTAAACACTATCTCAAAGCCAGCATAATCAATGACTTTGTGAGTTGATCTCTCTCTCTTTTTTTTTTTTTTTTTAACAAGATGTTTTTAATTAGATAATCCGCTCTGTAACTCCCTCTCACTGCAGTTTTCTGCGTTTTTAGCCTCTTTTTCTCTTCATGAGCTGCCAGGATGTGCAGAACACAGAAAACTCCTCTGGGAATTTCCTGCTGTGACGGACACATTCTGCTGATTAACCACACTTCTGCAATGGTTTTTGTTTTGTGCAAACATTTCCTTTAAGCTTCACAGATCCTCTGAGAGGGGCTGCTGTTATTCCTTTTGAAGATGCTGTCACAGTGCCTGGTTACCTGATAATCAGGGGGCAAGTCTAGTGCTCTCCGCCCCACCCAGGTGCCTCCGGGACCTTCTCCGATGTCCCTGGGCTTAGTTGACCTCCAGCTAATTGTGGTTGTGTCAGAGGCCACAGGCAGCCTTTCCAGAGGCCCTGGGAGGGCTTCCTGCAGCTGAGATGTGTGTGGGGCATTGTCTAGACTAGGGGTGTCGAACTCAATCAGAGAAGGGGCCAAAATCTAAAATCCAGCCTAAATCGCGGGCCAAATGGTTTACTGAACAGTCATAAACTGTCATTGTGATGGAAACGCAGCGGAGTGCAGTGATGACAACGCGGTGCGGGCCACATTGCAAGGCCTGGTGGGATGGATTTGGCCCGCGGGCCTTGTGTTTGACACATGTGGTCTAGACTGATGCCACTCAAAGTGTGGCCCTCGCTTCCTCGGCTTCACTTGGAGTCTCTTAGACATCAGGCTCGCAGGTCCCACCGCAGACCTCAGAAGTGGGGAACGGAATCTGTGCTTTAACATCCCTCCCACGTGTTTCTGAGGTTCACTACGATTTTAGAAGCACTACTGTAGAAAATTTTACTTTACAATAGCATTTCTCAGCCCGTGTTCCAAGGCAACTAGTGTCCTGGGACCCAGCTGTGGGGGCTTCTGGGTATTTCCTGGCCAGGGTCAGGTGAGTGTGGGGAAAGCTGAATCTTGAAAGGTGCAGAATGTATGTTATTAGCATGCCAGCGGAACCTGTTTATGTAACCCAGCCAGGCCCAAGCACATTCGATGACAGAGATTTTTTTTGGCCAGGAAACCTGCAGAAGTTTCCAAGGGACACTGTTCTAGGCTGAGGTCACCTTCGATAACTCAAGTTTACCCATCTCTCCCCCCCACACGAAATTAGGATGAATAACAACCTGTGGTAGTGTTCGCTCTTACTCTTTCCAGCTCAGGCCTGCCACGAAGCTCTGATGAAGCTTTAAGGTGACACTGGCAAGTACAACCAAGGAGGTGTCAGCTCCGCTGAAACGCACATTATGGGGAATAATAAGTGCTTTTAATTCTAGAATTAGAATGGGAATCACTATATCTTCTTAAATGAGATTGGTTTCGGGATAGCATTACAATGACCTTAGATAGCACTTGATAAACTATTAGGGAACATACGAATGTCACTTATATATATTTATGGATTTTTCAGTCACTTTGTGAGGTTTTCTGACCTTTTCTATTTCTGTGGGAATTTTTAAAACTCTATCCAATCACTTTGGGGGGTGTCAGAAAGCCCCCTCCACAGAAGTAAAGTGAAAGCACACGAAATGCTCCAAGTTTTATTGATTTTAGTGCCACTATGAAGTCAATCAATTTTTTGCTTGTGACATGATTCATGTTTTTTAAACGTTTGTACAAAGGTAACAAAGCGTACTTTTTAAGATACATAAAAGGGCCGTGCGCTCATTGTGGTGTCTATTGAGGAGGATAATCAGAGCTGAGGAATTCTGTCTTTTTTTTGTGTTCTCACCTGCACTCACCCTTTCTGCTCGGGGTTTGTACGTGAGGGTTTTTTTCTTTGCAAATGGAAGTCTGCTGACTGTACCTCTGGAACATACGGTATGCCGCACATCATAGAAAAATGCAAATTTTATTATACATTTGTGCTCTGCTTTCGCTATTTATTACTCTGTGAGTTATCTATTTTTGTAATCACCTGTGGTCTACCATCTCTCACTAATTATGGTAACAAAGCGGGAGACATCCAGAAGAGAAGCTTAATCTGTACTACTTCAGCCAATCTGTGAATGTAAAAACTACACTGCTGCCTTGCTGTATCCCAGCCTCCTGTAACGCAGCACAGTTCTCTGTCTTCAAACCCAGCCTTGCCGGTAGAGGGGAGCTGAACTCGCCCTGGTTTTTCACTAAACTGTTGTAACTGTAACAAGGCCCCTGGCATCCGCCGGAGGAGTGGTGGGGCGCCAGCATGCGAAGGGTTCTGTAGTTTTTCCATTAATTCTAATCAAAGAGCCTTTTACTTACATGTGTACTGTATTTGTTTACAGATTATATAGGTGGATATAATGGATATAATTGATATAATTTAAAAGCTTGATTTAATAAACATTTAACCCCCCCAAACCTGTGCTACTGATCTTATCCTTGTTTAAAATCAGTTAATGGCTTTATTTAGGGAAGCTCTTTTTCCCCCCGAATTGTACTGTGTTAATAATAATAAAAAGGCAATTTTTTAAAGAAAGGCTTCATTTCTAATTCCAGTCTTCAAACACAGCCCCAGTTAGGACACTTTGGGAAGGCAACCAATCTCTCTCTCGTGCTCTCTCTCTTTCTCCCTCCCTCCCTCCCTCTCTTTTTTCCCTTCCTCCCTTCTTCCCTCCCTCCCCACCTCATTCCCTCTCTCCCACTCTCTAAAAAATCAATGGGAAAGATATCCTTGAATGAAGATTAACAACAAAGAATTTAGAAGACTACCGTACCAGTCCCACTGTAAGTAAAAATTTGTTATTCAAAACTACAATTTTGTTAAAGCAGCCAGCTGACTAATAGTTGTTGATGCTGAAACTTTACATAGGCACAAAATGGATCATGTAAGTGACATGTTTACAAGGAGTGTTGAAGCAAGAAAAATTATTATTAAAAACAAACAAAAAAACCACTGCAAATTGACCTTTTAGGCAAAAGCCTAGAAGCTTCCTATGAAACACAAGCTGACCATGGGTAAGATGCTGTTCCGAGAAAATTCATTTCCAGTGAGCCATGACCCTCCTGTCTACTAGGGGTCACTCTTTGGGAATGGCTTTTCCTGAGGCCGTTGGCAGTCTGAAAAAAAGTTAACATCATTGTTCCTGTGACTTTCTGGTCGAGTTTTTAGAACACTTTTCTTATGAACAAAGCTGAGTATTTGCTTGGCCGTTGTCAAGTGTCTAGGTTTCATTTGGACTTTTTAACTCAACACCGACCACACATTTTAAGGAACAGCGTTTTTACTTTCACTCTGCCCTCTACCCACTTAGACATCTGCTTGGATTTTTTGTAGTTTCTGTATCCTTTTCCCTTCCTTGGTGTTAGACACCCACTTCTGTCTGATTTGGCTAAATATCTGTCATCTTCTCCCCTCATCCTGACACTGCCATTCTAACGAAAGCAAAAACACCTGCTGCTTGCTCTTTGCTTTTAAGAAAGACCTGGGAACATACCTGGGGAATACTTCTACTGGGTGAACCTTTCATGCTTTAAAGAAGGTTTAGCAAATAGGGTGGTAGACATTGAAAAGAAAAATCCTGCCCAGCTGGCATGGCTCAGTGGTGAACTTTGACCTATGAACCAGGAGGTCATGGTTCAATTACAGGTTCCAGGTCAGGGCACATGCCAGGTTGTAGGTTCCTCCAGGCAGGAGGCAGCCAAAGAATGATTTTCTTTCATCGATGTTTCTCTCTCTCTTCCTCCCTCCCTCTCCTTTCCTCTCTGAAATAAATATATATAAATAATTTAAAATAAAAATCCTTCCCTCTGTTTTCCCTCTCCATTATCTTTGGAGATAGTTATGTCTATCTCTGAATTTTCATTTTGAGGCCATTTTATCAAGTTCCTTCTAAGACCCTGTACCTACCTTTGTTTTCTTCCATTCATATTTTTTATTTCTTAGAGTTCCTTGCCCTCTAGTTGCAAAAGCTTCTGGCCCCTTAAAATGAGTTCTCGCTTTGCTTCAGGATTGTGGCGTTAGATGGGGATTCAAACTTTGAATCTCTGTGAATTTGGGCGAGTTACTTAACCTCTGTGGGCTTCCATTTTCTGGTCTATACACGGTGTCCGGCTTCATGAGAAGCCAGGAAACAAGTCATTTGCTTTTCACAGTCCCCTGAACACACCGGGGACTTCAAGATGGAAAGTACCCGGGGAGAAAAGGACATCCATATTTGGTTTGAGTTGCTTGGGGCCCTCCAAGGGAGATGTCCTGGAGGCAAGAGGACATTTGGTCTACAGCTCAGAAGGGAATGAGGAGTTAGGGAGTTGTCTGGGTGAGGGGGTTAGGAGATCAGAGCAGAGTGAAGGGGGGAGGTCAGGGCCCAGTAACAGCTACGTGAGCTAAGACGAAAGTGTCCAGGTAAGGTCTGGACAGAAGCTCACTTTTCGGGGGGAGCAGGGTTCATAAACCGGACTCCCATTCCTCAGGATGGACTCATCCAAGGCCCCATTCTCATGTTCGTTTCAGCTTTATGGAGGCAGCATTGACCAACGCGATGATTTGATACATGTATGCATTGCGAAATGGTTGCCACAAGCTAATGGACATATTCGTCGCTCATATTTACCTTTCTGTTGTGGTAGTGGTGGTGAGAACTCTTAGGATCTATATTTTCTTAGCAAACTTCAGGTATAAAAAACACGGTATTATCAACTAGAGTCACCAGTATGTGCATTAGGTCTCCAGAACTTACTCATCTTATGAATGAGAATCATTGTCCTTTGGCCAACATATTTCCATTTCTCCCCCGCAACCCCAGCTCCTCACAGTCCCCACTCTACTCTCTGAGTCTATCAGTTCGACTTGTTTAAATCCCACATAAAAGTGAGATCACACAGTATTTGTCTCTGTCTGGCTTATTTCACTTAGCGTGCGTCTTCTGGGTTCATCCATGTTTTCACAAATGGCAGAATTTCCTTTCATTGGTGGCCGAGTAATATTCTTGTGTATAAATATACTGCATTCATTTATGCACTCGTTCGTATATTCCTATACGTTGGCTATTGCGAATAATGCTGCGACGAACATGGGAGTGCAGATATCAGTTTGAGATGGTGATTTCCTTTCCTTTGGAGATATACACAGAGGTGGGATTGCTGGATCACATGGTAGTTCTAGATTTTTTTAGGGAATTCCATGCTGGTTTGTATTTGTATTTACATTCCCACTAACATTATCACATCCTTTTTTCCACATCCTTGCCAACACTTGTTATCTGTTGTCATTTTGATAATAGCCATTCACAACATCCAACAGATGTGAAGTGATAGTTCATTGTGGTTTTGATTGTCTTTTCTCAACAGTTAGTGATATTGAGCACCTTTTCATGCGCCTATTGGGCTCCATACTCATACGATGCTCCTCTACTCAACAAAGCCATTGACAGGCAGTTTAAAATCACTCACTGCAATGCCCAGAGCAATCACTTGAGGGCAGCACCGCACAAGGGTAATGCAACCAACATCATTGATTCAGCGGATACTTATTGAGGGCATACTAGTTTACTGGTAATGTGCTAAGCGAGTTTGTAACCACAGCATTGACCTAGCCTGAGGAAGTCAACCTAGAACCCTCCCCAAATGTATGTCCTTAGCCATGAGGCTTCACAGTCTGTTTACCAGTCCCTGGGATCAGGGCTTGGCCTGTGACTTGCTTTGCCGGTGCAATCTCGCAGAAGTGATGGTGAGACAGGTCCAAGAACTTTTGTTCTCCTTAGTCTCGTTTCTAGGAAATAATATGAATCATGTTTAAATATTTCTATTACATTTAGTAGCTTAATTTCATTTATTTTTAACTGCTACCTCATTTTCCATTATATGGATAAACCCCAATATAGTTACCAATCTCCCTATTGATGGCATATAGGTTGAAGATTTTTACTAATACAGAAAATGGCAAGAAATTCCTATGCATGCCTCCTATTTACATGGATGAGACTTCTTTTTATGAACATACTATAGCAAGTCCTGGAATATACACACTTTACATTTATTGAAATATTGCTAAATTGCTTCCCAAAGGTTTTGGACCAATCTACTCTCCCACCAGCAATATATGGAAATTCTCACTTCTCCATATTTGCCATCACTTAGTATCATCATATTAATTTTTATAGTTTTTTTTTCCCCTAACTTGCTGGGTCTAAAATGGTAGTTGGTTGATATATTAATGTATATTTTGCTAATTTCCAAAGAGGTTTGGCCTCTTCCTATGTGTACATCAGCCCTTCCGATTTCCTCTGGTGAATTGTCTGTGCATATCCTCTGTTTATTTTTCTGCTGAGTTGTTTGCCTTTAAAAAAAAAAAAAAAAGACTTGCTCCTACAAATCTTTATGTAATCTTTATATTTCATGTTACATATTCAGTACATAATATATGTCATACATACAGATAGTATATAAAGAATATATTGTATATTTATATGTATGTAACATAAAAAAGTATATTTTCTTTAATATGTTTGTTTGGTTGCAAAAACCTTCTTCCAGTAATTTTTTATTTTGTTTTGTTTTGTTAATCCCCATTGATCAAGTCCATTGACCTTCAGAGAGAGTAGAAGGATATGGAGAGAGGGAGAGAGAAACATTGATGTGAGAGAGACATCAGTTGGTTGACTCCTGCACAAGTCCCGACTGGGGCTGGGGCTCACACCTGCAACCCACGGGGAATCAAACCCACAACCCTTTGGTGTGCAGGCTGGCACTTTAACCACTGCTGGCCAGAACTCTTCCAGTAATTTGTAACAGCTTTATACAGATACAGTTCCCATATCATACAGTTTGCCCATTTAAAGATGTGTAGTCAATTTTCTAACTTTTTCACAATCTCAGAAAGAATCCCTGGACCCACTAGGCATCACCCCTCTATTCCCCCTTCCCTCCTGAGCAACCACTCATCTACGTTCTGTCTCTAAAAACATGCCTATTCTGGATCTTTTCTATAAATGGAACTGTGTGGCATGTGCTCTTTTGTGACGTTTACTTAGCATAATGCTTTCAAGGTTCGTCCATGTTGTAAGATGCATCAGAACTTTGTTCCTTGTCATGGCTGAATAACTGTCCACTGCAGCGATATACCACCTTGGTTTACTGATTCGTCCGCTGAAGTAATTGAACCGTCACTGAACATTGCTTTCCTCATTTCTGCTCATCTAGCCTGACGGCTTACTCTTCCCACACATAAGAAAGCCTATTTTTTTTTTTTTTTTTACCATGGCCTTTGAACTGTACTTTATTGGTGAGAAGCCTTAGCTCCGGTCCCATAATTAGAGACCCCCGTCACCCCAAGCGTGGCCCCGAGGTGGTCAGCTTCAGCGTCCCCTGAAGCTCGGCTCTCCAGCCCTCCCAGCCCTGCCGGAATCACACTCAGGTCAGGAGATCCCCAGGTGATGCGCATGCCCATTAAAGTTTGAAAAGCGCTGCTCTCCACCACTATTTCTTCCCCTGCCTCCAAACCAAAACACGTGGGAGGCTTTGGAAGCATGGCCAGTGGCCTGCCCACTGGCGGTCAGCGGTTCAGATCGCACTGGTCTAGACCGGAATGGGTCAGCCTCCCCAGGTGAGCACACGGAGCGGCCAGATAGATGGCTTGGAGGAGCAGCCCTCGGCTTGTTTCTGCAGGCCGGTTCCATGGAGGGGCGTTGATGCTCCGTGTTGGACGCCGCATTGGTGGTTCTGTTTAGCAAACCTGATGGGGCAGCTTCCCAGGCGGGGTCCCCGCGCCCCTGTCCTGAGGAATTGGAGCGTGACGGCCGGGGACATCGTCTGCCCTCGGCCCTCCCGCTCCGAGTCCCCTGTTCAAGCTCTGTTGACAACGATGGTCTGTGATTTTTAAAAAAATATATATTTTATTGATTTTGTACAGAGAGGAAGGGAGAGAGATAGAGAGTTAGAAACATCAATGAGAGTCATCGATCAGCTGCCTCTTGCACACCCCCTACTGGGGATATGCCCGCAACCAAGATACATGCCCTTGACCGGAATCGAACCCGGGCCCTTCAGTCCCCAAGCCAACGCTCTATCCATTGAGCCAAACCGGTCTCGGCCGATGGTCTGTGATTTTAAGAAAACACAGCTGAAGCCCCCACACGGCGTGTGCTGCTGCCAAGGCGGGGCTGGTTTGTCGCGGTTCACGCTCAGCATCCAGTTTGCAAACTGGCTCTGCCAGGAACGGCTACCCCGCTGTAAGCGGTGTTTACCCCAATACGGCTTCCTCCTCGCTCCTGCCGGCGGGTTAAATACGGTAAGAGCAAACATCTTGGGTCCACACCGGGGTCTGTCTCTTCTCAAACAAACCCAGCCTCGATCTTATCTTTGCTGAGGAAGCTGTGGCAGCAACAGGCTGTCAGGTCTGTTTCCCTCCCGCCTTCTCGTGGCTCTGCCGGTTTCCTTCCGTGCGCTGGCTTCCTCCCGGGCCTGTGTGTCATGGGATCTCATGGCAGCAGCTACGGTCACTGTCTCATGAATCAGGTGGGTTAGACAGCCTCTGCCTTTCATACCCACAAAAGGTGTTGCCAGGATTTTGTCTGCGCCTCCTTGTCTTTTTTTTTTTTTTTTTTTTAATTGCCCTAGCCCTGTGGTCGGCAAACTGTGGCTCGCGAGCCACACGCGGCTCTTTGGTCCCTTGAGTGTGGCTCTTCCACAAAATACATTGGCCTGGGTGAGTGAGTCTATGTTGAAGAAGTGGCATTAGAAGAAGTTTACGTTTAAAACATTTGGCTCTCAAAAGAAATGTCAATCGTTGTACTGTTGATATTTGGCTCTGTTGACTAATGAGTTTGCCGACCACTGCCCTCGCCAGTTTGGCTCAGTGGATAGAGCATCAGCCTGCGAACTGAAAGGTCCCTGGGTTTGATTCCTGTCAAGGGCACATGCCCAGGTTGTGGGGTCGACCCCCAGTGGGGGACTTGCAGGAGGCAGCCAATCCATGATTCTCTCTCATCATGGATGTTTCTATCTCTCTCTCTCTCCCTCTTCCTTTCTCTCTGAATCAATAAAAATATATTTAAAAATAAAAAATATATATATTTTTTATTTCAGAGAGAAAGGGAGAGGGAGAGAGAGAGAGAAACATCAATGTTGAGAATCATTGATTGGCTGCCTCCTGCACGCTTCCTACTGGGGAATCTAGCCCACAACCTGGACATAGGCCCTTGACCGGAATTGAACCCAAGACCCTTCAGTCCACATGCCAAAGCTCTATCCACTGAGCCAAACCGGCCAGGGCCTCGTTGCACTTTATAATCCTGCCCTACATCTGCCTCAGATAGTGTCACCGCGATGCCCCGGCCCTGTGGCTGAGGCCGCTTTGGGGAGTTAAACGAAACAGGAGGGAGAGGGAAGGAAGCTATTCTGTTCTGCGCATCCGGCCATGAACCGACTCACAGGTACGTGCGCCAAGTCCTCCGAACCGTCCCGTCCACATCATCTTCAGCCCCCGAGAGCTCGGTCCGCCCGGGCTCACTGAGAGGCGTGACCGTGCGAGAATCACAAGAATCAGAGGCCCTGAGGTTCGTGAAACCCACACCCCGCGGGGCGGGCGCTCCCAGGTGTCGGGTGGCGTCTTGGGTTCTCTCCGTGGGGAGCCGAGTTGCTAAGCTGTGAACTTGATCTGCTTCTCTCAGGCCGGCCAGCGAGCCCTGCTTTATTTCCCAGCCACCCAGTGCTCAATTTCCCTGTCTCTAATGCTCTCCTAATCCCAACTCCGGGTCGTTTCCCTGTGGTTAAAGCAGACACACCCAGGAGGGTTTTCATCCAGGAAAGAGGTCGCAAATCTGGGCAAGTCAAGGTCTGAGTCTCAGTCCGAGGGAGGATGGACTCACTGGACTCACCGTTTCAAAGCTCTCCCTCTCTGCAGGGCCAGCTCCCCACCCACAGGAGCCAGCCACGCCGGCTCGGTGGGGTGGAACCCGGGGCCTGCCGCCGGCAATTACTCCCGGTTTTGATCTTTGTTAAAGGCTTTGGCTTAATTTGCCACTACACTGCCTCTCTGATCCCATTACAGGCCTGCACCTGTGTGCGTGCGTGCATGCGTGCGTGTGTGTGTGTGTGTGTGTGTGTGTGTGTGTTTGTTTGTGTGTGTGTGTGTGTGTGTCCTTTGTAAATAACAGCCTGTTCTTTTCTTTCCACCAGTCCCCGACCCTGCCCTTTGAAATTTTTCTAAAACTAGTTTCGTTCCCCTAAATTGGAACAACTCCCAATAAATAATTCAGTCACCTGAGGCCGGGTCCCTGCCTCCCGGAGGTGGGAGCGTGTGCACGGTGTGCACCGGGGATTGCCACACCAGGGCGCTGAGCGGCTTCGCAGGGAGATTTTGTTCTCCCTCCAGCACAGCCCGCCGCAGCTCGCTCTGTCTCTGATGCCCTTGGCAGACTCCAGCCTGCATGCTCTGGCCCACGCTCCCTGACAAGGGTTTGATGTGAACATCATTTCTTTCACTTGAATGCTTGTATCTGCACAAGAGCCTGTGTTCTTGTTGGTTCCGAGAGCCTCGTTCTTAGTTTGCTTCTTGTATAGAGCCTTCTTGAACCACAGCTGGTAGTGTGTGGGGGGGGGGGGGCGGTGAGTGAAACAGAGAGAGAGAACACGAAACAGTGTGCGTGGATTGATTTCATTGGATCATTCTAAGTTTTTAGGTCTTTTCTCTGTCTGTCTGCCTCTCCCCTTCCTCCCCTACATTATGCCACCTCTCTTTCATTTATCTATCTATCTATCTATCTATCTTATGGAAAGTAGTATTATAGATGCTCTCCCTTGCCCCCCTTTCTTTACCCCTCTTGTTTCTTTCCTTCATTTCTAGCCACTCACTTAAACTGACCTTAATACAGAGCATTATATATAATTCCAAATTAGTAGAACTTATTTTTTGTGTTCTCCGTTATTAAATGGCAACAGAATAGAATGGTTTCTTGGTTTTTTTTCTTTTTCTTTTATTTTATTGTTGACAGTATTACAGATGTTTCCCAATTACCCCCTCCTATACCCCCTCTCCTCCCAATCCCTATCCAGCCACCCTGGTCTTCTTCACCCTATTGTCCGTGTCCATGTGCTATGCACATAAGTATTTAAGTTCTTTGGTTTATCTCTCCTTGTCCCCCGACATGGAGGTCCGTCAGTCTGTTCCATGCCTCCAGGCTTCGGATCTTATTTTGTTGGTCTGTTCCTTTCGCTCATTACATTCCACAAATAAGTGAGATTCTATGATATTTGTCTTTCTCAGTTTGGCTTATTTCGCTTAGCATAACCTAAAGGGTAAGAGATCCCTTTTCTCTCTCTCTTTCTCTTTCTCTCTCTCTCTCTCTCTCTCTCTCTATCTCTCTCTCTCTCTCTCTCTCTTCTTAAAGAAAGGGACAGGGTGGTAATTAAAATGTTTCTTTTCCCTCTCAGTTTTTGTTCAATGCCATATATGTGGTTTCATTGCAAAAATGTTGGTCACCCTGTATGATTTTACTCTTTTCATTTTACCTTCCATAGTACTAAATATTCTTAGACAATATATATATTTTTTTAAGTCAGTGCCATTTCGGTGTTTGCTTTTTAATGTTAGGATATACAACCTAATGATATCCATTGGTTGAATTACAGGTAGTAAAATTACAGGATTTAAAAGGCATATTTTTAAAGATGTCAATAAATATAACCAAGTGGCCTACTAGTCATGTAGGTGGGCCCAGCCTCCTGCCCTTCTAGCTGGCATTGAGCAGCATCTTGAAAAATACAGCTTTGCCCACTTACTAGGTGAAAATAGCTATTTTAATTTGCATCTCATCAACTACCAATGAATTGGAAAACTCAGAGATCACAACATTTAGGAAAGGAAAGTAGTTTACTTGCAAGAAATGCAAGACTTGGGAGGACTTACTTACTCATCAAATAAAAAAAAAAAATGCAGCAGGTCATTAAAGCCAAACGCTAAAAAATCACCAAGGTACCTGAACTCATAATTGGTATGTTCATTGCCGAAAACCAGCAATTTTCTTACAGGGTTATCATTTCTGCAAAAGCTGTGGCCAGTACTCAGACAGCAGCATTGCAAACGTCGGGGATAAGGCTGTTTGCATTAAGCAGTCAGCAACTGAGGCAATGCCCTGGAACCCATCCATTGGGGTGGGGACAGTAGGCAGTAGTAATTTTTTGGAATTAGACACCTTAAAAGTGTTTCCTGTCCCCTAACTATGGCACTAAATGGAGCCCACATGTGGGTTTTGCTCCCACAAGATTTTTTGTGTGTAGGAAAGATCACATATTTCATTTCGAAGTATGTACAGTGGTGGAGCAAAAGTAGGTTTACATCTGTGAGTACGCGAAACACCAGATTCATTCTTGTATTATTTTCTATTAATTGTTCTGCCAAAACCGGTTTGGCTCAGTGGATAGAGCGTCAGCCTGCGGACTGAGGGGTCCCGGGTTTGATTCTGGTCAAGGGCATGTACCTTGGTTGCGGGCACATCCCCAGTGGGGGTGTGCAAGAGGCAGCTGATCGATGTTTCTCTCATCGATGTTTCTGACTCTCTATCCCTCTCTCTTCCTCTCTGTAAAAAATCAATAAAATATATATATTTTTAAAAAGTTGTTGTATTCTTTTCCATATGAACAATTGTAAACCCACTTTGGCCCCACTCTTTAGTTTATGTCTTTCTTTTCTATCTGAATGCCTTTTATTTCAACTTCTTGGGTAACTACCTTGGCACTTAGCTGAAGGTTGAAGAGAAGGAGTGAGAGCAGACCTTCTTATCTTGTTCCTGATCTTAGGAAGAAAAACCTCTGTCATGCCCCAAAAAGTGTGATGTTAGCTGGGGCTTTGTTCTGTTTTGTTTTGATCAGGTTTAGGAGCTTTCCTCCTGGTCCTAGATTAGTGTGTATCTCTATCATGAAAGGTTGTTGGATTTCATCAAATGCCTTTTCTCTCTGTTCGTATAATCAGGTGGCTGTTTTCCCTTTTCCACAGCTTTGATTGATTTTCATAGATTGCCACCTTGTATTCCTGGGATAAATCCCACTGGTCATGGTGTGTAATTCTTTTTATACCCTGCTGGATTAGTGCATCTAGTATTTTGCTGAAGATTTAAAAATCTATATTGATAAGAGATATTGGTCTGTAGTTTCCTGATGATGTCTGTTTGGTTTTGATATGAAGGTAACACTGGCATCATACAACGAATTGGGAAGTGTTCCCTCCTTGTCTACAGTTGGGAAAAGTTTGTGAAGAATTGGTATTCATGGTTCTTCAATTGTTTGGTAGCCATGACCAGGGAAGCCACCTGCATGTGGGTGGTTTCTCTCATTACTCATTCAGTCTCTTTACTTGTTATTGTCTCTTTGTGAGCATTTTTTTTTTAATGCTTACACAATACTGTGTCAGATGGAGTGCCAGTTCTTAGATTTCTTTTGGGAGAATCAAACGCAAAGAAGAGGGAGAGTAGCTGGATTCTCACTTATGTGCGTGTTCTTTCAAAAGATTTCTAGGGCACCTCTGGCTGGTTCTGTGCAAGGCCCTGAGGCTACTAAAACCAACAAAACAGCCGAAACCAGTTTGGCTCAGTGGATAGAGCGTCAGCCTGCAGACTGAAAGGTCCCAGGTTCGATTCCGGTCAAGAGCAAGTATTATACATTGGTTGCGGGCACATCCCCGGTGGGGGGTGTGCAGGAGGCAGCTGGTTGATATTTCTAGCTCTCTATCCTTCTCCCTTCCTCTCTGTAAAAAATCAATAAAATATACTAAAAATAATAATAATAATAAAATAAAACCAACAAAACAGTCAGAGGAATGACCCTGAGGAACATAAAGTAGATGAGTTGATTTTATTTATTCTTTATATATTTTTATTGAATTCAGAGAGGAAGGGAGAGGAAGAGAAATAGAAACATCAATGATGAGAGAGAATCATTAATTGGCTGCCTACAACCTGGGCGTGTGCCCTGACTCGGAATAAAACCGTGACCTCCTGGTTCATACGTCAAAGCTCAACCACTGAACCACTCTGGCCCGGCGACAAGTTGATTTTAGATCTGAGTTTGGGTTGCCCCTCCAGTGAGTGAGAGGAAACTCAGGTGTGCTCCACACAGCAATGTCTTGGAGTCCTCTGGCACATTCCCAGTTACCAAACACTCTCTCTCATAGTAAAATCTCATTACCATAGATCCGAAAGGATAACTTGGCCAAGTTCATTATCCCTCTTTCCAGAAATGAAGGGAACCAAGGTACAGAGAAGGCCAGTATGAATTCAGACATTTAGCTAGTGCCTCTCCTGTACCAGCTACAAGTAAGGTACTAGGAGAGAAAGATGAAATGGTGAGCCCCAGCTGTTTAGGCTCAGTGGACAGAGGATCAGCCCATGGACTAAAGGGTCCTGAGTTAGATTCCAGTCAAGGGCACACCCCTCGATTGTGGGCTCCATCTTGCCCTGGTCGGAGCTCGTGTAGGAGGCAACCAATCAATGTCTCTCTCACATCGATGTTTCTCTCTGACTTTCCCCCTCCCTCCTACTCTCTGTAAAAATCAACGGAAAAGTATCCTCGGTGAGGATTAACAGGAAAAAAGATGAAATGGTGAGGTCCTTGCCTTCAAGGAGTTCTCAGTCTGAGAGTGACAAGGGACCAGAGGTGCACTTAAGAGTTACAAGTCTTTGAGGGACATCTCTATAAGGTGTGAAATGCTGGCAGAGGAGTGGGAGGCTCTGAAAAGGCCCCATCGCAAATGTGGCCCATGAGCTTGGCTGGGAACAGCCTGGCCATTACAACAGAAAGTCATAAAAGTCAGAACTAGGGTGACCGTATGTCCCAGTGTTTCTAGAATAATCCTGGTTTCCTTGTGTTACCCCCAATTTTCTCTCAAAACATCCATTTGATATTTACATAGTTTCAATGTATTTTCCTAAAAGAGTATCATAATAACATAGGGGAAAACACAGTAAGTTTATAGTGGAGAAAACTGGAGAAAATTTAACCCAGTGACCAAGGTTAACATCACTGATGGGACAAACAAACATCATGCCTCCTGATATGATGTGTGGAGGACACAGCAGTACCTCTGAATACAAAAATAAATCATCTGAATCTAGTTACTAGGAAACAGCAGACAGCCCCAAAATGAGGGACATTCTGCAAAATAACTGGTCTATACTCCTGAAAAATATCAAGGTGATGAAAGACGAGAAAGACAAAGGGCCTAGTCTAGATTAAAGGAGACTTAAAAAATGACAACTAAATATAACACAGAGTACGGGATTAGACCTTGGGCAAGGGAAAGAAAAAAACATTAGTGAACCACGTCATGAAATCTGAATAAAGTCCGTGGATTAGACAGTCATACTGTCATCATGGTAGACTGTCACTAGGGTTAGAGTGGATGATAAATAATGAGAGCTTCCCCTCCAGAACCCAGTGAGAGCCCAGGTACATACACCCCAGCCCCAGGGCATGGCCTTCCAGAAACCGTTTTTTATTTCCCTGTCTCTTACTTCAATGAATGTTAGCTCCCCACAGGAATCAGAGGCTGAGAGATGACCCAGTGCCTGTGCTCTGCCTCTGAGCTCCACTCTGTGAAGCACCAGAAGCATCAGAAGTTGCTCCAGGGCTGGGAGGAGACCCCCAGATCTCTGCAAGCTCAACCAGAGCTTTGTAGCAGTGGCCGGACAACCCATCGTCTGGGATTATCTGATCTCTCTCGCAGGATTATTTCCTGTTGATACCTGATGCTCTCAACAATGAGCATAAAAATAGAATTTTCCTGAGTAGTCCAGGGCTTTAACATGACCAACAAAATGGCTTAGCAGATGCCTTTGTTGACCTTAGACACTCTTTTTTGTCTTGTTTTGTTAATCCTCACTCAAGGATGTTTTTTCCATTGATTCCCCGGCCTCCCAGCCCCCCCCCCCCCCCCATAGAGTGGGAGGGAAAGAGAGGCAGAGACACATCAGTTGGCTGCCTCCTGTTGGAGCCCAAGCTGGGACCAAGAATCCAATCTGCAAACGAGGTACTTGTCTCTGACTAGGAATCGAACCGGAGACACTTCTAACCACTGAGAAAACTGGCCAGGGAAACCTTAAGACATTTCTTAAAGGTTATTCCTTTTGACACTTACAATGAAGGAAATTGGACATTATATTCAAATGACCCAATTTTCCTTTCTAAAGTGGTGAGGCAGGGATTATTAGAGGTTTCATAATTTGGGCAACAGCTACTTGGGTTGATGCACATACATTACTATATATATATATATATATATATATAGAGAGAGAGAGAGAGAGAGAGAGAGAGAGAGAGAGTAATGTGTGTGTGTGTGTGTGTGTGTGTGTGTGTGTGTATATATATATATATATATATATATATATATATATATTTCTTTGTAACACATTTATGTCATGAATTATGTCCTATATGCTACAACCAGTCTAGTTATGTTGAAGTGCCATAACTCATTGGTAAAAGTGATCACTTAGAAAATAGCAAATAAAGGGACTTTTTAAATGTCAGAGAAAAATATACATTCACTCATTCAAGATTTTCTGGAGGGTCTTTGAATTGTTGTGGTATTTCATAGGGTACTGTTTATTTTATTTTATTTATTTTTTAAAATATATTTTTATCGATTTCAGAGAAGAAGGGAGAGGGAGAGACAGAAACACCAATGATGAGAGAGAATCATTGATGGGCCGTCTCCTGCACGCCCCCCACTGGGAACTAAGCCTGAAATGTGTCCTTGACCAGAATCGAACCTGGGACCTTTCAGTCCACAGGCTGACACTCTATCCACTGAGCCAAACCAGTTAGGGTGGGTACTGTTTATTGTTTTGTTCCCTTTTTGTAAAATCAACCATTCATTTAAAAGCAAAAGCCTTAAAAGTCCATTTTGCAGATGATTCTAAACTGGGAAAATGGCAAATAAAAAAAGATAGGGTGATCAAGATTTAAATGATTTCGACAGATCAGAAATCTGGGCTGTAACCGACAACACAAAATGGAAACTATTGCTGTACTTAAGTACAAAATACGTGAACCTGCACAGATGTAGGGTGAAAGGTGTGTGGTATTGTTCCAGTTCTTGTGAAAAAGGTTTGCTGCAGAAACCAGGTAAAATAATACAGGTTTTTGCTGTACAAGAGGAAAAATGATAGTCGTGACCTTGAGAAATAATAGCAGCCCTTGGTACTCTGTCTGTCTTTATCTTTTTTGAATCACTATAAGATCCTCGAGGCATAAATCTGTCTGCCTGTCTCTCTGTTTGGTCCCAGTGCCTGGCCACATACTGTAGGTGCTCCATATATAGTTCATTAGAGAATGGAAAAATACTGAATTAAATGCAGGCACCACACTGTCAGAGTGTCCATCTTGCTCTGGTCAGTGTTTTCCAGTGGTTAGAGCATCAGTCTGCAAACAAAGGGTTACAGGTTAGATTCCCAGTCAGGGGCATGTACCTGGGTTGTGGATTCGATCCCTGGGCCTGGTCAAGGTGCATGCAGGAGGCAATCAATCAATGTATCTCTCTCACATTGATGTTCCTCTCTCTTCCTCTCTCAAAGTCAATGCAAAAAATATCCTTGGTGGGGGATTCTGGGTATGATTAATGGAGCCACAGAAAGCTCAGGCTGAATGTGTGGCGTGAACCACATTGTGACCTGAAAATATCCAGAGGGAAGTCACGGGAAGGAGAAGGGCTGTGCATCTTGGTCCAGAGCCCAGAACCGCACTTCTGGGTCAGAGAGCAGGTTCAGGCTCCACATAAGGACCATCTCACGGTGAGAACCGTCTGCAATGCAAGACAAACAGCCGCGCACGGCAAAACATCCTCTCCCCCTGAAGCGTTCCAGCAGTCCTAGTCAGGTGTGAGAGGCTCCCTCTACCGAGGAAAGAATTTTATTCTCGCCCAAGTAATGTTGATTAGGTTTCCTCAAACACAGAAAAGTATGAAGGAAACAAAAATGGTCTGTTTCCCACCACCGAGGAAACTACCAAAGGTGAAAAAGAAATGTTTTGAAAAGTACTGAAGCCCTGGTCGGTGTGGCTCAGTTGGTTGGGTGTGGTCCAGGGCACTGAAAGGTTGCTGGTTCGATTCACAGTGAGAGCACATGCCTGGGCTCAGTCCCCAGTATGGGGTGTGCAGGAGGCAGCCAATGGATGTTTCACTATCACATCAATGTTTCTCTCTCCCTCTTCCTCCCTCTCTCTATAAAAATCAATAAGAAGAAAGGAAGAAAGAGCCGAAACCGGTCTAGCTCAGTGGATAGAGCATCGGCCTGTAGACTGAAAGGTCCCAGGTTCGATTCCAGTCAAGGGCATGTACCTTGGTTGTGGGGCACATCTCCAGTAGGGCATGTGCAGGAGGCAGCTGATCAATATTTCTCTCCTATCGATGTTTTTAACTCTCTATCCCTATCCCTTCCTCTTTGTAAAAATCAATAAAATATATATTTAAAAAAAAATAAAAAGAAAGGAAGAAAGAAAAGTATTTAAAACATTATTTTAAATTCTACTCATTGAAAGTTTAAATTGCTATATGGGAAATGGATGCTGCAATTTTTAGCGGGAGCCAGATTATGGACGGTCTTGCTTATCTGGCCCCCAAATCTAGATTTTATTCGATGTTCTCAAGTAGCTTCTTGGTTTTAGGGCCAAAGTTGGCTTTCAAAAGCTGAACTGTTCGACCAAACAAGTTGTTCTGAGAAGCATCGGTGGGTAGCTTGCAGCCATCAAGGATCATATAACTTGAAACTTCACACCTTCTCAGAGCAGAGACTTCCGGAAAGAAATGAATCATGTTTATTGCTAAGCCTGCTGGGTTTGTTTCTTTAAACATAAATCTCCACAACCTCCACCCAAACCTGCATAAAATTGTCAGAATGGAGTCTATAAAGTAATACAAGTCCTCTCTTGGGATTGCAGCCAGGGAGCCCATTTATCAGGCCCTGGCTGCCTCCCTTGTCACTTGGTGGAGGAGGGAAGGAGTTTTTATGAGCAAGTCCTCGAAGACAGCGTGCCTTCAAGTCAGGATTCTGTGCCTGTGGTGGATCAGTCAGCTCAGGATGGCCTCCCCCGCTTCTTCTGGCTCTGTGCCTTGTCCCAACCCCAGGCTTAGAGACATCTTCCTTCAGATCTCATCCCCTAGGCCAGTGATTGATAAGAGTGGTAGACCCTTGCCCTATCCAGTTGGCTTAGTGGATAGAGCGTCGGCCTGGGGACTGAAGGGTCCCACATTCTATTCTGATCAAGGGCCTGTACGTTAGTTGCGGGCATATCCCCAGTAGGGGGAGTGCAGGAGACAGCTGATCAATGTTTCTCTCTCATCGATGTCTCTGACTATCTTTCTCTGTAAAAAAATTAATAAAATATAATGTTAAAAAAAAATAGTAGACCCCTAAGCCAACCACATCATTCAATCTTTTACCACTGTAATCGGTACAAAGATCCACCCCAAACTGGGCCAAAGGCAGGAGGGGCATCCCTCGCAGACGACAGAGCGGAAAGTGGGAGCCTGAGGGTCATGGTTGGCCATGTCATCCATGCCTGGCAGAAACCCACCACGAAATGAAGACAATACATGGAATGGCAGACTGTGTTTCTGAAAAATGGCCACATCTCATTTCTCATCCCCCATGCTTTTCCAGAACCTGCCCACTCCCCGTCAAGAGGTGGGGCTTATGACTGTCCCCATTCCATAAGCTGGGTGGGCCTTTGTGGCTGCCTCCACTGAGCCGGAAAAGCAGAGTTACTATCTAATGTCTGAGGCTTACTCTTAGGAGGAAATACAGCTTCCTCCTGGCTCTCTTTCCCCTGCTGGTCCTTGGAATCCAGCCCTCAGCTCAGCTGATCTCCCCCAGCTAACAGCACCACTGGCCAGCGGGATGGAGCCACCCTAGAAGCAGGTCCTCCAGCCCCTAGTTGAGATCTCCAGCTAACACCACATGGTGCAGAGATGAGCCTTCCATTCTCTGCTAAACCTTGCCCACGTTTCAAGTTCATGAGCATAATAAATGGCTGTAGTTGCTTAAGCTGCTAAGTTTTAGGTTGGTTTATCATGCAGCAATACCTAATGGGTATGCATGGGGAGATGGGGAGAGTCACAGTGGCTTTCCAGTGCATAGTGAGGCAAATTCCCCTTTTGTCTAAGATCATTGGATTTCTGTCACTTGCCATCAAAAGAATCCTGATTAGTCCTGGCCGACTTGGCTCAGTGGATGGAGCATAGGCCTGAGGACTGAAGGGTCGCAGGTTTGATTCAGGTCAAGGGCATATGCCTGGGTTGCAGGCTCAATCCCTGGGGCGGGGGGGGGGGGGGGGGGGGGGGGGCTTGTGTGCAGGATGCAGCCAATTGGTGATTCTCTCTCATCATCGATGTTTCTATCCATCTCCCTTCCTCTCTGAAATCAATAAAATTAAAAAAAAATCCTGATTAACACTAGTGATCATAATTAAGGAAGGATTCTGTTCAAATAAGAATGTTGCCTGAGACCCACGGGGCCTGGTCCACTCCCTGGGACACTAATTCTAGATTACTGAATTTCAAGATGAATAACATTGCCCATCTTCCTGCAGTCCCTTGTCTTAAATAAAAAACCTGTAATAACAGAATTGCCAACTTTAATTTTGTCACATTAGACCATTAAAAAATATGCTATCTACTCTTACTACAATCTTATATAAGAAAAGATATTTAAACATTAAAAATGTAAGAAGGACGTCATCTCAGAGTGAAGAAGAGTCCTTTATATTGAACACATTTGGTTTCATGAAAAATTTACCACATTGACTTTTCTCCCCTGGTCGCTGTGGCGTAGTGAAAAGTTCAGCATAGCCAGGTGTTGGTTCCCAAAGCTCGGATATTGGAAAGTTGCTGGCTCCTAGTGGGGAGGGGAATAAAGTCGAATATAGCACAGCCTGTCCTCCAAGAACTAACTTCAAGGAGCCCTAGGGTGGTGGACAAAAGGCAACTGCATGGGGGTGGCTGGCCCTTCCTAGCAGTGTTTTTGCTTTGTTTTGTTTTGTTTTTGTTTTTAATATGTTTTATTGATTTTTTTAAAGATACATTTTTTATTGATTTTTAACAGAGAGAAAGGGAGAGAGATAGAGAGATAGAAACGTCGATGAGAGAGAAACATCAGCCAGCTGCCTCTAGCACACCCCTTACCAGGGATGTGCCCGCAACCAAGGTACATGCCCTGGACCGGAATTGAACCTGGGACCTTTCAGTCCGCAGACCAACGCTCTACCACTGAGCCAAACCGGCTTCGGCTTTTATTGACTTTTTTACAGAGAGGAAGAGAGAGGGATAGAGAGTTAGAAACATCGATCAGAGAGAATAATTGATCAGCTGCCTCTTGCACACCCGCCACTGGGGATGTGCCCACAACCAAGGTACATGCCCTTGACCGGAATCAAACCCGGGACCTTTCAGTCCGCAGGCTGACCCTCTATCCACTGAGCCAAACTGGTTTCAGCCCTAGCAGTGTTTTGTCCAGAGCTGTCCTTTGCTGGAGAGACCGAGCTGTTAACTGCTGGCCTTGGTCCCCAAAGCAGTATTGGATATGATGGGTAAGTTTGCAGATTTGAGAATCAGAAGCCAGGTTCAAATTTCAGTGTCACTCACTTTTTTATTTTTATTTTTTGAGCTTGGGCAATTGACTTCTCAGTTTCCCTGATTGTTACCCAGAAACGTCTTAGATTGACCTTCCCAGAAATAGGCCCGGAGGCCAGGAGGCCAGGATTCGGGGGAAATCATGTATCAGGAAGTGTTCCCAGGAGAAACCCTTTGAGAGAGTCAGATGGTGAGACAGGGAAGGGAAGAGCAATATGGAGCCAAATCCCCAGGGTCATTCTGGCTCACTGCCATGGGGCTAAGGACAACAGGCATTTGCAGAGCCTCCCGGCAGCCTGAGGGACTTTCTGGGACAAGGTAACCAAAGAGACTCCTGTGTGCAGGGAAGGAGTCAGAAAGCCAAGGGGATGTAGGACACAGATAGCATCGAACAGGGGATAAGAACAGTACTTTCCACCTTATGTTGTCACTGTGCCTGGCTCTTGGTCACTAAATTTAAAAAGAAGGAAGAGAAGGAGAAAGAAAAAAGAGAAGAGGAGGAGGTGGGGGAGGAGAAGGAAAAAGAAAAAGGAGGAAGGGGAGGAAAGGTAAGAGGTCTGTTTGGGAGTCTAACATCATTCACTCATAAAGGGAAGAAGCAGGACTGGGAGGCTCAGACTCGTTTCTTCAATCTTCATGACCAGAACACAAAGCTGAGGTGGGACACCTTGGTAGCTAGGCCTCCTTTCCTCTCCAGTCATTTTTTTTTTTTTTTAAAGATGATGTAACCGCCGAAACCAGTTTGGCAGAAAGGTCCCAGGTTTGATTCCGGTCAAGGGCATGTACCTTGGTTGCGGGCACATCCTCTTTGGGGGGTGTGCAGGAGGCAGCTAATCAATGATTCTCTCTCATCGGTGTTTCTAACTCTATCCCTCTCCCTTCCTCTCTATAAAAAATCAATAAAATGTATATTTTTAAAAAGATGATGTAACCATTTTCTAAAGAATGGATGTACAACGCTAAAAATGATGTCCAGAGAATGCAAAAGTCCCATTCAAGTTGGTAATGAAGACACACAAGGTTTGCGCTCCAAAGAGAAACTTGCTGACAGGTTTTTCCATTTCATACGAGTCCAAAGAACACACTCTAGTAGAGACCTCCTAGACAAGGTTCAACCCTTTCAGGAAACCCTTAACCCAGTGGTCGGCAAACACATTAGTCAACAGAGCCAAATACCAACAGTGCAACGATTGAAATTTCTTTTAAGAGACAAATTTTTGAGAGCTAAACGTAAACTTCTTCTAACGCCACTTCTTCAAAATAGACTCGCCCAGGCCGTGGTACTCTGTGGAAGAGCCACACTCAAGGGGCCAAAGAGCCGCATGTGGCTCCCGAGCCTCGGTTTGCCGACCACTGTCTTAGGACAATGGTACTCCACTGTCATCTCCGGGATTTCCTCCAATGCCCTGACACCTTTTTTGTAAGTTTAAATGTTGGTACTTCTAGATATTACCCAAGGTGTCAATGAAAGATCTCAGACAATAGCTGGGGCTCAAATTCCTTCTTCAAATGCTTCTTAAGTGATTTGTGGAAAAATGTTTAATCCAGCATGTGTATCCAGTGCCCAGGCCTGTGACTGCCCACCAGGTGATCTTCAGTGAATCTTTCTTAAATAAATACATTTATGTTTTCATCTTCAAGATTTCTTTGCCTTGCTATTTTCCACTGTCCAGTAGTTCGGGCCTATAAAAATAGACTGTTATTATGTTTTCCAGGCCCCCAAACCACCTGCTTAATCACAACAAATTGTATGGTGGGAATAATTTCCATATTATTGGGTTTTCTTGGATTTTGCTTAATGCAACTTCAAGAGAAGGAGTTGATGTGCCAGATGAAGGTGTTTCCAAAATAAATTAAAATGCACTGCTTTTGAGGAACTAATGGGTGTCCCTGGGGCAGACATTTATATTACAGCTAAAATATTGGTGTCTTAATTCTATTATTGTTTGCACATGCTGCTGATTGCTCTTTGAAGCAATGCTCCAAAGGGTAGATAATGCATTTAAATAGTACTTTAAAGAAAAAATAATTTATTCTCAATCTCATTACCACAAAGTATAAATGTGTTTGGTCCATCGATATCATTTGTTACTCTAAATTCAGTTTACTTAAAGTAGGATGGCACAGAATTTAAACCATCAAAACCATTCAATGTTTTTATTTTTTTTAATTTGCTCTGTTTTATTTTTTAAAATATATTTTATTGACTTTTTACAGAATGGAAGAGAGAGAAATAAAGAGTTAGAAACATTGATGAGAGAGAATCATCGATCAGCTGCCTCCTGCACACCCCCTACTGGGGATGTGCCCACAACCAAGGTACATGCCCTTGACTGGAATCGAACCTGGGACCTTTCAGTCTGCAGGCCAACGCTCTATCAACTGAGCCAAACTGGTTTTGGCCCTTTCAATGTTTTGTGAGGCTTCTGGATTTTTGTTGCTAATCTTCACCAGAGGGTATTTTTTTTCCATTGATTTTGAGAGAGAAAGAGAGAGAGATCAATGTGAGATAGACACATCGATTGGTTGCCTCTCCCTTGCACCCCAACTGGGATGGGGGATTGAGCCTGCAACCCAGGCAGGTGCCCTTGACTAGGAACCGAACCCGAAACCCTTAGGTGTGTGGGCTGACGCTCTAACCACTGAGAAACTCCAGCCAGGGCTAGGCTTCTGGATTTTTACATCTGTCCAGGCCTGTGATTTGATTCAGGTTACATAGAATAACAAAAGTTGCCAAAACTGAAAGAAAGAAAGAAAGAAAGAAAGAAAGAAAGAAGGAAGGAAGGAAGGAAGGAAGGAAGGAAGGAAGGAAGGAAGGAAGGAAGGAAGGAAGGAAGGAAGGAAGAAAGAAAGGAAAGAAAGAAAGAAAGAAAGAAAGAAAGAAAGAAAGAAAGAAAGAAAGCAAGCTAGCTAGCTGAAACCGGTCTGGCTCAGTGGATGGAGTGTCGGTCTGCGGACTGGAGGGTCCCAGGTTTGATTCCAGTCAAGGGCATGCACATTGGTTGTGGGCACATCCTCGGTAGGGGGTGTGTAAGAGGCAGCTGATTGATGTTTCTCTCTCATTGATGTTTCTAACTCTCTATCCCTCTCTCTTCCTCTCTGTAAAAAATCAATAAAATATATTTTTAAGAAAGAAAGAAAGAAAGCTGTCTGACCCCTTTTTACAAGGCCACTAATCCTACTCAGAAGGATTCCACCCTCAGGACCTAACCTACTTCCAAATACCCTCCTAGTGGGAATAATTTCAACAAGAGAATAAGTGTATGCATCAAAATGACTATGTCTACTATCTTGCTAAATGGAAGTAAACTACATAATATTAAAACTGCATCTTAAGCATACATTTCCCCCAAGGGTCCTGGGTCTTTTCCTAAGGGAACAGACAGCTATTGTAATTCTTTCTATAAAATATCATTTTTGTTTTCAAGATCAAAGTATATCATTCCACAGCTACAAGCACAGTCATATACTATCGATAGAAACAGTTCTACCTTTCCAGCTATATGACTGTAAATATTGGAAGACCTGTATAATTTTTGACTGCAGAGTAGATTGCATTCTCCACACTTTGGTTTTGCAGGAGCAGACCCTGTTAAGTAAAAAGATTCTGGGGTCATTTCTGTATTTGGAACACTGCCTAGCTTTGGGTCATATTCACCTCCTCCTCTGTTTTCCTTTGCCTGGTATTTATTTTTGTGTGTGTGTGTGTTTTATCACTGTTTCTTTGTCTACCATACTCATGGCCAACTGCTGATTTGCTCATAGGCCCAAGCCCACTTCAGCAAATAGAATGAAATCGTTACGGCTGCCCTTGATCAATATATCTCAATAGGGAATATCAGTCCTTTGGCGAATGACTGGCTGTTAATCTTCAGTAAACACGTCCTGAGTAGCTCTCGTGTGTCAGATCCTGTTCTAGGCACTGAGGACAAAAGGGCAAAAAGAACAAAGACAGCCCCCCTCCCCCCCAAGGAACCCAGAGTCTCCACGGGGAGATACCAGAACCCGGTGTGACTTGCACTGTAATTAGGGCGACCAGGTAATTTATCCCGAAGGTGGGACAGTTTTGAGGGTCACAGGAGGTGCTCTGAATATGATACCCAGACATGGTGCGTAAACTCAGGCTGTCCCTGGTTCTAATGGAAGTCTACGCAATGTGTTATGGAAACAAAAAGGAAGGAACTGGCTGGGAAAACAAAACAACTGAAATCAAAATGACCATTCATTTCAGATCCCCTCGTACGTTAGGCTATGCTTTTAAAAATCATTTGCAATTGCTGTAACTGGTTTGGCCCATTAGATAGAGCACCGGCCTGCAGACTGAAGGGTACCAGGTTCGATTCTGGTCAAGGGCATGTACCTTGGTTGTAGGCACATCCCTGGTGGGAGGTGTGCAGGAGGCAGATGATCAATGTTTCTCTCTCATCGATGTTTCTGACACTCTATCCCTATCCCTTCCTCTCTGTAAAAAAAAATCAATAAAATATATTTTAAAAAACAACTAGTTATTAAAATCATTTGCAATTAAGTTATTTAACTTGTGAAGAATGTTTATTTAAACAACCATTGTATGAAAGGCATTGTTTAAATTGATTTTTAATTGATTTTTTATTTTATTTTAGAGAAAGAGAAACATCTATGTGAGAGAGAAACTCAGTTGGTTGCCTCCCGCATGCACCCAGACTGGGAACCAAACCCACAACCTGGGCACGTGCCTTGACTGGGAATTCAACCCGCCATCTTTGGTGTATGGGACAACGTTCCAACCAACTGAGCCACACTGGCCAGGGCTGAGCGGCATTTTTAAAAGGTTGCCCAGTATCATTTTTGAGAAGTTGTGTGGGCATTTGGATACATGGAGAAGGTTAACAATAATTTGTTCTTAGAGTAAGTATGCCATAAATATGTTCATTTAATATCAAAAGTTAATAAACCAGCTCTAATGCAGTAATTATTTGAAAGCCCTCATCCAAATCTTTCCTTTCGCAAACAATTGCTATTCCCAGCACTTAAAAAAAACACACACAAAAACAAAAAACAAAAAACCCAAAACCTGCAATCCTAGCTACAGCAGATCATTATATATGCTTGTCTGGCTTAAGGAGTAAATTAATTTTGCATGTAATTCCTTTCAAAGATCTATATGACAGGCAATTCTATTTCATACCTGTTTTTCAGAATGGCAAAAAGCAGCTCAAGATACTGATATAAAAGTATACCTTGCTAGAGTTAAAATGTCAAACTATTTTGTTTAATATATTTTATTGATTTTTTACAGAGAGGAAGGGGGAAGGATAGAAAGCTAGAAACATCGATGAGAGAGAAACATCCATCAGCTGCCTCCTGCACACCTCCCACCGGGGATGTGCCCACAACCAATGTACATGCCCTTGACTGGAATCGAACCTGGGACTTTTCAGTCCATAGACTGATGCTCTATCCACTGAGCCAAACCGGTTTGGGCTCAAACTATTTTTAAAAACCTACTTGCTTAGAAAGTTCCAATCCAAAAGTCAAAAGGTTATTTTATTTTTTTCCTAGAGGGACTTAGTGAGAACCCTGTAGAGTGAATGTTCTGCATTCACATCTCTCATGGCTGTGCCTATCAACAAATACCTTTGTTTTCCCAGGTCAGCTGCGTGGGGTGAGTGGGCTGTACGGACTGTGTGTACAGAGGCGCTCACAGGGAGCAAAGTCTTGTTTGCCATACAAACAGGCCACTCCACTGGGCAGGCTGGAAAGGATATTTGCATGTGGGTTGCAGGTGCCCGAGCAGAAGGTACAGTGTGAAAAAATACCTGAACACCCACTCCGTGATATTTCCACAAAATATTATATGTAGGTTATCCCTGTCTGGATGCTGGGTCCAGGCCGCTGTGCGGAAGAGGAGGAAGTTCATGCCTTAGCTCTGAGCAGCCATCCATCCAGGTTGCCTTTATATCTATAAATAGAGGGCTTGGGGGGGGGGGGGGTCGTCCATGGTCTCGGAACCCCCTTCCTACTAAAAGAATCCTAGCCCGGTCCACAGCCTGGAGACAGTGATTCATTGCAAGCAATTCCCTTTCAGGCTGTTAACTAGATGGTGCAGTGTGCCAGCAGGGACACGGGTGGTGTCACAGGAGGAGATGCCGTAACCCTGATTTGTATACATAAGGCTCTCTCCCCAGCCCGTGAGTCCACCTTCTCTGGGGTACTTAAAAGCACAAAGATTCAGCCGAAACCGGTTTGGCTCAGTGAATAGAGCATTGGCCTACGGACTGAAGGGTCCCAGGTTCAATTTCAGTCAAGGGCATGTACCTTGGTTGCGGGCACATCTCCAGTAGGGCGTGTGCAAGGGGCAGCTGATAGATGATTCTCTCTCATCGATGTTTCTAACTCTGCTCCTCTCTCTTCCTCTCTGTAAAACTCAATAAAATATATTTAAAAACAAAACAAAACAAACAAAAAAAACACACAGAGAGATTCAGGGTAATCATATAACACCTCGGAAGACACCTACAACATTGCCTCATTAAAAATAATAATAATAATAATAATAATAATAATAATATGCTATTGTTACCTAAATAATAATGATCACTACTAATAATGAACTCGAAGACAGACCCAGGCTTTGTGGGGTCAGAAGCTTTTGCAGTTTTGAGAGCCCACTTAAGAAAGAGTATATGCAAGTATGAATACACAATTAGGTGAGAAACCCAAGACATCGGTGAGGGCCCTCGTCAGGCCTATGGCGGGACCTGTGCAGTTGAGAAGCTCATGGCTTAAGGTCACCCCCGATGTCTATCTTACTAGCATGAGCATGTAGGCTCCAAAAGGGCAGGGGGTTAGTCGATTTTCTTCACTGCTGTTCCTCCCCTTGCCCAACCCCTTCCTGTCACACAGAAACTCATCCTTTAACGTCAAGCCCTGCTTCAGGAAGACCTGAGGAACGGTGGCCTAGTGTCCTAGTTACCGTCGGCCGCTCCTCTAAGCCAGATTGGGGGAGATGACGAAGCTCCTGGTTCATTCGGTCTCTCTATGTCATCTCTGCCCTCTTCCAACCGTCACTGATTGCTGCAGGCTGCCTACCTCCCACAGATTTAAGTTCTCTGGTTTGCCTCTTTCCTGAGAAAAGAAGAAGGAGGGAGCTGGGGAGATGGAAAGGTGACCAGGAAAATCCCAGGATTGGGGTGGTGATGGGCATTGGGGATGGGAGGGGCTCGGATCCTTTCCCCTGAAGCTCATTTGGAGGATAATCAAGCAAAGGGGGCCCCTCCCCCAGTGAAGGTCACCTTGAATAACAGGACAATTGTTTCCGCAGTAGCTTTCGGTTAGTTCCCTCCGATGCTATCTGGCCGAGAGAAAACAAGAGCCCGCTTGATGGGCGCCGTCCAAAGGCAGGGATTGTAAGTAAAGTGGAAACAGCGATCTGGGCTGTGGCATCTGGAGGCCTCGTCTCTATTCCACCTTCCCCTGCCTTCGGAAAGCAGTCTGGAGAGAGCGAGCTCCAGACTGACCCCTAGGGGTGCGGCTCTGGACTGGGCGCGGGGAGGGCAGCCAGGCAGTCTCCGAATCGTCTCTTGTAAAGATACAAGAACATTGAGGGCTGCATTCTTGCCTGGAGCTGTTTACCATCCGTAAGCCTAAGTCAAATTGTACAAATAGGATAACAGCTTTCTTGGGATTCGCCATCCTAACGGAGATAGAATGTCCAGCACTGATTCCTTCGATTTGAAAGGGTTCTTTGCTAAGATACATTGCAAAACAAAAACCTACTGTGGTCCATAAAGAATCCCCTGGGGAACTTTCCCCAAAACACCAATGGCAGGACTCCATCCCCTCCAGGCCGACTAAATCATAGTCTCTGGGGGTGGGGGTGGGGCTTGAGCTTTGGTAGTTTTTTAAGTTCTGTGGGTGAGCTTAACGTGCAGCTAGAGTGGAGTGAAGACCCCTGGACTGTCATCTGGTCCTTACTGCTTCTAGGGGAGTGACCCTCCCAATCCCACAAGGATGCCAGTGCACCTGCCATTGTCAATGGGATGAGGAGGCAGGCGGTGGGCTTAAGCTACACTATTGGGTGCCCCCTGCCTGGGAATGTGAGTGATAGATGTGAATTCCATCTCAGTCTGGCTGCCCTGGTTATCCCAGGAGGTTATGTAGTGGGGAACTTTTGGCCAACATTTCCCCCCAGTAGACCAGGAGCAGAGACAGCTGGTCTCCTGCAGGAAGGAAGAGAGGAGGCGCCACATGACTTGGGGCCTGGGGGGGTCTCAGGTCTCCCATCTGGAGGCCATACATGGGCAGAGTGAGGGAGAGCCTCGGTGACCGTCGCCTTTGTCCCTGGAAGAGGGTCACCTTCCAGGTTGGAGCTTTATGCGACTGTCCCCTGCAATCTGGAAGGTCTAATGTTGTGGTTGGCAAACTGCAGCTCGCGAGCCACTTGTGGCTATTTGGCCCCTTGAGTGTGGCTCTTCCACAAAATACCTCGGCCTGGGCGAGTCTATTTTGAAGAAGTGACATTCGAAGAAGTTTAAGTTTAAAAAATTTGACTCTCAAAAGAAATTTCAATCGTTGTCCTGCTGATATTTGGCTCTGTTGACGAATGAGTTTGCCGACCCCTGGTCTAACGTGACCAATAACCCTTGACTATAGTTAAACCTTTTAGGAAAAACCTCTAAAACTGTTTAGGATAAACACAGCACTTCCGTGTCACCAGCAACTGACCTGCCTCCACTCCCATCCTCCACGGTTGAATTCATACAAACGAGAGGACACTTCATAGATGTCAAGAATAAAGGACTTCTGGGTTCCCAAATGGGTTCTATGTGTAGAGCAGCCTTGGATTTCTGCAGCTGTGGCTTTTAAAACCTTGGCCTTCTGTTGACTTTGGGGATATAATTGTTTGTCTTGTTTTCTTATCCACGAAATGGAACAAAGAGTACCAACTTGATCAGATTGCTTTGAGGAGTAACTAATAAAAGGGCTGTGAACCAAGATAGAAATGTAGACATGCCTCTTATGAATCACTGTAGAAGGGTGAGAAAGGCCTTTGGGAAACGTTTGTTGGAAGTTTAGCCCATCAGCCAAGCTATGTGATCTCAGGCAAGTGGCTGAACCTCCCTGATCCTCAGATCCCTCATTGCAGATCCTGGCTAAGGCTGCCTATTTTATATATATATATTTTATTATTGATTTAAAAATATATATATTTTATTGACAGAGTGGAAGAGAGAGGACTAGTTAGAAACATTGATGAGAGAGAATCATCCACCAGCTGCCTCTTGCACACCCCCTACTGGAGATGTGCCCGCAACCAAGGTACATGCTCTTGACCGGAATCGAACCTGGGATTCTTCAGTCTGCAGGCTGACACTCTATCCACTGAGCCAAATCGGTTTCGGCTATTTTATTGATTTATTTACAGAGAGGAAAGGAGGAAGATAGAGAATCAGAAACATCGATGAGAGAGAAACATCCATCAGCTGCCTCCTGCACACCTCCCACTGGGGATGTGCCCACAACCAACGCACATGCCCTTGACCCGAATCAAACCCAGGACCCCCCCAGTCCGCAGGCTGACGCTCTATCTACTGAGCCAAACCGGTTTGGCAAGGCCACCTATTTGCAGAACTTGTGTGGAGCGAATGAGAGGATGCCTGAAGACACTGGATACAGGCACACCTGGCTTTGATTGCACTTCACTTCACTGAGGTTGACATTTTTTGCACAAAAAAAAATTGAAGGCAAGATCCCCTCCATCAGCAAAAGAAGATCACAACTCGCTTTACTGCGATACTCCTTTTATTGCAGTGGCCTGGGACCGAGCCCGCAACATCTCTGAGGTATGCCTGTACACAGTAGGTGCTCAAAGACGTTGTGTCCCTCCCTCCACAACCTCCCTCTTTGTTAGTTAGGCTGTAACTTCGCTTCCTTCCCCAAACGCCAAAGGGGAAAGTCAGATACAGGTTTCCTTCTCTCGCGTGTAACAAACTGAGCACCAGGAGCCTGGACGGAAAGGCTGGTCCTGTGGAGGTGGGCTCTCAGGCTCCTCCACAGGCGGCTTCCATCCTGAGGGTGAAGATGGTGATTTCTGGGAAGGAGAGTGGGGTGACGGAGAGCAAGCCTCTCCCTTTCGGGGGGGCATGTTCCGGAAGTTCGACTCATATGCCCTGCTGCTGAGTGGAAGCTGGAATGCAACGCTGGGGCCTGCGTTTGGGGTTGGAAGTCCAGCTCCTCCGTCTACTTTCTTTTTCTTTTTTTAAAAAAAAATATATTTTATTGATTTTTTTTACAGAGAGGAAGAGAGAAGGATAGAGAGTTAGAAACATTGATAAGAGAGAATGATTGACCAGCTGCCTCTTGCACAACCCCTACAGGAGATGTGCCCGCAACCAAGGTACATGCCTTTGACCGGAATCGAACCTGGAACCCTTCAGTCCGCAGGCTGACGCTCTATCCGCTGAGCCAAACCGGTTTGAGCACACCGTCTACTTTCTGTGTGGTCTTGGCCAAGTCACTCAATGTCTCTGTGCCTCTGTTTCTTAATGTTTCCTGAAGTGAATGTGAAAAGTAAACGGGTTAATATACCCAAAGCACTCGGACGGTTACCGGGCACTTAGGAGTGAAAGCTATTATTAGTATTTTCATTTGTTTAGCCACATGGCCACACTGAACTCTGAGGGAGGCTGGGGAACGTCCTTACCCAGCTGGCTGTGTGTCCACCTGCAAGTTTGGAGTTCCACTGTTCAAGGGAAGAGCACATTCAAAGACATGTCTCTGTCATATGAGACTTGCTAAAATAACAGAAAAGACTGCTGGGGAGAATTTTGATCTCTAATTTAGCTCTAAAAAAAATCTATGGAAAGTCCTCCTTGTGTGATGGGATGGGTGGGATTCATCCCTAGAGATGGAAACAGTCATAAAAACAATGAAAATGTGTGAGGCTCTGTCTCAATTGTTCACACGACCTGTTTCAAGGTCCCACAAAACTCTAGTTTTATGAAAAGTACCACTCCCCTCCTCCCCCATTCTCTCTTCAGATCTTACTGAGGGCTTATCTGCCAGGCTAGATGTTCACGGTGAATGCCATCATTGCTGGCAGTGCCATAATTCTCTCAAGTTTATGATACGTATGAGGCTCTCCTAGGCAAGGTGCCAGGATTCCTGACTCTAAAAGGTGTAGATCCCAGGAAGACAGTCCACCTGCTCCTTCTCCATCAGCCCCCACCAATGAGTGCTTACACCAGGAGATCCAACTGGCTTTTCCGGTTACAGATTCACCACCGCAAGGAAGGGGAGGAGCTGGCATGCAATCTGTCATCCAGTAACAAACCTGGTGCTCATAGGACTTCAGCTTATGCAAAGGAGGCTGTGCTTACCTTTGAGCAAAGTGGAGCTGACCATGGAAATGAAAAAAACTAATAAACAAGGGGGTGATCTGGAGCATTATAAATAGGCAATAGAACTTCTCAAGCAACCCTATATTGTATTTTACCTTTTGACTGTTTTGCCAGCAACTCTTCAAGAATGCATACTTGGGGAGGGGGGGAGAGACCGTAAGAGATCAACCGAAGGACTTGTATGCAGGCATATAAACATAATCAATGGATATAAGACTCGGGGAGGGGGGCGGGCAGGGGGCAGGTGAAGGCATATGGGGGGGGGGGTAGGGGAGGTCAGGGGGAGGTAAAGAGAGGGAAAAAAGGAAACATATGTACTACTATTTGTAATGCTTCAAACAATAAAAAAAATTAAATTAAATACCCTATGTATTAGAAGAAGAAGAAGAAGAAAAAAGAAGAAGAAGAAGAAGAAGAAGAAGAAGAAGAAGAAGAAGAAGAAGAAGAAGAAGGCATATTTAAATGTATTCTTTGGTATACCTTTGTTGTTTTATGGGTGCTTCTTGGTGACGACTCTTTGGATAAAGATCCTCGTCACCTTCAAATTTCTCAGCTCCATCATCTCTCCCCCATCAAACTCATCTATACACAAAACTCTCCAGTGAATCCTTTCTGAAGCCAACGTACTTGGTAAGCAAATATCCACTCCTGAAATTGCTTGTCCTAATATGTCCCTCTCTGAGAATCTTCTGGGGAAACACATGATGAATATAATTACTCTGTGTTTCATCCCCGCTGCCCACGTTTTCTTGTGAGCCTCTGATTTCATTTTGGAAAATTCTTGGCACTTCCCAGGAACACAGGTCTTTGCTCATCTCCGGTACCTCGGGGAGAGGAATTCGTGAGTGGGTGCGTAATCAACACTAATGAATAAAAGGTGTTGGCATCAGGGTCTTCCACTTCACCTCTGTTTCAAATTGTTAGGAGAGCCAGGAATTTTCTGTCCTACAAATAAAGCCTGTAGGTTTTGGCCCATGGACTCTCGGCAAGGTACCAATAATAAGCACAAGGTATTTTTAGCGGCGCTGCCTTCCCATTTCCCATCACTCTGTTGCGGGTAGGGGGGTGGGGGGTCGGGGGGAGTGTCCTACAGACTCGGCGGATATCCTCTCTGAAACCAGTGTCCATGTCGCTTGGCCTCCCCCCCAGATACAGTCCATTCATGGGTTTCCCTCTGCTTGTGATTTCTGTCATTTGCTTCCTGGTTTGAATGTGATACATGAGTCCCTGCAAGACATGTTGCAGGGAAAGTTGCCTGTCCTTCAACAAACCTCAGTGATTTTCCACTCAGCAGCCTGCGTAAGAGGACTGACATTTTCCAAGAACCCCTAGCTATATATGTAAAAGCCAAATAAGCAAAGTGTCCCCTTGGGAGTTCAACCAACCTAGAGTTTGATCACTCACTATGATGTGTGCAGACCACCAGGGGGCGACTCAGAACAAAGGAAGGCCCCGGCTGGCATATGGCAGTCACTAGGGACCCTTAATGGTGCATGAATCCCATGCACTGGGCCTCTAGTTTCTTTTTTATCTTTTTTTTTTTTTTAATGTCTTTTTTTATTTTATTTTATTGATTTTGTACAGAGAGGAAGGGAGAGAGATAGAGAGTTAGAAACATCAATGAGAGAGAGTCATCAATCAGCTGCCTCTTGCACACCCCCTGCTGGGGATATGCCCGCAACCAAGGTACATGCCTTTGACCGGAATCGAACCCGGGACCCTTCAGTCCCCAAGCCGACACTCTATCTATTGAGCCAAACCGGTCTCGGCTGGGCCTCTAGTTTCTAAATAAGCTGATTCTATCTTTTCCCAGCCTTACCCTTCTTTGGCTTCAGAAAAATCTTCTTCTGCCCTCAGTACCATTTCATTTTTTCATATTTTACTCACGACCCTCTTCAGTATTTCCTCCAACTACTCTGCTCTTGTAGTCATCCCCTCTACCTATACTCTGTCCTCCCAGGCAGCTAGAGGGCCTCCAAGGGGAAGTTGAGGATCTGAGGGGTCTGTAAGGGAGAAGAGGGCCTATCCCTTTGCCCAAATCTGACATTTCTCAGAAACATTTTGTTCAGCCTGCAAAGGTGGTACATACAGCGTTTTAAAAGAATGGACATTAGTTGCCAGTATTTAAAAATCTGCATCCCTGGCAATGCTAGGCCCAAATTCTCACATTGTAACAATGAGGTGATTCATTGATTCCACTTCAGGATATATATCTGAAGAGACCCAAAACACTAATTCGAAAGAATATATGCACTCCCATGTTCACTGAAGTATTATTTACAATAGCCAAGATATGGAAGCAATCCAAGTGCCCATTATTAGATGAATGGATAGAAAAGTTGTGGTAATATGTACAATGCAACATTATTTGGCCATAAAAAAAGAATGAAATCTTACCAGCTGTGACAGAATGAATGGACCTAGAAGGTATTATGGTAAGTGAAGTAAGTCAGTTCGAGGAAGACAAATACCATATGATTTCACTTATATGTGGAATGTAAAGAACAAAATAAATAAACAAACAAAATTGAAACAGAGTCATAGACACAGGGAGTGGATTGATGGCTGCCAGAGGGGAAGGGGTTGAGGGACTGGGTGAAAAGGTGAAGGGATTCAGAAATACAAATTGGTAGTTACACAATAGTCATGAGGATGTTTAGCATGGGAAATATAGTCAATAATAGTATAAATAACTGTGCCTGGTGTCAGGTGGGTACTGGAAATATCAGGGGACACACTTCATAAAGTATGTGATAGTCTAGACTCTAACCACTATGCTGTACACCTGAGACGAATACAAAATAGCATTTTAAAATATATTTTTATTAATCTCAGAGAAGAATAGAAGGGAGAGAGAGAGAGAGAAACATCAATGATAAGAGAGAATCATTGTTCGGCTGTCCTGCATGCCCCCTACTGGGGATCAAGCCCACAACCCTGAGCATGTGCCCTGATAGGGAATCGAACCATGACCTCCTGGTTCACTCAACCACTGAGCCATACCAGCTGGGCCAAAATAATATTGAAAGATAAAAACCTAACTGAGTACACGACAAATTCTAGTTGGCCTTTTTAAGTGATTGATGAACTGGGAAGTATCCCATCGAGCAATTAGAAAGGTGCTTGGAGGAGTTGTACAAAATGGAAATGTCTTATAGGCAGAAAGAGTGGGATAAGAAAGTTAAAAGAGTGGATTATTTCAGGCAAAACCACCTTCCCTTAGGAGAAGAAGGTGTGTGTGTGGGGGGGGGGGGGGGGGGGAGTTGTCAGGCAAATTATCTCACTAGGACTGGCGAGGAAATTCCAGACTAATTGGTTTAAAATTCCACTCCTGGGAGAGGCTCTGACTGCAATTAAATTAGGAATTAAGTCTTGATGGGGCTTAGCAAGAGTGATTCCATTTTGGGTCTGTTGTTTATTTTTAACAGCTCTTAATAAGATGTCCCTTCATTTTAGCCTATCTGTTCTCTCACCATGATTAAATCCAGGATATTTATGCTGGTAAGAATACCACAGAAGCGATGTTGTTTCTTACCCAGTGCCTCCTAACAGGAGGTACATGCTGTCTGGTGATAATTAACTTAGAAATCTGCTGGTGGCTCACAAGTTTCTCCATTGCAAAGCTACTTATGAATTAGGAAGAGAGTATAGTATCTGGAAATACTCCCAGATGAGATAAAGATTCCCCTCCTCCCCATTTTTTCCCCCATCATACTTTCACCCACTAATTCTAATATCCATTGATGATTCTTGCCCGAAACAATCACCAATAATTTTAAACTAGAACAATAATGAAGAGAAACATGATCGGCTAATCTATGAAAAGTTCTTCATAAAAGGGAATGTCCCTTAATCTTGTCTCTCTCAGATAGCAGGTGGGAGTCACAGGGTGTCCATTTTTTTCTCCACTGAGTTATTTATGAGCGCAGGTCCCCACTGAATGGCCTGGGTTTCAGGGGGTGAGGTCCCGCCTGCCCACCTTCTCACCCAATGTTTACAAGGCATATACTTCCCACAAGTCTCAGCTCAAAGCTCTGTTCTGCATAATGTCTTTTATCAGGGGGCAGGGTCTACCCTTATTTCCTTTGATATTTTTCTGCACTTCACAAGAACATTCGGGTCTCAGCACGCCCCCATGGCCCTGGTAGGAAACAAAGAGAGGTGATTCATAGTTCCCCAAGAAACAGCCAAGAGAAGTGCATAAAGATGAATGAAATCTAAAGGAAAGAACAAGCTTTATGAAAATCCAGAGGAAATCACAGAAGTGGCTTTTGAAATGGGACTTGAAGGATGCAGAATTTGAACTGTGGATGAAGGCAGGAGGCTTTGTAGATTGAGAAAGGTTGGTTGTGGGCATAAAACGGTCACAGCTGCAGAGACATGTGACAATGTATTGGGGGCTGGGCAGGCCTGGCAAGCATTGTAGGCTGGTTGGGTAAAGGGCTGGGAAGAGACTCAACCACTTTACAGAGGCTTTCACACTGTTAGTGTGCGATGTTAGCCTAGATTTGAGCCTGGGGTTTCAGGGCCATAATTCTTGCAGGAAGATGGGGGGCGGGGGGAAGAGGAGGGATTGGATGAATATGTCATTGGAGGAAGGGACGCCAATCAGGACTGTTCTGGACAGACTATGAGCACCTGAGCTTAGGTAGCTGTTAGAAAGGAGCAGCCAACTGGTCAACAGCCAATGTTCCGTTGCTTCTTTGTAATTCTGAAATCTAAGAAGTTGAAAACTGCCTGGCTGGTGTAGCTCAGTGGTTGAGCATCGACCTATGAACCAGGAGGTCACGTTCAATTCCTGGTCAGGGCACATGCCCGGGTTGCAGGCTCCATCCCCAGCAACTGACCCATGATTCTATCTCATCACTGATGTTTCTCTCTCTCCCTCTCCCTTCCTCCCTGAAATCAATAAAAATGTATTTTAAAAAAATAAAATGTTGAATGTCCTCTTAAGTTTGCAGACAACGTGTTTGGTAGGAAACCTTGACTTAAACAGACGTGAAGCTATTTGCTGTCTTTATTTATCCCTCTTCCTGAATTAAAAGGTGGCCGCCATTCTGCTCCGTCCACCCGAGGCGGTTTCTAGTCCCTTGTCAGACTCTAAGCTGCCCTTGCCCCTGGCTTTCCCCAGGGGAATGTGGCAGGAATGATGCTGGGTAGCTTTCAACACTGGACCTTGGGAGAGCTTGCCTCTCTTTAGCCCCTCTTTGAAGGATCCCTCTTGGAAGGTACCATGTGGAAGTACCCTGAGCCCACCATGCTGGGAGGAAGCCTAAGCTTCATGGAGAGAGAGAGGCCAGAAGTGCCAGCACACGAGTGAACAGAATGGGTGAAGCCTTTTGGAGTTTTCCAGGCCTGCCCACGTGGAATCAGCTGCATGAACGGCTCCAATCAACACCTACATGGAGCAGAAGAGCCGCCAGCCAAACTCTGCCCAAGTCCCTGAGCCACAGACCACTGTCCTTTTACACCGCTCATGGTTGAGGAGTGTTTATGAAATTGCAACACACACACACTGAACATCATCCATATATTTTCACCGCAGAAAGTCAGCGTATTTGATGAGAAGGCCATTGCAGCCCTTACCGAGGGTGTTAAGGAGTATATGGTGTATGTACATTTTACCTTTCCAAAAAAAAAAAAAAAATCTGAATTTTGAAATCCATCTGGCTGCAAGGGTTTTGTGAGGAGGAATTGTCCTTTGTATTACAGAAATAGAGCTGTCTACAGTTCCTTCCTGTCTTCCTGCGTTCCCAAAATGTCACGAAGGATGCCACACACTCCTCCAGGCATCTCACATGTGTATCTCACATTTCCCCAGTGACATGATCGCTTTCCTGAAATCAGTAACTCTCACACTTCAGCATGCATCACAGTCACTTGGAGGGCTGGTTCAAATACAGCTTCGTGGGCTCTGCATCCCCCCCAGCTACCCGCCTCCCCCAGCCCAGTGTCTGACTCAATGGGTGTGAAGTGGGGCTTGAAAACTTGCATTTTTGACAGTTGCCTAGGTGATGCTGATGCCACTGGTCCAGGGACCATACCTGGAGAACCCCTCCTCCTGGGGAGAGGGCCATGTTTTAATTTTTGTTGCATTTGCCCACCAGTGCAAGGTGCTTAACAAATGCTCTGGACAGAACTTCCCCAAACCTTTACCTTTTTAAAAATATATATTTTATTAATTTTTTACAGAGAGAAAGGGAGAGAGATAGTTAGAAACATCGATGGGAGAGAAACATCGATCAGCTGCCCCTGCACACCTCCCACAGGGGATGTGCCCGCAACCAAGGTACATGCCCTTGTCTGGAATTGAACCCGGGACCTTTCAGTCTGCAGGTCGATACTCTATCCACTGAGCCAAAGCAGTTACGGCCCAAACCTTTATCTTTGCACTGTGTCAGAAGACTTAACTTTCATTCCTAAGGTCCTCCAAGTTGGCTCTAGACTGAAAAGAAACAAATTCCTTGTTTTCTCAGATGGTAGTTTCTGCTCCTCTTAGTTCAGCTGATAGGACGTTGTGTGGATAAAATGTTACTTCTGACCCCGTTTTTTCAGCCTGTGTTGGAACAGATCAGAGTGAATGCCTCTGCTGTGAACCCAAAGCTATTCTCTATTTGTGACCAAGGATTATGTCCTTTCCTTTCGGTGGTTTCCTAAATAACATTTGTCTCTTGTCATCCTTTCACGAAACAGAAGGAGGGGCCACCCAGAACATGCTCTTTTTGGATGAGAAGTCCACCTGTCAAAGCCCATTTTACAGATGGTACCACTGAGGTGCAGCCCCTTGCTCATGGTGGTACAGCTGAGGAAGGCAGTGCCTCAGTGCTGGAGCTCAGGTCCCACTTGACCCTATGCCAAGGTGCTCACAAATAGGACCCTTCAGTCCGCGGGGTTCCCCTACACAACCACTAACTGCTTTCTGAAACCCTGACCCTGTAACGCATTTACCCCACAGCAGCTCCTCGAGGAGGAAAGTCCCTGCTTGATTCGTTGAATGAAATGGTTTGGCGGCCCAGCCCGCATGGCTCAGTGGTTGAGCACTGACCTTTGGACCAAGAGGTCACGGCTGGATTCCTGGTCAGGGCACATGTCCAGGTTGCAAGCTGCTCTCCGTGGGAGCATGCAATGGTGTGTCTCTCTCCCTTCCTCTCTTAAGTCAATTTAAAAAAAAAATTTTTTTTTAAAGAAAGAAATGGGTTGGGGGCCCTTTGCATCTTGGCGTGCAGAGGCGCACATGCTAATACTGAGCACGAAAAGCACCGTCCGTAGGTCACAGCATTCACTTTGCACACCCACACTGTCTGAGCTTTCTCTTCCAACATTTCCCTCCGAGAGTGACCGGAGACCCAAATGCCCTCCTCCCCCCTCTCCCGCCCGGAGCCGGCCCCTCGGCTCCGCGGATCCCCGCGGCGGGGCCACTGCGTGGGCCCGGCGGGGTCTCGCCCTCCCAGCCCGGCGATGAGGCCGGTTCCTCGCATTGTTCCCGGCAGGAGGGGCAGGAAATGCCGCCGCTGGTGGGGACCGGGGCGGGGGTGGGGTGGGGGCGAACCCCCGGGCAGTCAGTCCCGTGGGCCTCCCCGCATCGATCCGGTCTAAGGTCCGGCGGGTCAGAGTTCCCGCCGCCCGGGCACACCCTCCCCCTGCTCGGAGGGCTCAGCTGGCGGCCTCGGTGCCCCCGGGGCGCCCGCAGCCCGGGCCGCCGTCAGGTGGAAGCGGACAGGTCAGCGCGGCCGCCCGCCCTCGGGGGCGGAGCCTGCGCCGGGCCGGGGGCAGCGGGAGCCCGGACCCCGCATCCTGCACCCCACACCCTGCACCCCGCACCCCGCCCCGCCGCCTGGGCATCGCTCCGCGCCCCGAGCCGCCCCGGCCTGGGCAACAGGTGGAGGGCCCCGGCCCGCGGCGCCCCGGCCCCTCCCCGCGAGCCCGGCGCCCGCCCCTCTCCACGCCCCCTCCCCTCCCCCCGGCCTCCGTCGCCCGCCCGGCCGCCCGGGGCCTCCCCAGCGCCGGCCCTGCCTCCTCCTCCTCCTCCTCCTCCGCCCCTCGCGCCCCCTCGCCGCCCGGGAACCCGCAGCCGAGGAGCGGGGGGCGCCGCGCACTCGCTGGACACACGGCCCCGGGGGCGCCCCCTGCGCGCCCCGTTCCTGGCGCCGGCCGCGCTCCCCTCCCCCTCGCCCGGATCCCCCTCCAGGCTCCGGGCTCCGGGCCGCGCGTCCTGCCCCCGGCGCGCTGGGGGTCCCCGCGGAAGGGCCCGCCCGGCCGAGCCCCGACGATGGAGGAGCCGCCGCGCCCCCGCCCGCACACCGTCACCACCACCGCCAGCTCCTTCGCCGAGAACTTCTCCACCAGCAGCAGCTCCTTCGCCTACGACCGGGAGTTCCTGCGCACGGCGCCAGGGCTACTCATCGTGGCGGAGATCGTGAGTGCGGGGGCGGGGGCCGGGGGCCGGGGGGCCGGGTGTTGGGGTGAGGGTGGGCGGGGGGCGCAAAGGGACCGGGGCGCGCGCGCTCCTCGGCCCGGAGCCAGCGCCGGTCCGCGGACGGGCCTTTTCGCTCCGTTTCGCCTTCTTTCCAAAGTGCAACTACCACTCAGAGCCCGCCTCTCGGAGCGAGGTCCGGTCCTCTTGGGGACGAGGCTTGGGGACCCCCACCCCCGCCCCCCAGGATGTCCGTCGGGGTTCTCCCAGCCGGTGATGGAGCCTCCTCCTGGGAGCTGCGAGGCTGGGGAGCCGGGAGTTGATGTGAATGGGAGTCACAGACACCTAGTGCACGCCCTCACCTGCTCCCCACGTGGGTGGCCTCCTCCCTAAAGCAAAGCTTTCGGAAGGTGGGGGGAGAGAGGCGAGGATTCATCCCTTTCCCTCATATTCTCCCTGGCAATAATAACGTGGAGGCGAGTCAGGAGATGTTGGCTGAATGCCGTCTGAGGGCCCCCACCGCTGAGGACCGCGGGCTCTCCCTCCCGCTTGGGGGGCTGGGGCGCATCCTGGTGTGGGCTGAGAGCATTCCTGGGGAGCAGGCCGGGCATGTGCGTTCCCCTCTTCCCAGGAGGAGGGCGTGGAGGCTGAGAGGTTAAGGGATTTCCTGCGAAGTCCAGCCAGTCCTTCTCAGCTGGAAAAGGACCGGTGGCCACTGTCTCTTTCTTCCATGTTCCAGGGTCTCCTCAAGCTCTTAGATGCCTTCTGGCCTTCTGTAACCCACACAACAGCCCTGCCCCGGGAAGGTGGCTTCGGTTACTATCCCATTTTGCATGTGGGGAAACTGAGGCATAGAGAGGGGAAGGAAGTCAACCCACCACACCCCCCTCCCAGGTGGAAGAGCTGAAATTCAAACCCGGGCCTATCTTGCTTGCCAGGGGCCTGCTCTTCACGGTAATGGGCATCCCATCCAGCTATCTAGCCAGTGCCCCTTCCGCCTGGTATCCCATACTTTGCTGTGAACACTTGGGGGATGAAGATCTAGCCTACGTGGGGGTGGGGACTGGGAGCCAGGATGGTGCACAAGTGACAGAAGACTGAGAACCTTCAGCAAAAGCTGTGTACTGCACGGAGCTTACTTGTTCCTCCAAATTGTCTCAGACACCCCTCTTTCTCTGCCCCCACCCCTGGCTCCCCTGTCTACTGAATCCCCCGCCCCCAGCTGGTGTGGAAGGACTTCGAAAGGCCCAATAAAAAGCTCAGGGATTAGAATCGCCTTGTAGGAGGGCCTGGCTTATAGGAATTCAACAAATATTTGCCGTGCGAGTGAAGGAGCTGGCAGCCCCCCTGCTCTTTCAGAGCAAACATAAGCTAAGGGGACAGGGCTGGGCTTCTACCCTGGGGCGGATTTCAACCCGGTATACAGTAAAATGCTTCTTGTTTTCCTCATTAATGATCAGTAAGCTCTGTGTTCCACACTTTTTTCAGAAAGTAGAAAAGGAAAACGTGTACATGGCCCACTATCCCATCCCTAGAAGCAGCCACCGTGGATCTATCAGCATGCATCCTTTTAGATTTCAATACATTTTTTGGAAAAAAGCCAGAAACCATGTAAGCAAAATGACACTTTTTTTTAAAAAAATATATTTTATTGATTTTTTTACAGAGAGGAAGAGAGAAGGATAGAAAGCTAGAAACATCGATGAGAAAGAGAGAGACATTGATTAGTTGCCTCTTGCACACCCCCTACTGGGGATATGCCCGCAACCAAGGTACATGCCCTTGACTGGAATCGAACCCGGGACCCTTCAGTCCCCAAGTCGACGCTCTATCCACTGAGCCAAACCATTCTCGGCAGCAAAATGACTCTTAACGACTGCTACCGTGGAGCTTGAATTCTTGCCAGCGCTATATATGCACACGTTTATAGGATCATTGAGTCTGTAGGCAGACATGTTAACCCACAGTCTCCATACCTAGAGGGACGAACATTCAAATCCCTTAGAACTCTAAATCAGGGGTGGGGAACCTTTTTTCTGCCAAGGGCTATTTGGGGATATTTATAATATCATCCGAGGGCCGTACCAAAGTACCCACTTAAAGATTAGCCTGCTCTCTGTGGTCAGACATTTCATTAACTCCCCGCCAATGCCTCTGCGGGGCCAGACCCAATGATTCCTCGGGCCTTAGACAGCCACCCCTGTACCACCTCGTTACACATACACCCTCCGCCCTCCCGCTCTCTTTGGGGTTAGATCAATGACAGGTGTTGACCTTAGAACCACCGAGGAGTCTAGGAGCACTTTTCCCTGCCTGCCCCCTTTCTTGTTTTCCTGGGAGTTAGTCATTCTTTCTGGACATGTAGTCACTCATGGTGCCTTGGTTGTCTACATCTCTTCTTAGAAAAACGGAGACACATTCTGAGACGGCACTGAGAGGTGTCCTGCCAGGGTCACCCTCAGAATGCAGGGAGCCCCTGGGCTGCTCCCAGCTCACGCGGGCACAGCCGATGGCTGGGGTCTCCTGCACCACCTGGGCTGGATCCCCTGCTTCCCAGGAGCAGCGTCCCCCCTGTCTTGCCTTCCTTTTGGGAGGGGGCACACAGCCTCTCGCAGTTTCCTCTGTACATTGAGATTTGCATCTTTCAAAATGTCTTGATCCAACTGTTACCCATAATTCATAGTTTGGGTAAAGAATGTTAGATTAGAAATTGTGGGGGGGTTTTTTTCCTCCAAGATTTTTATAAAGTATTTCTCTGTTGTCTTCTAGTTATTCTAGTTATTAAAAAAAATACTTATTATAATTCTTTTTAAAAAATATTTTATAAGAGTTTGAACCAAAACTGACAATTGCCGGGAAAGATCTCAAATGCCCTGTTTATTCCAGTTCGTGACCCTTTTTTTCTTCTGGAAGCCTGTAGAACAGTGGTTCTCAACCTTCCTAATGCCAAGACCCTTTAATACAGCACCTCATGTTGTGGTGACCCCCAACCATAACATTATTTCGTTGTTACTTCATAACTGTAATTTTGCTACTGTTATGAATCATAATGTAAATATATGTGATTTCCGATGGTCTACAGCAGTGACCCACAGGTTGAGAACCAATAGCAGGGTTGCCTAAGACCTGTGGGCCTTCATGTGAGTTCGTTTTCTTCCATTATACTGGGGAGCTGGTGTGTTCTCTCAGTCAGGAAAACTTAGGTATCTTTAAGGAGAACTTTAACATTTAAATTTTTACTTTTGGCTGGGTTATATGGTAGCTCGATTATATGTTTAATTCTTTATTGTTAAAAGTATTACATATGTCCCCTTCCCCCATTGTCCTCTCCTAGCCTGCCCCTGCCCCGCTCAGGCCGTCCTTCATTTCCCCCCCCTTCTCCCTCCGTTGTCTGTGGCCATTGGTTATGCTTATATACATACAAGTTTTTTGGTTGATCTCTTACCCCCTCACCATCTGCCCCCATCCTCCCCTGCCTTCCCTTAAAATTTTAATTTTTATCTTGGCATTTTTTCAGTATGTTTTTTTTTTCTGAAACCCCCTTTATACTTTATATATATATATATATATATATATATATATATATATATATATATATATATATATATAAAATTATAAAAAGAATACATATATATATATATATATATATATATATATATATGTATTCTTTTTATAATTTTTTTTTAATGGATTAAAGACCTGCTGTGTTCACTTACCATATACCAGGAGCATTTCTCAGGGTCTGAGATCTCCCCCACTGTTACAGTTTCCTGTCATTAGGAAATACAGTTTTGGTTTCCTCAGCTTTCCGTTGTAAAGCTGGCATGCTTCTAGGTTTCACTGGGATAGCCAGTGCTGTAGGAATCTTCCTGGTTTGTCCCTCTTTTTACCTTTGTCCAATGCGGGGCAGGTTTCAAACTATTGCTGTCCCAGCCCCGGAGGTTACGATAAACCCAGAAGAATGTTAACTTTTCTGCCTTAGGAAAAAGCAAAACAAAATACCGAAACAAAGAACTACTAAGAGCCTGACTTCCCCCACCCTGTCCCAGGGGAAATGAAATAATAGAGAACAAAACACAATGTTTCCCCAAATTTGTCGTCAGAATTGCCCTGGCTTTCTCACCGGGGTGAGGGGTAGCTGCTAACCACACTTCAGGCCGTGCTAATATAACATCGCGTTGAAACCAAATTGTACTTGTTCCCTTTCTAAAATGTTATAACAAACGAAAAGCAATCCAGTCCTTGACCTGGGATTTGTAGGATGCCGTGATCCCGTCAGGGTCTGCAGCACCTGAGACTAAAAGTGATTTGTCAGAAGCTGAGTTAGGTGTACCCTTCTTGTTATTGATGACTTTAAAATGAATTATAGCGCCTGTGTAATAATGTAAGATCACTTTTCATTCTTGTCATGAGCAAACTTAGCTGGGGAAGACAGAATAGGCTTTCTGACAGCTGGAATCTGAAGTACTCTATCCTGTTGAGTCCCTTTAAAAAAAGGGGGGGGGGAGGGACATAGTTTCCTTTTCACGAAAACAATACCTAGTCTTTGCAGAAAAATTAGAAAAATGCAGGTAAGAAAAAAAAGATGTAATTCTAGCCTTCTAAGTGGTTCCTCATGGGCGTGTACAACCCTTTGTCTGGGAGTGGGTGGGTTCTTTGTTTGTTTATTTAATGGTTATTGTAATGGGAGTTTAGTGCCCTGGGGACCAGGTATGCTAAATGTCCTGACAAAGCTGGGACAGTCCCCAACCATGAAGAACTGCTTCACCTGTTGACAACAGCACTATAGTTAGGGAACTCTTGAGTAAACCAGTGTTTACCTCTTGGGAGTAAACCATTCCAGAATTTCTTAAGTGGTTATATGTTATATGTCTAGGTTTCACTGGGTTAGTCAGTGCTGTAGGAATCTTCCTGGTTTGTCCCTCTCTTTACCTTTGTCCAATGGGGGGTGGGGGCAGGTTTAAAACTATATATATTCACATTTTTATTGATTTCAGAGAGGAAAGGAGAGGGAGAGAGAGAACCATGGATCTGCTGCCTCCTGTACACCCCACACTAGGGATTGAGCCCACAACCCGAGCATGTGCCCGGCGGACCAGGAATCAAACCGTGACCTCCTGGTTCATAGGTCGACGCTCAACCACTGAGGCAGCCAGTCAGTCTGTGTCTGTGATTTTTTTTTTTTTTTTTTAATGCTGTCACCTGTAAACGACTTTTTGTTGACCGCTGTGGCCGTCTGTGATAGGTGCCTTCCCTTTGTCCCTCTGTCCACGCTCCACCCCAAAGGCACACACGCATGTGCTGTCCCAAGAGCTTCCCTCTGATGTCCCCCCGGAAGGAGGCTGCAGGGTGAGGGGAGAGCAGTTCCTGGGTGTTCATCCCGGATTCCCCCCCTGCTGGGTGTGAGCAGGCTGGCCGTGCCCCCGCATGGAAGGCGGGCTGTCTGGCAGCTCTCAGATAGCTGTGCATTCCCAGGTGCTTAGGTACTGCGCTATCACCTGTGGTTTGCTAGCATCCTGCTTTGTAAGGAACGCCTTTATTAAACTCCACTCCAATTACTCAGTCCGAATGTGCCCAGTTTCCTGCTGAGACCTGATAAATGGCCTTTCCTCATCAATGATTAATTTCTTAAAATATGCTTAATAGCCACATAATATTCCATAACTAGCCAGGCTCCTACTGTTCCCTTTGTGTTTCTTTCTTTCCTTGTACAATATTGTAATAAACATCCTTTAAATGAAATCTTTCTGGGTGTTCTTTTATTTTTTATTTTTTATTTCAGAGAGAAAGGGGGAGAGAGAGAGAGAGAGAAAGAGAAAGAGAGAGAAAGAAAGAGAGAAACATCTATGATGAAAGGGAATCATTGATTGGCACCCTCCTGTACACCCCACACTGGAGACGGAGCCCACAACCCAGGCATGTGCCCTGACCGGGAATCAAACTGTGACCTCCTGGTTCATAGCTCGACGCTCAACCACTGAGCCATGCCAGCTGGGCCTGGGTGTTTTTTAATGTTGGGTTTTTTTTTTGTTTTTTTTTTTCTAAAGATGAGTACTGACTGAGAATTGAATAATGGGTATATGTATACTCGTAAAATTCACTCTTTTCAGTATAAAGTACTATGAGCCGAAACCGGTTTGGCTCAGTGGATAGAACATCAGCCTGGGACTGAAAGGTCCCAGGTTTGATTCCGGTCAAGGGCATGTATCTTGGTTGCAGGCACATCCCCAGTACGGGTGTGCAAAAGGCAGCTGATCGATGTTTCTCTCCTATATGGATATCTAATCAGTTTTTCCTATATGGATATCTAATTGTTCCAACACTATTTATTGAAAAGACAACTTTTGTCTTACTGAATTGTCTTTGCCCACTTGTCAAAAATCAAATAACCTGAAATGTAAGGTTTTACTTCTGGATTCTCAGTTCTACTCCATTGATCTATATGTCTGCACTGTATTGATTAGTGTAGTTTTATAGAACGTTTTGAAATCAGAAGTGTGAGTTTGCCAAATTTGTTCATTAAAAAAAATTATTTTGGCTATTTGAAATCTCTTGCATTTCCATCTGAATTTTACTATCAGTCTGTCAATTTTTGCCAAAAAGGGCAGCTAGGATTTCAATATGGGTTGCGTTGAATCTATAGTTCAATTTGGAGATTGCCATCTTAACAAGATTAAGTTTCCCAGTTCATAACCAGGAGGGAATAAGATTGGTTTTGAGAATGTGTTTGAAGGAGGGATGTTCCTGTTTTAACTCCTTATATTTTTATATGGTTAAATTTTTTTCTGAGAACATATTTATGCATTAATGTGTTCATTGTAAAAATAAATTTCAAACACAGTCTTTTCATTTACTTAGGTTCTCTAATTTCTTTCAACCGTGTTTTGTATGCAACTTGGATTTGTTTTGTTAATTTTATTCCTAAATAGTTTATTCTTTTTGATGCTATTGCAAACAGGATTGTTTTCTTAATTTTATTTTTGGATTGTTTATTGCTATAACTTTGCTGACCTCATTTTTTAAAATTCTTACATGGTTATTTGTGTGTGTGTGTGTATGGCAGGGGGGTTGGCATATGTGGTTTCAAGGCTTTTCATATTACTGCCAAGTTACCCAGAAAGTTATACCAATTTGTGTTCCCTCTAGTGGTGTTTCAGTGTGTAACTGGGCTTGTTTCTGCAAAGAGTCCAATTTTCTTTTAATATGCACCAATCTTATTGCAGTGGGAAAATGTTCAAAATGGTTAAAACCAGGTTGGCATAGGCACCGCACTAGTAAGAAAAACATCAATAATGTTCTGGGAGCCCTGGATATGGGAAAGAGAAAATTGTTCTTATTTGTAGTTCTAGATTATACATTTATTAGCTGTTTATTTCTTTTGGGAAATAAACTGCTTATTTTTTTTTTTCTTTTACTCATTTGAAAATTTTTAAAGATATAAATGAAAATTAACTCCCAGCTGAAACCGGTTTGGCTCAGTGGATAGAGTGTCGGCCTGCAAACTGAAAGATCCCAGGTTTGATTCCCGTCTAGGGCATGTACCTCGGTTGCGGGCACATCCCCAATAGGGAGTATGCCGGAGGCAGCTGATTGATGTTTCTTTCTCATCCATGTTTCTATCTTTCTATCCCTCTCCGTTCCTCTCTGTAAAAACTCAAATATATACATATACATATATATATAATTTTATTTTTTTAAAGAAAGAAAGAAAGAAAGAAAATTAACTCCCAGGAGGGAAATAGGGTTGGTTTTGGGAATCCTATTTGAAGAGGGATGTTTCTGTTTTAACTCCTTATATATATACTTTTTAAAAAATATATTTTATTGATTTTTTACAGAGAAGAAGAGAGAGGGATAGAGAGTTAATATTGATGAGAGGAGAATCATCAATCAGCTGCCTCCTGCACACCCCCTACTGGGGATGTGCCCTCAACCAAGGTCCATGCCCTTGACCGGAACCAAACCCGGGACCTCTCAGTCTGCAGGCCAACGCTCTAAGCCAAACTGGTTAGGCTTCTTCCTCCTTTTTGCTAAGATTTAGGACTACAGCTATTCCCAGGAAGGTGGCAGTACTTTTCCTTAGATGACTTTAAAACTAAATGAATTTTAATTTATCATTTCACGTGACATGAAGCCAGCTCAGCTTTGAGGGAATCCCTTTCATTTCCATTTCCAGTTGAGCTGTGTTTTGAGGATACAGTTTCTATATACGAATGGGTCAACCACACCCTTGTGGAGTGCAAGGTGAAACAAATCCCATCTGATTGCTTCTCCCTCTCCCATGCCCACGCACGAGATTCACGGTAACCGGCCCAGTAGGATCTCCCTGGTGTGGGAAAGCAGGATATCCACTGTCTTAGTCAAGGTTCAGTTGCAAATGCAGCGTACACTCCAGCTAGTTTAATCAGCAAGGGACTTATTTGTGCATCATAGGATGGCTTCCAAAAATGTTGGTAGGGCTGAGGAGCAGGCTCTAGGGTGAGCTTCTTGCGAAATCTCGCAGAACTACACCATGGAACTGGCCTGTCACAGGCAAGAAAGCAAGGACACAAGATTTATTCTCCCAACTGCTGGGCCCTGGATCTCCGTGGCCTCCATTGTGTGACACATGGCTCCAAACAGCTGTCCCTGCCTTGCCCCTCAACACTATGAAGCTAGGGATGGGACAGTGAGATTTCAATTATAGCTCTTACCCCCCCCCCCGCACCCTCCCCCCCCCCCTCACACACACACACACACACACACACACACACACACACACACACACTGTTTGGCTGAGCCTGTGGGGGGCAGCTTATGCATATCTTCTAGCCCCATGATGTTGCCTTGTGCCTTCTAAGCCTTGGACAGGTGTGTCGGCTAGCACTACATCATGTGTGGAGCCTGAGTTGTGTAGTCTGAATTCCAGCCTCTCGTGTGCAGGAAGGCATCCTGCCATGAGAACAGAGCAGAGTTGGGGGGAGCCAAACGTGGCACTTAGCACTGCCCCTTTCATCAGATTCTCCTGGAATCATGGTGTCCAAAGTAGAAGACCTCCTGTGATATGCTGTGCTTCTGTGACATTCTAAGGCACATGTGTCAAACACAAGGCCCGCGGGCCAAATCCGTCCCGCCAGGCCTTGCAATGTGGCCCGCACCGCGCTGTCATCACTGCACTCCGCTGTGTTTCCATCACAATGACAGTTTATGACTGTTCAGTAAACCATTCGGCCCGCGATTTAGGCTGGATTTTAGATTTTGGCCCCTTCTCTGATTGAGTTCGACACCCCTATTCTAAGGACTGGCCCTTTCCCCGTCTAGACGCACATTTAATTTCCAGCTGTGTGGCTTTGCACAGCTGACGTCCTGCTTCCTGAACTCCCATCCCTCATAATGAGGAGGGTGATGATGACGTCACAGGTTCGCTGACGATAAAATGAGCTAAAATGCATGTAAACCTTGTCCCGGGAGTAAATATTCGTTTATGTCTTGGGTGAATGTAGATATAGTCTTCCCTTCTTCTCCCGGTAGGCCCAGACTTTGTAGGTTAATCCCAAGGGGACAGGGCTGCATTTAGAATGAATGGCCCTATCTTAGTTTTTAGGCATCCAGCAGTGAACACAAGTAGAATTTAGCCTCTGTTATATGTGCTGGGGTTGGGGTTAGGACCATACTTACAACTAAAGAAAGTGTAACTTTTAACATGATTAGTTCGTTTACTAGGGGTGTCGAACTCAATCAGAGAAGGGGCCAAAATCTAAAATCCAGCCTAAATCACAGGCCGAATGGTTTGCTGAACAGTCATAAACTGTCATTGTGATGGAAACGCAGCGGAGTGCAGTGATGACAGCGCGGTGCGGGCCACATTGCAAGGCCTGGCGGGACGGATTTGGCCCGCGGGCCTTGTGTTTGACACGTGGTTTAGACGGTGGAAGATTAGTGGCCTGATCCTGCCACACTTACCAACGATGCCAGCTTTGCAGGCGCAGTGGAAAGATGTCATCGGATTTATGTTCCTGTGTGGACTTTACCCAAAGGACTCCAAAGCCAGGGGGCGGGTCAGTTTTCCAGAGGTTTGAGTCTAATGGTCTGATTTGGATAACATACAAAGTTCTGACCTTCCTTCTCCTGTTGCCTTCGCTTGCCTTCATCTATCCAAAATCTAATTATAGGAGGTGGCACTTTCCAGAGGGGAAATAATTCAGAGGTGAAAGATATCTTTATTGTTGATGTATCACCCGTCTTGTTTCCAGCAAGGACTTGAGGCAGGACGGAAATCTTTAAATTGAGTTTTTAAAGAAACCTATATTAATCAAGGATTGACAGGCATCAAAGATCACTTTTGAAAAGCAAAACTCGATCTGAAACCCTACACCACGAGCAGACTTGAAGGAGCATCTTGACTAAGATTCTTCAGAGACAGAAAGCCGTCTGGGTTGCCTGACCCCGCTCATGGCAGCTAAGAGGGGAAAGTGTGCTCATCATCTCCCTTCAGCTCTCTAGGTTTATTTAGGGAAAGTCTGTGCGCTTTGAGGCTCTGACCTTCTGGTTTCACAGGCCCAGAAATTTCCTTAGAGTTGGAGATATTGGAGGAGATGTATAATAGATATATTTAATATTCTACTAGCTCATACTTCAGAAATCGTGAATGTGGTTCCTTTAACTGTGACAAGAATCTTGAGTGGTTTTCCTCTCAAATCCCGAGCTTATGTTCACTGCCCTGGGAAGCTAATGTGGGATTTTTAAACTTCCTTTCTGCGGGTGGGTTGATCTAGTGAAAGACCGAAGCTCAGTTAACTAGGTCACTGGTTAATACCAGGCTGGCTTAGCTACTCGCCTGCAGAAAGAGAGCTCAGATGGGAGTTGGCAGTTGGGTTTCCTATCTCTCTAGATACTTGAAAAGGTTGAGCCGTTGAGTTGCTAACCTGCATAACTAAGGAGTAGGGAGGTGCCTTCTGCAGACGTGTGCCATGCCCCCAGAACTAAGGATCCTTCAGGCTTTCTCCTGTGTGTAACATCTGACAGCACTAAAAACTATACACAAGTGAAAGGATAATAAAACAGGCTGCCATATGCCCAGCTCGCCTTTGAGGGGCTAGAACTTTCCCATATCCCCTAGTCCCCTTGTCTGTCCTGCCTGCTTTCCCACAGGTAACCACCCACCTGGCTTTGTATTGTGTAAAGTTCAATGTTTCCTGGCTGTTGTTTAGCCTTGACTCATTTTGAACTTCACAGAATAGAGAATCACATATTTTCATCTATGACTTGCTACTTTCATTCATCATGGAGTGTTTTCCATGTTACTAAGTGCTAGATGCTCATTAACTCTTAAATATTCTCTTAAATGTTTTAAAATCCTCACCCAAGGATATATTTTAGAGAGAGGAAGGAAGATAAGAGATATATAGAGAGGAGGGGAAGGGAAGGAGAGATATCAGTCAGTTGCCTTCCATATGCACCCCACCCCACCCAGGGATTGAACCCACAACTTAGTGATGTGCCTGACTGAGAATCAAACCCACAACCTTTCAGTGTACTGGACCATGCTTCAACCAACTGAGCCACACCCGAACAGGGCTCATTAACTTTTAAAGTTGTATTGTATTCTGTTATATGCATGTGCCATAATTTGCCCCTTCTATGTTGATGGCCCCGTTTTGCCATGTTTTAGCATGATCGAGTTTTCCTTTTTGTATTTCTCATCCTTCTTGCTTTCTCTTATTCGTTTAGAAGTTATGTTCTGTCTATTCTTTTAGTGGATTCTCTTGCTATCCTAATTTAACATGCATACTTAATCAGTTGATAACAAGTTAAAATTATTCAGTATTTTTTACCCTGCTCTGAAACAAAAACAAAGAACTCTGACTTTGATGGCATTCCTCACTATTTATAATATTTTCTAGTTGTTCAGTTCTGTCCTCTTTGCCACCCACCTACCAGCTAGGCATTATAATTGTTGTACACGTCAACGATTTCATTTTGTCTACAGCCCACATAGTTTGCTCATTGTTCCTTCTTGTATCTCGGGCCCACCATCTGTTTTTGTTTTTTGAAGATCTTTTTCTTCCTCGTTCTTGAAAGGTAATTACACGGGCTGTAGAATTCTAAGTTGACAGCTATTTTTGTCCCCATTCATTGAAGGTGTCATTCTTTTGTCTTACTGGTTTCCATGGTTGCAGTGGGAAGTTGGCAGTCAAATTGCAATTTGTCATTCCGTTTTTAATTTAGCTGCTTTTGCTGTTAAAAAGGTCTTTTCTTTGTACACAGCCGTCTCATTATGATATGTTGGAGGATTTCTTTTTTATTTATCCTTCGGTTTAGTTGGGATTCTTGGATTCAATTACTATTGATCTTTCCACAATGTTGGAAAATTCTCAGACATTATCTTTGGAAATGTTGTAAATATTGTCTTTCTCATTGTATGTCATCTTGTTCTGAAACTCTAATGAAATCAATATTAGAACTTTAGGCTAAAAACAGATTGTCCATGTCTTTTAAATTGATAGTTATAATAAATTATTTATTTACTGCTACTATATTTTTTCATTTTAATAATTATCTCATTAGCTGTTTGTACCATACCTTCGATTTTTTTTAAATAATCTTTTTAAAAATATATATTTTATTGATTTTTTTACAGAGAGGAAGAGAGAGGGATAGAGAGTTAGAAACATCGATGAGAGAGAATTATCAATCAGCTGCCTCTTGCACACCCTCCACTGGGGGTGTGCCCGCTACCAAGGTACATCCCCTCGACCTGAATGGAACCTGAGACCTTTCAGCCCGCAGGCTGATGCTCTATCCACTGAGCCAAACCAGTTTCGGCCATACCTTCAATTTTTAATTCCAGTTCTCTTACACTTCTAGAAATTCTTTAACTTTTTCTGATCTAATATGCTCTTCTTAGCCTACATAGACTCAGGCCCAACCAAGTAAGAGACTAAATGTGGCTCTAAATTGAGATAGTTGTTCTCTTATTGTTCCCTCTGGACAGGGAGTTAATTTCTTATCTACCCTCACTTTGAAGGGCTGGCCTTTGACGATCCCAGTTTTCTGTGGGGGAGGGAAGGAGGTGCCTATTAGATTTTTCACCTTGGATGGGCACCTGGTTTTAATTCTCTTTCACCATCCAGCACATTAATGGAAGCTTGGCAAGGAATAGGAATAGCAATTTCTCCAAGAAAATATATGAAGAGCCAATAAGGACTTCATAAAGTTGCTCTCGATCACTCATTGTCTTTTGGGAAATGCAAATCAAAAGCACAATGAGATACCATTTCACACCCAGCAGGATGGCTATAATTAAAATGATGGACAATGACAAGTCTCAGTGAGGATGTGGACATTGGAACCCTCATGTATTGCTGTTAGGATTGTAGCCACTTGGGAAAAACAATTTGGCAGTTCCTCACAAGAAAAACAAAGTTAGCATATGACCCACCAATTTCATTCCTAGGTATATACCCGCCCCCCCAAATTTAATAAAACAAATGTTACACACACACACACACACACACACACACACGCACACACACAAACTGTACATGAATGTTTATAACAGCATTATTCATAATAACCAAAAGGTGGAAACAACTCAAATACCCATCAATTGGTGAATGGGTAGACAAAACATGGTATACCCATGCAATAAATTGTTATTTGGCAATAAGAAGGAATAAAGTACTGATGTGCCCTGCAGCATGGATGACAGTTGAAGCATTATGCTAAGTGAAAGAAGCCACATGCTATAGGATTCCATTTATATGAAGTGTCTAGACTAGGCAACTCCCTAGAAGCTGAAAGTAGATTAATGCTTGCAAGGGGCTGGGGGGGAGAGAGGAATAAGGAGTGACTGCTAATGGGCAGAGGGGTTTCTTTTGGAGGCGATGAAATGGTCTGTAGTTAGATAGTGGTCATGGTTGCATAGCTCTGTGAATAGACTGAAAAACCACTGGATTGTGCAATTTAAAAGGGTGAAGTTTATGACATAAGAATTCGATCTCAGAAAAGCCTTTTAAAAAATGATGGGAGCTCTATGTCCTCAAGAAGTTTAACAAACTCCCAGCTTGAAAACTCGCTTTGGTGTTCAGCTACTCCCCAGGATTCCTATTTGATTTCGTTTTTGGCCTCTTAGGGTTCCTTCCTTTCATGCCAGTTCAGCAAGCTGTTTTAAAATGTTTTATATTTTATCCATACTTGTTTCATTTGGGAGAAGACCCAGCCTGTCACATCGCCAGAAACTGACGGCAAAATCCTTTCAAGGGTTTAAATTTAAAAATGTTTAAGTTGCAAAGGAAAATGGGAAGAATGGTATCCCGAACTTCCTCTTCCTTCACTGCGATTTCTCAGATGTAAATGTCCTGCTTCATCCTTCCGCTGTCCCAATCTGTCTACTTGATATTTTTGTGGAGGCCAAACACAGTGACCCCAAACGCCCCAGGTATTTTAGCATACATCTCCCACAGACAAGAATATCCTCCTATATGACCACAGTTCAGCAAACTTATCCTTTATACTAATACAGTTCATACTTAGATTTTACCCGTGGTCCCAAAAACATCTTTTCTGTTCACTTTTTCCTGTCCAAGATGTGGTCCAGGGTCACGCATTGCAGTTCGTTGTCATGTCTCTTTAGAGTCCTTTAACCTGAAACAGTTCCTCTTTATCCTTCAAGATCTTGACCATTTTAAGGAATGCAGGGGAGGTATTTTGTGGAATGCTCCTCAAGTGGGGCTTGCCTGATGTTCCCTTGTGAGTAGATTCAGCTTATGGTGTTGTCAGGAATACTACTGATGGTGGTGTTCTTCTTAGCGTGGCATATCAGGAGGCACGGGATGGTGGCCTGTCTTGTGATTTGTGACTCTAACCCAAACCCCTTTTCTGAAAGCTAAACATGGCACACTTCTGAGCAGAAATGACAGACTTTATAATCAAACAGATCTGGCTCTCAGTCCTGCTCTGGCTACTACTAGCTTTCTGATGGCAAACATACTAGTTAACATGTTTAAGCTGTCTATAAAATATATCTAATAATACCTACATCTTGAGATTATTGAAAAATTAAATACAAATTCCTGTAAATTGTTTAGCACAGTGGCACAGTAAGAACTTATAACTTTTTAAAAATGTATATTTTTATTGATTTCAGAGAGGAAGAGAAAGGTAGAAACGTCAATGATGGGAGGGAATCATTGATTGGCTGCCTCCTGTACGTTGGACCGAGCCCGCAACTGGCATGTGTCCTTGATTGGAATGGAACCTGGGACCCTTATGTCCGCAGGCTGATGCTCTATCCACTGAGCCAAACCGGCTAGGGCAGAACTCATAACTCTTGTTTTAGGGGAAGTGATCTTACCCAGGTGTCATAAGGGCCTCCCTGTCTCTTGTGGGTATTGGTGATATTGCTCAGAACCTCAGTAGCTCTGTATGAGGCATCTCATGTATTTCCACCAAAGAGCCATGTTCTCTTGGTCTTCTCTGTCTTCTCATCCACCTCTTCTACCCTTTGCTATTGCCCATCCCCGGTGTCTACAAGTCCACTTGCCTGAGTTTTGGGTCAGTTTTTGTGTGTTTTTAAAAAATATATATTTTATTGACTTTTTACCGAGAGGAAGGGAGAGGGATAGAGAGCTAGAAACGTCGATGAGAGGGAAACATCGGTCAGCTGTCTCCTCCACACTCCCTACTGGATGTGCCGGCAACCAAGGTACATGCCCTTGACCAGAATCGAACCTGGGAGCCTTGAGTCCTCAGGCTGACGCTCTATCCACTGAGCCAAACCGGTTAGGGCTTGGGTTAATTTTAAGTGTTGACCAATGATGGGGGTAGACGTTCTTGGCAAGTGCACACAGACCTCCCACACCATTCTCCTTCCCTTCTTGTTTTGTTTTCTCACCTTCCTTCTTGGATTACTCATCCTCCTCCCTTCCAAATCCTTCTCCCTCTACGATGCGGAGAAACTCCCTCCAGCTTCCATCTTCAGACTTGGATATCTTAACCCAATGAGGGTCCCACAGCACCAAGGCTGCATGCTGAACCAAGGGCCAGCTCCTTAGAGAGCAAATGGTGTGATATAAGTAGAAACGTTTTTTTCTAGAACGGTTGTTTGGATTCTGCTCATTGTGCTACTTGTGCAACAGTGATGCTGTGGTATTTCTCTTATCTTTGTACCATCTTGTGAGGATCGCACGTAATTTGAACCTGTATGAGCAACACCTTGACCGAGTTACTGCCATGCTGATAATTAAGAGTATTGCGTTTGGCTAGCCACGGGCTTTTATACACACCTTTCACCTACATTCCAGGGGAGGAAAATGGGCTTAGCTGGAGTTGCATCCCACAGGATCTTGTGTTTTAGATGTACCAGCCGATGCCACATAGGTTGTGTTTTTGTAACATGTCTCTTTGGTGGGTCCCACGACATGAGCACTGGATGTTGCATCTTCTGTGTCTTAGGCCGCCTCCCACTCTTCTCCGAGGAGCTGTTTGTCTGGGTGAACTTGTTTGGTGAGGCTACCAGACCTTCCATGTGAAACTGAGGGATGTCTTCTGCACCTACCATGTTTTGCATAAACGGGTGACACTTCCATGATACTGTTGTCTGTCCCTGTCTCGTGAGAAAGTGTCTGATCTTAAACAGAAGGGGGGAGGGAAGAAAGAAAGAGACCGTGTTTGCGATGGTAAAGGCGGTCGATATCTAGGGAGGCTCACACACTGAGGCATCAGGCGAGGTGAGACCCAAGGGTTGTCGCTGCTGATGACTTAGGAGCTTGGACAGAAAGTTCTCCAGGGGAATGGAGCTGCCCCGGACACTGTGTTTGAGGGAGATGAGAGTTTTGGGAACTGTCTTGTGTTGCTCACAAACTTGTAGGACTTTGACTATCTAGTCACTGTTATCCTAAACTATGTTAGTTGTCCCAGTGCAAAGTCTTTGTTTCAGAGAAGCCTGTGGAACGAAATGAGACTAGTCGCCAGACCAGTTTCGTCGGCCTGTGTAGTGCTGAAAATCAGAATTAGTTGTCAATGTGTAAAAGCCAGATATTATAAGGGGATCTAGGTTTCCATGTTCTCTTGTAACACTGGACAAATGCACAACCTTGGGCCCACAGTCTTTCACAGCAATTCTTTATGGGAGCTGAGAAATAGCTGCCATAAGCATGTGAGCGTGTTGGTCAAGATGCATGGTTGACACTTGTGACAACGATCAAAATAAGTGGCTTTAAACAATGGAAACTTACTTTTCTCTCATTTGACAGTCATAGAAGTAGTTGTCCAGGACAGACATGAGGGCTCTGGTGCTGAAGGAAGGTCTAGCTGCTGCTGTCTTGGTTCCGCCTTGTCCCAGATGCTGCTTTGTTTCCAACCATCCTGTCTATGATAGGAAGGGGAAGTGGAGGACGCACGAATTCAGGACCCAGCCTGGAAGGTGCATATATCATTTCATCTCACATCCTGTTGGCCAGGATGTACTGGTGTGACCACATTTGGCTGCAGATGAGGCTGGGGATGCATGGTCTCCATCCGTATGGCCATGTGAATAGCTAACATCCTGCTAAAGGGAGAAGGTGAGAGTGGGCAGCATAAACAACTAGTATTCTGTCCTGTGAATGGCCTTGCACTCACCTGTTTGCTGCCGTCCTGGACTTTCTCATTTTCTCACGACTGAGGCAAAGAGTCATTGCCATTCACTCTCACCTCTACTTGCTGTTCCCCTTTGCAGCAAAACTTCTTGAAAGACGTGTCATGTCGAGACCGGTTTGGCTCAATGGATAGAGCGTTGGCTTGGGGACTGAAGGGACCCGGGTTCGATTCCGGTCAAGGGCATGTACCTTGGTTGCAGGCATATCCCCAGAAGGGGGTGTGCAAGAGGCAGCTAATCGATGACTCTCTCTCATCGATGTTTCTAACTATCTCTCTCTCTTCCTCTCTGTACAAAATCAATAAAATATATATTTTTTTAAATTAAAAATTGTCTTTAAAAAAAAGAAAAAGAAAGACAGACGTGTCATTGTTTCTGGGCTAATTCCTCTCATCCTGTTCATTTTTGAACTCATGCCAGCCAGCCTGTCAGTCTGTGATTCTCATACTCACAACTGTAAACCTATATTTTGCCCTGCCCTGTATATGGGTCTTATTTAGATGTAGACTCTAATGTTGAAAAAAAAAAATAAGGCAATCAGAGTCAGAGGTATTTGAATATTGACTAAGTATTGGTATTAAATAGGTTTTTTTTTAAAGCTATGCTAATGGTGATTTGGTTATAGTAGGAAAAAAAAGCTCAAAAACATACTATCCAGACCTTGTTGGCATGGCTCATTGGTTGGACATCAACCTTTGAACCTGGAGGTCATGGTTCGATTCCCGTTGCGAGCTCAATCTCCAGTGGAGGACATGCAGGAGGCAGCCAATAAGTGATTCTCACCATTGATGTTTCTCTCTCTCTCTCCCCCTCTCCCTTCCTCTATGAAATCAATAAAAATATATTTTTTTTAAAAAACATTCTACCCACAATGTTATTAATTCTCACCACCCCCAGTATTATCCTCTCAGCCAAACTAACATCCTCTCAACCGATCTCCCTGATTCTCCTCCCTTTCCCCCAGTCCCCTGTTCTCAACAGGGCAGCCAAGGAGCCTGCTCAGATGTTACATATGCCTCTTCCCATCTCATTCGGAGCCAGAGCCAACGTCTGTTCAGCCTGCATAACCCCATGTCCTGCTCCCCTCCTGGGTCAGCCACTCCTGCCGCTCTGACTTCCTCAGACCTGCCTTATTTTTCTCCACAAAATTTTTTTTGTTCATACTATATCCCCAGGACTAAAATAGCTCCTGGTACATAATGGGCACAAAATACATGTTTGTTAAAAGGGGGGGAAAGTTTTTTTCCTGGGAGGAAGAGTGGGGTGGGAGAAAAACATCAGGAGAAAAACATTTACAAAGGTCCTTGGAGGTGGGAGGCAGTAATGAAAAACGGTTGAGAAATAAGGCCTTGGTCCAAGCTGTGGGGCAGCACATGGACCTTTAGGGCCTGCTCTGACTTTTTTTTTTTCCTCTGACTCTTGTTCCTGTATTTCTCTTTTCTCTTTTCCCATCAGGGGACAGTCTGGGTTGTCTTGTCTGTGACATCTGCATGTCATACAGCAAAACTTTACTAATTGTCTCTAAGTGGGAGAAGGACCACTTGAGTTTCTTCTTTTCAGACTGAGCCATGATCGGCGTAGGGGATGGAGCTCACAACCCAGGCATGTGCCCTGACCGGTGATCTCCTGGTTCATGGGCTGACACTCAACTACTGAGGCCCGCCGGGTGGGCTTATTGAAACGTCTAAATAACTGATTCTACAGGATTCATGTGGCCTCTCCTTACTGAGGGGAAATGGAGGGCCTGACATTGTAGGGCAGTAATGGAGGAGAGCCTCAGAGGACCCAGGTAACACAGTCTAGGTACGTACCTTCTGGTCCAAGAACGAAGCTTCGAATCCTAGAAAGGATGGGGACCGTCTCTGAGACATTCCAGTTTCCTGGGCAGCAGTGGGTACACGCTGGAGGTGGTTCAGTGGGAAGTCATGTAACAAAGCAGAGACCTTGCATCGAATTACATATGTTTATATACCTTCAGAAATGGGTGAAGACACTCTGGCCGAGTGGCTTCTGACTGAGTTGGTTGGGGCATCACCTGTACATCAGAAGACTGGTTTGATTCCTGCTCAGCGTTGTGGGTTCAATCCCCCTGTCGGAATGCATACAGGAGACGGCTGATCGGTGTTTTTCTTGCACATTGATACTTCTCTTTTCCCCGCTTCCTCTCACCGCTCCAATGATCTATAGCTGTCATTCTCTTCCATCCAGATTTACCTTGTGGTTTGATTTTTAGCAACCATGATTTGGAAACAGAGAATGTTTCATGTCTTTCAGGTGATTATTGGAGACCATATTCAGAAACGCCTGAGCATTCCTGAGGTTGGGTTTGTGTGTGGTAGAAATGCTTGTCTCTCTCATTCATCCCCTGTCACCTTGGGTAGTGGCCCCATCCTGGTGCGGGCAGCTTGAAATTGGAGATTTCCAAGAGGCCTTGAGCTCCTCTTACAGAGATGCCTTCTGAGAGATAAGAAGGCCTGAGCCTGGGGCCCTGGAGACGGGACACACACACTGTGAGTCTTTGAAAGTTGAGTCCAAAACCCAGGCTTCTGAGTCCCAGCCCCACCTGTTGCCCACACATTGCAACCTGGTATTTGTCATCTCTTTTTTTTCCTTTTTTAAAATATATTTTATTGATTTTTTACAGAGAAGAGGAAGATGGTTAGAGAGCTAGAAACATCAATGAGAGAGAAACATGGATCTGCTGCCTCCTGCACACCCCCCACTGGGGATGTACCTGTATCCAAGGTCCATGCCCTTGACTGGAATCGAACCTGGGACCTTTCAGTCCGCAGGCCAACACTCAATCCACTGAGCCAAACCGGTTTCGGCTCTCTTTCTTTTTTTAAATTTTTTTATTTGTATTTTGTTTTTTATCTTTATTGTTGAAAGTATTATATGTCTCTCTTTTCCCCCATGGGCCCCTTCTAGCCTGCCCCAGGCCTTCATCTTTTCTTAATTAAACTTAATTACCAAACGGGCATGTGCTAGTTACTGTGTCTGCGTGGTCAAAAGGCAAACTTATGAAAAGCAGCGCACAGAAGTCTTGCTACTTCACCTCTCCTTGTCTTGTCCCGGCCATTATCTCTCACAGGGTTTCTCGCTGACCATTGTGTTGTCTCTCAGGCCAGGCTTTCTCCGCTTCAGCACTGTTGACATTGGGGGCTGGGTAAGGCTTTGTTGTGGAGACTGTCCTGAGTGTGGTGGGCCCTTATCAGCATTCCTGACGTCTGCGCACCAGATACCAGCAGCAGCACCCCGACACAGCATGACCATCAGAAGTGTCTGGGGGGGTGGGGGGCCCCGATCGTCCTTGTGTGGGAGTCACTGCTTTAGGCAAATAGAAGCAAATATGACTATATAGTTTTCCTTCCCACCTATCTATTGATATATTTTAATTTGTGCATGGGTGGGGTCCGACCAGCCTGGCCAGGGTTGGCCGGCTGGCCTGCCTGCTGGGACAATTTGCATCTTAGCCTTTTATTATATAGGATATACACTTGAGTGGCCAGATTATTATGCGTTTGGCGATCATAATAATCTGGCCACTCAGTGTATATACAGGGTGGAGCAAAAGTAAATTTACAGCTGCAATACAAATAAATAATACAATACTAGATACATAAAAATGAACATTAAACATTGTGTTTCACATACTCACAACTGTAAAGCCACGTTTGCCTCACACTGTGTATGTTTAGTACTTTTACGTGGCTAGAGATCCCTGGGCCCATGCACAGAGGTGGTCTTCCCCGCTATCTCTTTTTTTGCAAAGCATCCCCTGGTGTGGAGGCACCATCTTTGGTTCAGCCAGTCCCCTTGTTTCCAGTCTCCGACCCTGTGCTCAGCCAGTCAGCATAATTCTGGGTCCTTCTCCCTGTGGCACAGACCCCTGGAAGCGGAGTGGCTGGATCCAGGGTAAACATGCCTCCTTTTGGTGGTTGCCGCCAGACTCCCCCTCACGCGGGCTATATGCCCTTCGGCGTGCTCATCGGCTATGACAGGGAGGCCTGTTTTTCCACGGCTTCGCCAGCCGGGTTATGAAACCCCTGGGTTCTTGCCAGGTCCGTCGGTGAGAAATGCCTCATTTTCCTGACAGATAGCATCGCACTTATTTTAATAGCCTTATTCATCTTGATCAGGGAGCTCCGTGAAACTTGGCCTTGCCTGCTTTCTCCTGGGTGCAAGCGTCTGAGCTGGACGTGGTGGCTCTTTCCAGGCCTTCCACCAGGAATGCGCTTCCCCCTCACTCTCAGGATTTGCACTGTCCTCTGAAGCTTTCAAATGCCATGTCCTGATTCTGCTCTCCACCCCCACTGTCCAGTCACTTCCTCCTCCGCATACTCGCCTTGCGACAGCCAGCAGCCCTGTGGTGACACCAGTCACGTCGTTGTCAGGTTGCCCAGGGTCACGGGGGAGCCCGCAGTCAGGCAGGTCTGGTTTTGAATTCCAGCTTTGCCATTAACCACCTGCAGGTCTTTGGCCAAACTCCGTAGCGTCTCAGCGCCTCAGTTTTCTCACCTGTGAAATGGGAACAATGCTTCCCCTCACAAAACTGGAGAGAAGAGGAACGAGAGACCCCGCACCAAGGGTGGGACCCCAGACAGGCGTTTGCCCTGCAGGGCCATGGGGGTCAGGAATGCTGACTGCTCTTGAAGGGACTTTCTTGGGGCCTAGGATGAGGGAGGAAGCCCACACCCACATTTGTCAGTGTCCACCCACTGCTTCACCCCCTCTCCAGATCCTCATGGCCTTCAGGGTGCGTTCCTGGCCTCTTCTGTGGCCTCAAAGGCCCTGTGTGATTTGCGGTCTGCCTTCCTTTCCAGCCTCATCTGTTGTCTGGTGGCTTGTCTACCCTGAATCCTACCTCACCCCAGCTCCACTGGACCTCCAAGTTCTAGAATGCTCCTTGCTGTCCCATCTCTGCTTTTTTTTTTTTTTAAAGATTTTTGTTTTCAAAGTTTAACATTTTAAAAATATATATTCTATTGATTTTTTATAGAGAGGAAGAGAGAGGGATAGAGAGTTAGAAACATTGATGAGAATCATCGATCAGCTGCCTCCTGCACACCCCCCACTGGGGATTTGCCCGCAACCGAGGTACATGCCCATGACCGGAATCAAACCTGAAAAGAGCATGCTGATGCTCTTTTCACTGAGCCAAACCGGTTTCAGCTCATCTCTGCTTTTTTATGCATGCTGTCCCTTTGCCAGGAATCATTTCCTTGCCTACCCCACCTGGCCAGTATCCTTTTGACATCTGCTAGATGTCACTTCCTTCAGGAAGCCGTCCTTGATCTCCCACCCCCTGATCTGGGTCATGTGCCTTCCTCTGTACTTGAGTGACAATCAGGACTTCCTTCTCTTCAGACTTCCACAGCCTTCTATGGCCATGGCTGGTTTACTTGCCTGAATCTCTCCCCAATTGTTTAGCACATGCCCTGGCCCCTGCTGGGAGAAGGAGGCATATCTCTCATCTAGTATAGTGCATGCATCTGTGAGGAGTGCCCGATACAGTGAGGGATGAATGGACAGATGGATAATGGAGACATACGATAGGCCATATCACTTGTTCTGATTTGTCTTTATTCAGGCCAGCCCAGTTGGAAGCTGTTTCCCTTTGGAGGGCTCTGGATTTCTTTGCCCCTCCCTGCTCCTGGCCCTGTGACTGGCCAGGTGGCCCTGGAGAGATCACTTACTCTTCTGGTGCATTTATTAAATGACCTGGTGAGGCTGCGGGGTTGCTTAGCTGAGGGCTCTGTTGACATTGTATCCCATGAGAGCACAACCCATAGGGGCCAGCAAACAGATGGAAACAGCCGACCTCTCAGTCCAACCCCCTGGCTGGCAGGCTCCGATCATCCAATGGCGAACAGGGAACCAGGGGTGGGTGGTGACAGGGGGGCGGGGCCAGCTGCAGGCAAGTAGGGAAGATGGCCCTAATTGCAGGGCAAGCCTAGGGATTATACCCATGCATGAATTTTATGCACCAGGCCTCTAGTATTTTTATAAAAAAGAAGAAAAGAAAATTTCTTTTCAGAAGGTGTTAAGGTGAAGAAGCCAGGTGGTTGCCCAGAGAACACTGGACTGAATGCCAAGAAGTTCCTAGTTTTGAGACTGTGAGCAACTGTGTGACAGTGTGTATCATAGCAGTACTGTTTTCGCATATCTACACTAATAAAAGAGAAAGATGCAAATTGACCGTACCTTTGTGACGACTACCAGCCAATCAGGAGTGAATATGCAAATTAATCAAAGATGATAGGTTAATTTGCATACATAGGCACTGAGTGGCCAGGGGCAGGATGGGACGCTTGCATTGGCAGTGTGGAAAGGCAATCTCTGGGCGGGAAAGAAAGTGGTGCTGGCAGCCAGGGGAAGGAAGGCCCATTCTTGCATGAATCTTCGTGCATCAGGCCTCTAGTGTACAATGAAAGCCTTGCACTCTATAGTCATTAATATTCCTTCTGATGCTGAACATTTTGTAACAGAAATAGATTCAAATTCCTTTTGGGGAATGGAGTGGTCACTCATTCCTCATTCCTATTGTTTTTTCCCTAAATGAGCACAGCAGAGTGTTCTCAGAGCCTAAATTTCCAGGTTTGACTTCTTACGTAAAAGATAAAATATAATATTTTAAAGATAAAAATAACACTTTGAAGTTAATTTTCTACTTGGGAAAAAATAGTGGTGGAAAAGTACAAAAGGGAATTTTTTGCCTTTGTTTGCTGTTCAGTGCCAAGTGCCTTTAGCAGGATGTTTCTGTTCCCTATACGTTAGCGTCACTTCTCTGTTCAAATTTAGTTTTAATTCTGAGAGCAAAGATTTCCCTGGTCAAAGGAGGATAAGATGAAACAAAACCCCAGAAAAGCAGGCTGGCATCCTGACAAGTCATAGCGTTGATGAGAGGTGGAAATAAGATAAGGAACCAGAAGCCCTTTTTAATTTAAAAGTGCACTTGTGGGTGCTTGAAACCCCCTGGGCATTTCAAGTCCAGAGAGGAGATTATAGCAAATCTCAAAAGGCATTGGCCATTAACCTTCGTTAGCAGGTCAGGAATCTGTTGAGAACCTAGGAAAGCCAAGGTCACACACACACACACACACATACACACACACACACACACACACACGTATACACACGCTCACACACACACACCATGTTTTTCCTGTAATTTTAGAATCTTTTGAGACCCCCCCCCCCCCTCACCCCCAGATCACTAAGAGATTGACTAGCTGAGTTTCAACCAAGGAGCCAGGGCATTTGGTGTGGAATCTTATCTTTGAGAAGGACCCAGTCTTCAGTTTTAATTCCCAAGTGGCCCTATTGAACTACTCAGCTCATTTTGTCTCTCTAACCTCCAACCCTTACAAACAACCAAACAACCACATGCCTTAATTGTGCAGCTTTCTCCTCTTTCCAGCAAAGTGTTCTTGATCGCTGCTACATGAACTTTAAACGGAATGTCCAAATCGCACAAGGCCAGCATCTAAAATAAACAAATGTAGGTCATCAACAAGTAAAGTTTTTCTAAACAAAATCTTTGCCTTCTTATCCTATGTTGCTAATAGTCACCGGTTGCTGGGAAATGGAGGCCTTTTCTCACAAGACTTCTTCAAATTCTTTTAAGAGCACTTGTGTTAACAAGTCACAGAGATTACTGTAATCTTTGCTTGGAATTCACTTACTGTGTGCATAAACCTTCATGCTCATTATCCATATCTGTGAGAAATTTTTAGAATTTGAGGGTTCTGATGCATCAAAAACTACTGATTTCAGCTTATTCTTAATTGGTGACAGAGTCAAAACATGTTTGATTTAAATATATATATATATATATATATATATATATATATATATATATATATATATATATATTTTTTTTTTTTTTAAATCTTATGCTTCCAAACACATAAACTAAAGTTACTTATATTCAAATTTGAGGCCAAAAATAATATTTGGTTCTTAATACTTCCCCCCTCTCCCCCCCCCCCTCGTGTGATGCATTTATGAAGCATTCTGGCTTAAATACATAGTGATAGCAACAGACTTGCACCCAGCATTCTCTTTCCCCCGACTTCATTTTTATTTACTTATTTTGTTGTTCATCTTAACCTGAGGGTAACTTTCGTTTGATTTTTAGAGAGAGTGGAAGGGAGAGGGAGAGACTGAGCGAAACATCAGTGTGAGAGAGACACATCCATTGGTTGCCTTCTACATGCACCCTGACCAGGGCCATGGATTGAGCCTGCAACCCGTGTATGTAATCGAACCCAGGACCTTTCATTTCAGTCCATGGGTTGACGCTGTATCCACTGAACCAAACCGCTAGGGCCTTCCCAATTTTATTTTTGAAAAATTTTGAATCTATAAGAAAACTGAAAGAATTTCTGACTTCTTCACTTACATTTTTAGACCCCCTTCATTGAAACATTTTGCCATATTTGCTTAATTTCCGTGTGTGTGTGTGGGTGTCTGTTATTTTAACTTTTCTGTTGTTGCTCATCACTGTGAAGTTGCAGACATGTCGCTTACTCCCTTAATAAGTCAGTATGTCTCTCCCAAGAACAAAGACACTCTCTTATGTAATTGCAATACCTTCATCACACTTCATCGTTTCAACATTGTGTGAATATACAGTGCCTAGTCACATTTCCCCAAATGTCTCCATGACCTTTGGTTCAAGGATCCCAATCAGGATCAAGAAATGGCCTTCGGTTGCCATATCTCTTTAGTCACCTTTAATCTAGAAATTCCCCAGCCTTTTCTTATCGTGACATTGACTTTTTAGGAGTCCAGGCCAAAGGTCTGATGTGTCTATTTCCTCATGATGAGCTTCCCGTTGAACAGCTATGCAGGAAAACACCTAGGTGGTGCTGTAGGGTCTGCTCCTATCGCACAGGAGGCCCTTGAAAAAAAACCCAAAAACGAGTGGTTCCCACATCAGGTTGCTAAGTTGGGGCACTTGACATCTGCCAGACCTTATAAAAAGAAACCCCTTTCCTTTGTAATAAGTCTACAGAGGCCTATTCGGAGACCAGGCGAATGTACTTTCCCCCCCAAAATGATTTCAGCATCCACCGTGTTCTGTTTAGCTTCATTTTGATTTGTTGGTGGAGGTGGCGCCGGGGAAAGCAAACATAAAGGAAGGGGTTCCAGTGAGGTCTGTGCAGGACCATCCCCATGGCTCCTTTATTTGTATAATTGCAAGAAATGAAGGATGTGAGCGCTTCTCCGCACTTTCCCGGCTGGTACACTCCATCTGCACGGACAAAAGGAGCTCCATTTCCCTCTGCCTCTCCGCAGAGAGAGACCTTCAAGGCAAATATTTGTCTGGGGTCAGTGGCCGACAATGATTACCGAAGGCCTCGGCGAGGTTATTAAGACGCCTGACGTTTGCCCAGGAGGCCCCCGCTAGACAAATGAGGCGGAATTCTCTCGGCCCGGTTACGCGCCGGTGGTTCATGTTGTAGTTAATGGTACAGAGCGGGAACAGGCGCCTGCCTCAGCATCCCCCGCTGGATAAACAGCCTCTGCAGTGTCAGCGGGAAAAGGCAGCGGCGTGTACCGGGGACTTAAAGAGACAGATTTAAACTTGGTACATGAGAGGCTTGGCACAAACTTAGAGGAGACGTATTTCTGCATGGATGGGAAAGCTCAAGTGAATTCTGTATGTCGTCTTTCCCCGTAGGGTACTGAACTAAAACATGCGTTGGGGCCCATTAGGTGAGAACCATCTAAGAAGGAAAAATGTTGGCCATTGAATCCTCCTTGAGAAGTATGATATAGAGCACATGTGTCAAACACAAGGCCTGCGGGCCAAATCCGTCCCGCCAGGCCTTGCAATGTGGCCCGCACCGCGCTGTCATCACTGCACTCCGCTGCATTTCCATCACAATGACAGTTTATGACTGTTCAGTAAACCATTCGGCCCGCGATTTAGGCTGGATTTTAGATTTTGGCTCCTTCTCTGATTGAGTTCGACACCCCTAATATAGAGCAGCCTGTAGTTTAGTAACCTCAGCCATGATTTGTTTCAAACATGGTAAGTGTTTCTACAACGCCGATTTAGCATCATAGCGTTGGGTAGCCCAATGCTTTATGGCAACGGTCGCCAACCTTTCAGACCTCACCGACCACCTGTGGTCCGAGGATCACCAGTTGGTGACTGCTGCTTTATGGCAATAGTTCTCAACCAGGGAGTGATTTTGACCCGCAGAAAACCTATGAACATTTTGACTGTCACAGTGGTAGGGTGGTGTTGGCATCTACTAAGTAGAAGCCAGGGATGCTGCTAAACATCCTACAGTGTCTCCTGTGCATTCCATCTTCCCCTCACACCCCTACCAATACCCGATCCAAAATGTCAGCGGTGCCAACGTTGAAAAGCTCTTTTTTACAGACAGTGAGAATTCTTTTATCGACATGGTGTTTGTAGTGTAGGAGGCACTGGGTGTTTCAAGAAAATAAGACTGCACTCAGCGCATCATCTTCTTAGGAAAGCAGACCTGTTTGCCTCCTTACCTGTGTGAGAGGAGGGGGTGCAGTGGGCTGTCACAAGCTCCGTTTGGGCTGGAGCTTACCGGATCGGTGGACGTTACCAAGTGTGGAGGCTGAGAAATCACACGCCTCCATTCACACAGCATTATCATGGGCCCCTCCGAGGCCTCTTTTTGTTTCCCCACTTACCCCTCCTTTCCCTCTGCAGCATTAGCAACCGCTTCCATGGGTAAATGTAAATCTTTGGGTTTTTCTTTTTCTTTTTTAATATTGTTTTATTGACTTCAGAGAGGGAGAGAGAGAAACAAAAATGATAAGCGAGGATCATTGATCCCCTGCCTCCTGCAGGCCCCACACTGGGGATGAAGCCTGAAGTCCTGACCAGGAATTGAACTGGCAACCATTTTTTTTTTTTAAATATATTTTATTGATTTTTTTACAGAGAGGAAGGGAGAGAGATAGAGAGCCAGAAACGTCAATGAGAGAGAACATCAACCAGCTGCCTCCTGCACACCCCCTACCAGGGATGTGCCCACAACCAATGTACATATACATGCCCTAGACCGGAATTGAACCCGGACCTTTTAGTCCGCAGACCGATGCTCTACCACTGAGGCAAACTGGTTTCGGCTGAACTGGCAACCTTTGGTGCCCGGTATAACACCCAGCCAACTGAGCCACACCTGCCGGGGCTGTGACTATATTTTAATACTAGAGGCCCGATGCATGAAATTCGTGCAAGGGACTCGGCCCTCTCAGCCGTGGTGACTTGCCTCAGCCCTCGAAGCCCCGACTTTGTTCGGAAGGTCGTCTGGCTGTCTGGCCTAATTAGCATAGTACACTTTTGTTATTATAGATGGGTAGATAGAGGAAGTGGAGCTTAGTGAATTGTGATATATTATGTTAGAACCCATGGTGTAATCCTTTTATGAAAACACGGTGGTAGCTCCTTGAGCTGTTTCACCGTTTGGGTCACAGCAGTCCCACCATTGAGAGATGCTCCTTGCTCCGCATGCTGTCTGCTGGAAAGCTGTCATGCTAAGTCTTTACTCAACAATGACTAGATGCGAACGGCACCATCTGGGGGCAGCCCCTGCCTGCGGGTGATGATGGCATAAGGGGGCTGGGAGAATTAGTAGGTTTGCGTGTTTCATGGGTGGAAACGGAGATAGCTGGGTGTCCTGGGGGAAATCCTTACATCTTGGTCATGTGCACTGAGTTGCTTAACTCTAGACAAACATCGTTAACCCAATCCTGGCTCCCAGAAATGTCGAGCGGTGCCACCCATCGCCTGTTGCTTTGAGTTTAGACTTGGAAGGGCTCACACATGCCTGAGCTGAAAACCAGTTTCTCCTTTTGCCCCCAGGCTGACTCCTCTGCCCACGAAGAGTTCCAAACGTAGAGCGTCTTGGTGTCTCATTCTGTCTCAAAGGCCAGCCCCGTGAGGGCCCAGCCGTGTGTTCATTCATTCATGCAGCTGGCCTACCCACGCCTCTGGCCCATCGGGAAGGCCAGCGGTGGTGTTCGAATTCTGCCCTGGCCTTGTCTCTGTTCTCCGCGCTTTGTCATTTCTCAAGTCCCAACAGGGATCAGGGACTTTCTAGGCAGTGGCCGCATAGCGGGGGGCCTCTTTGAGTTGGTGATGGAGAGTTTGTTTGCTCCGATGGCATCTACTGACCGTGGTTAGTCAGTCACCCTTGACCGTGCTTGGTCAGCCCTGCTTTCTGCAGGATTGTTTGAGAATCTCACAGCCAGTCTTTCTTTTCCTAACTTGGCCTTTTTTTTTTTTTTCCCTTTCTTTTCTTTTTCTTTTTTTAAATATATTTTTATTGATTTGAGAGGGAGAGAGTAAGAGAGAAAGAAAGAGAGAGAAACATCAGTGATGAGAGAGAATCATGGGTCAGCTGCCTCCTGCACGCCCCACACTGGAAAATTGATCCCGCAACTCAGGCATGTGCCTTGACCAGGAATTGGACCCTAACATTATGGTTCATAGGTTGACGCTCAACCACTAAGCCATTCTGGCCAGGCCCTAGATCAGTCTTTAGAAGAGAAAAAGGGAGCGAGCAAAGGGCATTTCAAAATAGGACGAAGGGAAAACATTTATCCACTCTAATTCTTACCATTTCGGTTACGTGTTACAAAGGAGTGATGGACATATAAATGTGGTGGGGTGTTTTTTTTTACATTTTATGGGGGGTGTCAGTGGCTTGAGCATCAACCTAAGAACCAGGAGGTCACTGTTCAATTCCTGGTCAGGGCACATGCCCGGGTTGTGAGCTCTTTCCCCAGGGTGGGGCATGCAGGAGGCAGCAGCAATCAATTCTCTCTCTCTCTCTCTCTCCCTCCCTCCCTCCCTCCCTCCCTCCCTCCCTCCCTCCCTCTCCCCTTCTCCCTTCCTCTCTGAAATCAATAAAAATATATCTTACAAATATTGGGGGGGGGGTGTTCTCAATAACTCAAATGTATCAGAGCTAACATGTGGCTTTGAAGCAGCCACATCTGTACTCCTCGCGGGGAAAGGTTCGGGAGCTGGCTTCGTTGGAAGGAAGGCCCTGAATCCTGCCGGGGTGGCGGCCAGCGAGGGGTTATGCTGGCACTGTTAGGCTGCAGTTTACATTTACAGTCCAGCCACGTTTTTCCTCCAGGAAAAAATATACCTGACTTGTGGCTACGCTGTCTGCAGGCGCTTTAGAAATCTCCCACCCGGCAAATAACATCTTACTGGGAGGCCTTGTCCTTGCCTGCGAGAGCCGCCAAAGGCAGAAATGAGTCCGGTGGAAGCAGGCTGCACTTAAAAGCAGCCCTTCACCGCTTTTTTCCGGGATTGTTTTCCTGCAACACGAGCAAGGAGTCCTCCTGTTAGGGGCAGCACTGCAGGTGTGAGTGCATTTCCTCCTAGGGACCCGAGGGTCATCCGTGGGCCATCCTTCATCGCCAGCGGTGGGCACAGGCCGGATGGGGCCAGGTTTTCCCCGGTGTGCCTCTGAATTGCCAAACAAACCGTTTAGGAAATACTCTCACCTATTGTGTAGTATTGTTTCACATACAAATACAAAGAATTATACAGCCCTAACCGGTTTGGCTCAGTGGAGAGAGCATCGGCCTAAGGACTGAAAAGTTCCAGGTTCGATTCCGGTCAAGGACATGTACCTTGGTTGCCGGCACATAATCAGTATGTGTAGGCATCAGCTGGTCGATGTTTCTCTCTCATTGATGTTTCTAACTCTCTCTCCCTCTTCTTTCCTCTCTGTAAAAAATCAATAATATATATATATATATATATATATATATTTTTTTTTTTTTTTTTTTTTTTAAAGAATTATACAGTTTTAGAAAAAAAATATATAGGAATTTGGAAATGCAGAACAAGGTTTTTAAATGTTTAAACATCTGTGCTAGTAGAACTCTGGCTGCTTTTCACACCGGGCATTTTGCAGAGCCTGGGCGTGATGCTTTAACGATCCATAAAGATCATGACGCAGAAATGTAAATATTAATAGCTGGGCCTGTCTATCAGTAGTTGAACAAATAAACAGTGGTGCCACAGCCATGCAGTGGGGTGCTGCACAGTAATAGGAGCTAGTGATACACATATGATACATGCAACAGTTCAGGTGAATGACAGACATTATGTTGAATAAGAGAAGCCAGACACACAACAGTATATACTGTGTCAGGGGTCAGCTAACCACAGTTGGCAGCCAAACAGCCCACTGCCTGTTTTTGTATGACCCACAAACTACCAATGACTTAACTTCATATAGTTATATATATAGTTATATATATGGTTATATATATTTAATTGATTTCACAGAAGAAGGGAGAGAGAGAGAGAGAGATAAAAAAATCAATGATGAGAGAGAATCATTGATTGGCTGCCTCCTGCACACCCCCTACTGGGGATCGAGCCCATCGCCCAGGCATGTGCCCTGACCGGGATTGAACCGTGACCTCCTGATTCATAGGTCGAAACTCAGCCACTGAGCCACACTGGCTGGGCTATACCACAGCTTTTTTCACTCACTCACCGATGGAGTTACTGACAGCATTTTATGCAAATTGTGAATTATGGGGTCTCGTGAACGTAGCTTAACACTTTAGCTAAGTGTCAGAAATTCCCACACAGCTCTCTGGTTTCTCTGTTCAATCTTCCTGGCTTTTGAGGGTCATGGCGAGCTTTTGGTCCTTTGCTCAATAGGTGAGCTAAGTGCTATGAGGGAAACAAATGTAGTTAAACCACTGCTCCTGTCTTCTGAACTTTACAGTCCAGGGAAGAAGAGATGCAGACGCTGACCATGAAGCACAAGGCAAGGTGAAGAAAGTGCTAGAACAGAGGTATCTGGCCAGGTGCTCTGAGAGGACTCCCAGAGTGGGACCCCTGGGTACTGTATGCAAAGTGAAGAGGGTACCATGGCTAAGTAAGTTTGGGAAAGGCCGAGTTAGACAAGTATTTTTATTACTGTGAGGCCTTCAGAGGCTTTAATGTAATGCAGTGGCTCTCAATCTTCCTAATGCCGCGACAGTTCTTCATGTTGTGGTGACCCCCAACCATAAAATTATTTTCGTTGCTACTTCATAACTGTAATTTTGCTGTTAATGAATCGTAATGTAAATAAATATCTGTGTTTTCCGATGGTGAAAGGGTCGTTCAACCCTCAAAGGGGTCTCGACCCACAGATTGAGAACCGCTGATGTAATGCATTTCATGAGATGGCTACAGTCCAGCCTTTCCCAAACCAGTATGACCAGAAATCCTATATTCATGGAGTATATTACTTGCATATTACTATTATACCTCTGAAAACATACTTTGAAAACATGACTTTTGGTCAACTATCACTAAAAAATAAGTTTTAAGAAATATGACTTGCCCAACAGGCGTAGCTCAGTGATGAACCAGGAGGTCACGGTTTGATTCCTGGTAAGGGCACATGCCAGAGTTCCTGGCTTGATCCCCAGCAGGGGATGTGCAGAAGGTAGCCGATCAATGATTCTCTCTCATCATGGATATTTCTATCTCTCTCTTCCTCTCCCTTCCTCTCTAAAATCAGTAAAAATATTTTTTTAAATGTGACTTATGGAGCAGGTGCCATATTTTTTGATGGGTTGTGGTCTTAGAAATTAATTCCTAAATTATCTGGAGTTGACAACCTATACTTTATTCCTTTTAAGAAAGCCAATTACCTCTCACTTTCTCTCTCTCTCTCTCTTTTTGAGTGAATTAAAAACATAGTTCTATGTTGAGAAACTCTTGGCATTCCTTGAAATAACTAGACATCCTCCAGTAAGTTACAAAAAGAAATCAATCAAGACCCCAAATTTTACTCAGTACTTAGTTTGACTTGACTTTTTCACTTGCTCATCCAACCACAGGGTTAGCAGATTTCATGAAGTTTTGACCATTGTCCTTTTTTTTTTTTTTAATTCCTCTGAGATTAACTGAGACTTTTACAGATGCCCAGTGTTTACACGTTGGGTCTTGAACCTCAACAGATGGACGACTTTTTTAGAGCCGCTCAGACTACGGTTGACAGAAGGCATGACAAGAATGCGGCCTTCATTATTAGAAGGCTTGGGACTAAACCTGGAGGGCCGTATGGAGGGCCTTATGGAGATGTCAGATCATTTGTTGAGCTCTACACTCTCTGAATATGAAATCAAAGCTGAGTATAAAAGTGCCTGCCTGCCTGTTCAGGGGTTGTTTTTTCTAAGACAACAGCAGTTTCCATTGAGATTGAACGCATATATTCAAGGGGAATGATGCTTGGGGAGAGGTGGGAAGGTGAGTTGAATGACTTGATTTGAAAGGTAATTTTTTCGGTAAAGATTTTAGAAACCAGTGGGTTAGAGAACTCGTCAGGACTAAGTTTCAATTCTTTCCTTCTCCGTTATAGAATATACAGACTGTTGTTATTTTTTCTTCTTTTAATGCGAAATATTTTCCATTTATAAATATTTCAAAGCTAAACACTCAGGTCAAAATCCCCGACTAAATCGTGAGCCCAGATTTGAAAATCTGTTTACCAATATGGTAGATATTTTCCTGTGATAGGAGAAGGCTTGTGTATATAACTTATTTCTAAAAATGCAGGATAGCCCTAACCGGTTTGGCTCAGTGGATAGAGTATTAGTCTGTGGACTAAAGGGTCTTGGATTCAATTCCAGTCAAGAGCACGTACCTGGGTTGCAGGCTCCTCCCCACCGTGGGCCCTGGTCAGAGCATGTGCAGGAGGCAACCAATCGATGTTCTCTCTGTCTTTCCCACTCTCTAAAAATCAATGGAAAAATATCCTCAGGTGAGGATTTAAAACACAGACACAAAAGAAATAAAAATGCAGGCCATGCCAGTGTGTGAAAATTGAATGCCTGGCTTGCATATTACTAAAATTGATGACCCCTAGGAAGGGCTTGGGTTCCAAACGGGTACCTTTTCTAACCTTCCAGGGAGTTGTGTACAAACAGCAGTAGAGGGACAGGGTGGAATGCCTCGGATACCTGCTTGTCACTCACAAGCTGTGGGTCCTGGGATAGTGACTGGTCTCTGGGCTTCTTCTTTTTAAATTAAAAAAAAAAAAAAATATATATATATATATATATATATATATATATATATATATGTTTTATTGATTTTTTACAGAGAGGAAGGGAGAGGGAGAGAGAGTTAGAAACATCAGTCAGCTGCCTCCTGCACACCCCCTACTGGGGATGTGCACGCAACCAAGGTACATGTCCTTGACTGGAATCGAACCTGGGATCCTTCAGTCTGCAGCCTGACGCTCTATCCATTGAGCCAAACCGGTTAGGGCTGGGCTTCTTTTCTCATCCGAATTGATGCTGCCAATAGGATTGACCCCAAGGCTGTGCAAGGATTAAGTGTGTGGGGCGGCTTCAGTAAATGTTAGTTTACTTTTTATGTAAACACTTAAAATACAGATGAAGCAGTTACGGTGATTACTTTTCACAAGTAAGTCCTTCATGTGTGACGTAGTCCGTCTTACTCAAAGTGGCATTTAGTAGGAAAACAAACGTCAGTGGTGGGTGAAAGACCCACTGCTGAAGGGAAGGAGGGGAGACCTGGTCATGAGTTTTGTCCGGGTTTTATTTTTGAATTCACATACTGTTGGTGGGGAAGCAAATGAAAGTAAACGGAGGTCTAACCTTTACGAAGGGCAGCTTAGCGGTAGCCATCCTAGTGACTAACGCCCCGTGGTGACACTTCTGTAGAAATGTGCCCTACGGCGAATCCCAGCACCTACAAAGGGGTGTTTGTACCAGGTGATTCTTGTTTACAATAATAGCAGGAGACCGGAAATGAGCAAAAAGGTCCACCAGCTGGGAGCTAGCAGAAACAGTGAACACTCAGGAATAGTGGTAGTTTACTGAGAAATAAGGATGCTCCCTCAGGACTTAGAAAAGATCCCCAAAATGTGTGAAGTCAGGACAGCAAGCATTTGTTCCTTGGCATTAAACACACACACACACACACACACACACACACGCCCTGGAGTTGGGGTGCCGGGCAGCCCAGGTGGGTTGGTAAGTGGAGAAGATGTGGTTTCCTTTATCCTTTAAAACTGTATGAAGCGTTTTTCAAGCTATTTCCTGCAAAAAGTGTTCTCTGGGTCCCTCCTTCCAAAAGAGAGTACGTTCAAGTAACCCTTATTTTACTTCATAACGGCCCCCAAGCTCACTCATATAAATAGTTGATGTACCCCTTTGCTAAAAATGTCTGCCTCCAGTGGGCAAGCCACCAGTTACTATAGCCCATCCCCCACTTATCCCCGGTTTTGCTTTCTGCCATTTCAGTTACCCGTGGTCAGCTGGGTCTGCAATGATTACATGGAAAAGCCCAGACATAAACAATCCATAGGTTTTAAATGGTGCACCAGCCACGTGGCATGAATGAAGTCTTGTGTCACCCGGCTCTATTCTACCTGGGCTGTGAATCATCCTTAGTCCAGCCTGTTAGTCACTTAGTAGCTGTGTTGGTCATTAAATCAGCTGTTGTGGTACCACAATACTGTGTTCAGATAACCCTCATTTTACTTCATAACAGCCCCAAACTCACTCATATGACTTTTATTACCGTCTATTGTTATAGTTGTTCTGTTTCGTTATTACTAGTTATTGTTGTTCACCTCTTACTGGGCCTAATTTGTAAATTGTCTCCTGGGTATGTCTACATAGGAGAAAACATAGTATATAGAGGGCTCGGTATTGTTCGTGGTTTCAGGCATCTGCTGCAGGTCTTGGAACATAATCCCCGCGGATAAGGGAGGACTACTGTAATCATCTCAGGTTTGGAGGCTGTTGTGGGATGTCGTTTTCCGTGAAACCCCGTCGTGCCTCTCTGAGAGGGGCGAAGGAAGTAGCAGACAGTCTCACTTTCTTCATCGAGGGGATTCTTCTACTGTCTAACTCATTTAAGGAAAAAGGACGCTGGGTAAGGTCTCCTGGAGTCATCTTGCCTGAGAAGGAACTTGGTGAACCGTTCAAAATCTCAGCTCAGTGGGCAGCAGCGTCTTATCCCAGTTTTTGGGGGGAGTGTTGAATTATGGCTGTCCCCAGTAGATTATTACAATGCCTATTTAAATTGTGAAACAGACCCAGGGGTGCTTTGGTGTCATTGAGTTACAGCGGGGGGAAGGTTCCAAGAATAGAGATGCGTTGCTGTTGGCAGGCTTCAAAGAGCCTCCAGAGGGCCCGTGCTTCAGAGAAAGGGCCACGCTGAGCCTCCGTGGTTATGACTGCTCCTAGGTCCGGGGAGGGGGACTTCTCTTTCCTTAACACGCAGCGAAGGGAAATATCACGGTGGTGTCTAAATTAATGAGTCTTGTTTCTTTACGCCTGGGCTTATCTAGTTTTTCCATCTAAATATCCCAAACTTCTGAGAGTGAACTTACTTAGGGATCTGAGGATGAATCCTGAGCCTGCCCAGGTGATATTTCGGAGGGGATTGGGGGTAGAAGGCATTTTATGTCTTTTTTTTTTTTTTTTTTAATTCCTATAAATTTGTCTTCTTCTCTACAATATTTCTGGCTTTGACTTTCAATGGAAAAATACTGTCTTAGTCTGCTCCGACAGCTTAGAATACCATCTACTGGGTGGCTTCCTCACAGATCCTCATTTCTCTCAGTCCTGAAGCTGGGATTTCCCAGGTCAAGGTGGCAGCAGATTCCAGTGAGAGCCTGCTTTCTGGTTCACCCACAGTCGCCTGTCCCTGTGTCCTCACATGGCAGGAGGGGAGAGCGAGCTTCCTGTGGTCTCTTTTATAGAAGGGCACTAACCCCATCCAGGATGGTCCCACCCTTATGACCTGCTCACCTCCCAAAGATATTATCACATTGGGGATTAGGTTTCAACATGTGAATTTTGGAGGGACACGAACAGTCAGTCTATGTAGCAGGCATTTTATCTGTAACACTGCTTCTTCCTTCTCTTGCCCCCCCCCCCCATCTTTTAATAAAATTGATGCTAAAATAATGTGGCTTCCCTGACCCCAGCACACTTCTGGGTCCTCCCCAAGACCAGTCCTACAGTATCCAGTACTCGTTCTCATCGGTCGATAGTCCCAAAGGAAGTCCCACGGGACCAAGTGGCAGGCTATTCTGGATCGAGCATTCCAACCCACTCAGCAGAAGGACGTTACTCTCCCAGGAGCAGTGGTGGTTAATGGCCTTAATCAGGATGGAGGCTTCGCAGGACCCGAGAAATAAGCTGGCTGGGGACAGGTGGCTTAGGACCTTCTCAGGAACATGGGTCTGCTCCCCACGATGCACAGGCAGCCAGGAGAGGTGGCAGAGCCCCCTACCTCCACTCTGCCCATCCGCTGGCCTCCGAGGCAACGTGACATTGAAACGGGTCTTCCTGATGCCTGGTTTCCCCCAGGCCACCATTGCCAAAGGAGATTTTATTTTATTTATTTATTTTTAAATATATATTTTATTGATTTTTTACAGAGAGGAAAGGAGAGAGTTAGAAACATCGATGAGAGAGAATCATTGATCAGCTGCCTCTTTTTTTAAAAAATATATTTTATTAATATTCTACAGAGAGGAGGAAGGGAGAGAGATAGAGAGTTAGAAACATCGATGAGAGAGAAACATTGACCAGCTGCCTCTTGCACACCCCCTACCAGGGATGTGCCCGTAACCAATGTACATGCCCTTGACCGTAATCGAACCTGGGACCTTTCAGTCCGCAGACCGAGGCTCTACCACTGAGCCAGACCGGTTTCAGCTGCCAAGGAGATTTTAAAGGTGTGCCGACTCTTGCCGAAAACAGTTTGGCTCAGTGGATAAAGCGACTGAAAGTTCCCAGGTTCGATTTCGATCAAGGACGTGTACCTTGGTTGCGGGCACATCCCCGGTAGGGGGTGTGCAAGAGGCAGCTGATCGATGATTATCTTTCATCAATGTTTCTAACTCTATATCCCTCTCTCTTCCTCTCCGTAAAAAAAATCAGTAAAATATATTAAAAAAAAAAAAAATGCCGACTCTGAAACACTGATGCTAGGAATACCAGTTTCAAAAAAATGCCTCTGCTCCTATCTCACCTGCCCGGTGAATAAAACCCTGTCTGAACGCTTTCACTTGCCATTTCCAAGCGCCCCACAATGTACCCCCACCCACCCCCGATCTCACTGCCGTCCCAAGGGTTGCCAACCTCCTGGCCTTTTGCCCACATCCTGAAAGCAGGAGGGTGCCAGGTCGCAGCGTCATCTCTGCCTGGAGCGGGGCTGCTCAGAGGGAGGCCCTGGTCTCCAAGGACGTGAGGCCGATCCGAGCCCCCAGGGCACTTATTGATTCTCCTGAAGGAGCCTCGGCATTTCGTGAAATGATTGCACATTCTTGGCCCTCTCGCCGGCCGGGCTCCACTGTTCTTTCCTGCTTGTTTAGCTCCCTGGCCACACTGAGCATCCTTCAGGGGGAAGCGCTATGTCATCATTATATGCCTCAATCTTGTGCATGCTCGTCCGTCTGGTTGTCCTAGTGCCGGGGGACCTCCTTGGGCCTCGTTGGGCTGACAGGAGAATGAGGAGATAGAGCTTTACACAGATGTGCTGTAATAAGTGCATTCCAGGAAAACGAGTTTACATGGAACCTCAATTAGAAGTGATGATTCTCCCCAAAAGAGTTCTTTGTTTTCTTTTCCCCCAAAAATAGTTTTATGCATCTTCTTTTGAATAGTACTTTTCGGAGGTTTTTAAAATACATTTTGATGTATAGTAACTTGATAACATCTTTTAGGAAAGATCTCTTAAAACCTTGGGGCTCACTTATATTTGAAAATGTAGTTGTTGGTGCATTTTTGAAAATATATACTGAAAGTAAAATATTGATGACTGCCACATTTTAAAATATATATATTTTATTGATTTTTTTTTTTTTTTTTTACAGAGAGGAAGGGAGGGGGGTAGAGAGTTAGAAACATCGATGAGAGAGAGACATCGATCAGCTGCCTCCTGCACACCCCCTACTGGGGATGTGCACGCAACCAAAGTACATGCCCTTGACTGGAATTGAACCTGGGACTCTTCAGTCCGCAGGCCGACACTATCCACTGAGCCAAACCAGTTAGGGCGACTGTCACCTTTTTAAATAAAACTCAATAAGAAAAGAACTACCCAATTTAAAAAATGGACAAAGGGTCTGCATTGACATTCCTTCAAAGATATACAAATGGCCAATAAGGACATAAAAAGATGCTCTCTCTATGTTTATAATTTCCAAGAGGGAAACATTTGAAGCACTTTTACCAAAGTGTTCACGCGCAGTCGTCGTCTCTGAATGATAAAAGAGCATGAATGATTTGTTTTCTTAACGCTTTTCTGGACTTTCTGAGTTTTCTGTCACAAATATGCTGCTTTTACGATTAAACCAACATTAGCAAACTGTGTAAGCTGTTGGGATGCACACGCTGAATCTGACAAATTGCTGCCCTGAAACCCCTGGTGAAACCACTGGGGCTCACTTTGAGGCCCGTCCAAGCCGATAAAAGCCGGGCCAGTGTGTCGCGGGAACCGTGTTTCAGCCAAAAGACTCAGCTGTCACAGATGCCGTAGGAGCCTTCGTGCCGCCCATGGTGGCGGCCCTGTAGTCTTCTCTTGGCAGAGCCGAGGCTTGTCGAGCTTCTGAACGCCGGCTGGAATATGAAGCGCATGGAAAGGGCTACATGGGTTCAAGCGCCAGCAAATCCCAGCTTCCATCTGCGGTTGGCTTGCCTCAGTCAAGCATCACACTGTTCGCCACCGAACACAGTCGAGCGTGTCATTGTGTTCACTGATGATGTCTTGGATATGACACCCAAAGCAAAGGCAACAAAGGCCTAAAATAGACAAATGGGACTTCATCAAACTCTAAAACTTCTTCGCAGCAGAGGAAACAAATCAGCAGAGTGAAAAGGCAACTTGTAGAATGGGAGAAAGGATTTGCAAATCAAATATCTGAAACGGGGTCAATACCCAGACTCCATCATGAACTCTTACAACTCAACAACAACAAAATTCAGTTTAAACCTGGGCAGAGGACTTGAATAGACATTTCTCCAAAGAAGATATACTTATGATGGCAATGAGAGGAGACTTGACTTCGGCTGGTGAACACAAAATACAATATACAGGTGATGTGTTATAGTAGGGGTGTCGAACTCAATCAGAGAAGGGGCCAAAATCTAAAATCCAGCCTAAATCGTGGGCCGAATGGTTTACTGAACAGTCATAAACTGTCATTGTGATGGAAACGCAGCGGAGTGCAGTGATGACAGCGCGGTGCGGGCCACATTGCAAGGCCTGGCGGGACGGATTTGGCCCGAGGGCCTTGTGTTTGACACATGTGTGTTATAGAATTGTACACCTGAAACATATAATTTTATTAACCAATGACACTACAATACATTCTATTAAAAAAGAAAAAAAATTTGCCCTAGCTGGTTTGGCTCAATGGATAGGGCATCAGCCTGCAGACTAAAGGGTCCCAGGTTCAATTCATGCCAAAGACACATGCCCAGGTTGTGGGCTCGATTCCCTCCTAGTAGGGGGCATTCAGGAGGCAGCTGATCAATGATTCTCTCTCGTCACTTCATCTCTTTCCCTTCCTCTCTGAAATTAATGAATAAAATATTTTTTTAATTTTTTTTTTCAAAAAAATATATACTTACTAGAGGCCTGGTGCACAAATTCATGCACAGGTTGGGTCTGGCCAGCCTCCCAAATGGAGGCCGATCAAGCTAGGCCTGAGTTGGAGAAAGGGGACAGGGAAGGTTGGCTGGTCGGCCCTGCCCCCAATCGGGAGGGGGGAAGGGTGGCGATTGGACTGGCCTGGGGGAGGGGTCACCCCCCGTTGGGCCAGTTGGCCAGCTGCAGTGCGCATCATAGCAACCAGTCATTCTGGTCATTCCAGCCTTCCAGTAACTTGGCTTTTATATATTGTATAATATATAGATGGCCAGAAAGTATATGAAAAGATGCTCAACATCACTCATCCTTAGGACCAGTCTGTTTTGTTGGGGTCAGGTGTACTAGCTGACAAGTGGTAGGACTCTTTGGTGATGTGTACATCTCCCTTCGGAAGCAGACAGCTTGCCCAGGGGAAAGTCTCCTTGAAAATGTAGAGGTCAGGCTCGCCTTACTCTAAGGTAGGGGTGTCGAACTCAATCAGAGAAGGGGCCAAAATCTAAAATCCAGCCTAAATCGTGGGCCGAATGGTTTACTGAACAGTCATAAACTGTCATTGTGATGGAAACGCAGCGGAGTGCAGTGATGACAGCGTGGTGCGGGCCACATTGCAAGGCCTGGCGGGACGGATTTGGCCCGCGGGCCTTGTGTTTGACACATGTGCTCTAAGGCTTGAGACTCCTGAGCTTGTTTCTAGGGGCCAGATGATTACCTTTCTCCATATCTGCCGCTGTGACTTCACTGACCATGGCCACCGGACCCCACTGAGCCTGGTTCAGCTGGTGCCACAAGAGCAAAGGCTAATGGGGTGGAACAGATGTGTTGAAGGTTGCCCATTCCAAGGTGTTTCCTGGATTGGCTGTCATGATTGATGCCCTCTTCCTAAATTCCCTTCTGTTTCCAACAAAAGACCTGATAACCCAGGAAACAGAATTAAGAAAGGGTACAACAAAGGAGCGTAAATTCCTAAGAGGCGAGCCTGTCTTTCAGTTCTGTGAAAACCAGGAGACCTGCAAACTATGAGGCCAAAACTCTCACTTGACTATGAGTCACAGTCGTACTTCCTGCGCCCGAGGCAGTTACATACCCAGAGAAGGACAGAGGCCAGAAAACGGCAGCCCTGACAGAGACTAATTCTCCACCTGAGGATTTGGCTTTTCACACCTGGCAGGTGTGGGGCAGGTGCTGGGCGTCTTTGGCGAAGGGAAGCATTTCACAATCCTCTTTGTTTGATTTTCATTTTGGTTCTTTTGAGATTGACAGTAAAAGGCGGTTTGTGACTTTCGATATTGCATTGTTTATTTTATTATTTTTTAGAATGGTTTTTTTTTTGTGTTTTTTTTTCAGAGAGAAAGGGAAAGGGTGAGAGAGATAGAAACATCAGTGATGAGAGAGAATCGTTGCCTTCAGCACACCCCGCCCTGGGGATCAAGCCTGCAACCTGGGCATGTGCCCTTGACCGGAATCGAACCGTGACCTCCTGGTTCATAGGTCGACGCTCAAACACTGAGCCTTGCCGGTCGGGCTGATATTACATTGTTTATCACAGACCTTTTGGTCTGATCTCCTCCCTCCCTGATGCCTCAAGGTAGGAAGAGAAAGGTGGAGCTGTCCCTGGTAGAAAGAAGCAGGTTCACCCGGGAGCAGTCCCCGCAGGAGACCTGCGATAAAGCGGAGTTGGCACACACCAAGGCTTGTGCATGTAAGATTTCTTTCCTTGACCTCAGACGGAGCTGTGGACCTGTGGGCAGTGCTGGGAGGTGCTGAAGCAGAAAGGAGGCCTCTATCTGCTGTGAGCTGTGGCTCCACCCTCCTCTTGGACCATGGCTTTGGCCACGGCCTTGCACTGCTCTGAGCCGCAATCTGCTTGTCTAAATGGGGACTAGGATGTCTGCATCGTTCCGCTGTCGTGTGGCCACATGAGAGGAGAGGGATGTGACTGGTCGTACCTTAGACAAGCACGAATGGTGGTACTTCAGGGAAGACAGCTATTGTCATTATGGGCTCACGCGTGTCTGTCCCAGGCGGCAGTAGCAGACACTTTGATGGTGACTCTCGCCTCCCCCTCATTCCTTTCTCATCCTTCCTATTGCTTCTTTCCCAGGCACCTTTCATCCATCCGTCTTTTGTTCCTTTAGAATTATCTTTTTTCCTTCTCATCTTTGTCTTTTACACCCCCACCCCTCACCAAAACCGAAGGGAACCAACATTCAAATAAATTTGCTTAAAGAAGCAAGAAGGGCCAAAACCGGTTTGGCTCAGTGGTAGAGCATCGGTCTGCAGACTGAAAGGTCCCAGGTTCGATTCCGGTCAAGGGCATGTACATTGGTTGTGGACACATCCCCGGTAGGGGGTGTGCAGGAGGCAGCTGGTCAATGTTTTTCTCTCATCGACATTTCTAGCTCTCTATCTCTCTCCTTTCCTCTCTGTAAAAAATCAATAAAATATATTAAAAAAAAAAAAAAAAAAGAAGAAGAAGAAGAAGAAGAAGAAGAAGCAAGAAGGGCTGGAAGCCAGTCTGGCCTCTGACCTCAAAGGGCTCCACACAGAGGCCTCGGGCTGCCACCGAATCCTGCTCTTCACTCCAGGCGTGCTGTCACCACACAATTTGCTCTCTTTTCTTGAAGAGGCTCATCGACTTGGTGAGGAGTGGCTGCTGCTCTGCTTCTCAGTGTTTCACTGATTCATAGAAAATACTGAGGTTAATGTGTGTTCTTTGTGAGGCCTAAGAAGATCTTTGCTCATGTCGTTGTCATCCAAGATCCCTCTTAAGTCCCTGGTGCAGGGGCTGCGGGTGGCAGAGAGGGTCTGGAGGTGGGTTTCTCGAACTCCAGCTGCAGGGGGGTGGGCTTAGGAAAGCACAGAGCTGGGTGCCTTTCCAGGGAGGCGGGTTCGGCAGAGCCGGTGGGCCCAAGCATCTGCATTTCTAACAGGCCCCTGTGGATGCTGACACTCCTGCCCTGGGGACCACCCCCTTAGAGAAGCAAGGCTCGAGGGCAGAGGTTGGCAAATGACAGCCCGCCGGTGATGCAGCCTGCCACCTGTTTTTGTAAACACAGCTTTTCAGCACCGCAGCTACTCCCGCCCATTTGCATGTTGTCTCTGTCTGCTTTCAGGCTGCAGTGGCAGAATTGAGTAGTTGTGACACGTGCCATATGGCCCTCAGCGCTGACAGCACTGACAAGTTGGCCCTTCACAGAGCATGCCAACTCTGCTCTGATGATTCCTCCATACCCTGAGCCCCATGGTTCTAATTATGGGCACAGACACCCCCTTCCTGTGGGCACTAACCCACCTCCTGACCCTCGCTGCCTAAGTACGCTAGGACCCTCACTGCCAAGGTGCCCGCCCACTAAATCATGTTTCCTGGAAGAAAGAAAGAAAAGAAAAAAAAAGCATGAGACTTGAAGTCACTCTTGCAGGTCGCAGCTTACCTTGTAGACCCTGCGGCAACCTAGATGGTGTGGTACCCACCTGAGGGAGGTACAAACTGAGGCCCAGAAGGAACATGGCCTAACCTGTGCTCCAAAAGCAAGTTCTTGACCGACCTAGGACTTCCTTCCTTTCTACGTATCACAGTGCCCTTTGCATACAAGACCAAATGGATGGAACTTGGTGTAATGGTCATCTACTACCGTGTAATAAATACGCCCAAACTTAAAGCAGCGGTACATATGTATTACCATCACTCACAATGTCTGTGAGCCAGGAATTCAGAGTCAGCCCAGCTGGGCAGTTCTGGCTCGGGTGTTTTCCTGACCATCAGTCAGATTTCCTCAGCGGGCTGCAGTCATTAAGGCCTGACGGGGACGGGACAATCCACTTCCAAGGAGGTCACCCACCTGGCTCGCAGGTCAGGGCTGGCTGTCGGTGGGAGGGAGCCCTCCGTTCCTTGCCAGTGTGGGCCTCCCCACAAGATTGCTTGCAACTTCCCCAGAGCACGCGATCGATCTGAGACGGAGATAGCCAGGGGGAAACTGTAGCCCACATGTGTCAAACACAAGGCCCGCGGGCCAAATCCGTCCCGCCAGGCCTTGCAATGTGGCCCGCACCGCGCTGTCATCACTGCACTCCACTGTGTTTCCATCACAATGACAGTTTATGACTGTTCAGTAAACCATTCGGCCCGCGATTTAGGCTGGATTTTAGATTTTGGCCCCTTCTCTGATTGAGTTCGACACCCCTACGTGTAGCCTTTGTTATGACCTAGCCTCCCACGTCACACACGTCATTTCTGCCAACGCTGTTCATGAGAACCAAGTCCCTAAATGCAAGAGAGGCCTGAGTTCTGAGTGGCGGGTCAAAAGAAGTGTCGCCGTATTTTAAAACCAGCCCAGGATGCAGATTTCCATCCCATGGCTCCCTGGGAATATTGAGGGTCCTAATGGATTGTCCCCGGTTGGTCATAGAATGTTGAGTTCTACGCAAGACCAAGGTTGAGTCAGAATTACTAGCATGAGCCAAAACCGGTTTGGCTCAGTGGATAGAGCGTCCGTCTGTAGACTGAAGGGTCCCGGGTTCGATTCCGGTCAGGGGCATGTACCTTGGTTGCGGGCACATTCCCAGTGGGGGGTGTGCAGGAGGCAGCTGGTCGATGATTCTCTCTCATCGATGTTTCTAACTCTCTATCCCTCTCTCTTCCTCTCTGTAAAAAATCAATAAAATAAAATAAAAAAGTGGGAAGAAGACCAAGTGGTTTGAAATCCCCCTGGTGGCTCAGGCATGCTCCTCCCAGATGCTGGTCCCCCTCCTGTTTGAGAGCTGCTTATCTAACACCATCCTCCGCCATTTCCCAGGTTGGTACGGGGCCTAAAGAGGCCAAGTTCCTTATCAGAGAAAGCAGCAGAGCCCTGGTCGGCCCTCCCCACAGGCTCCTCTGTAGAGGGTCAAACACGCTTCAGTAGACACTTTGCAGAGGCACCAGGAGGCCATGAACTTGCGGGTGAACTCTGCCCTCCCCAAGTCTTTCTGTTAATGAATCCTTATCTCAGCCAGCCGATAGCCTTTTTCCTCCGATCTGTCTCCAGGCAACGTGTAGTCCTCACGGGTGAGAGTACCAGACCGAGTTTATCCTTCCTCGTCCAGCCACCTCTGTGGAATGCGCTGTGAATGGAGGAACTCATCCAGGCAGCGGGTCAATTCTGACCATCGCTGAGCAGGGACTGGCACGCCTTCATCCTTCATAAGCAGAATTTGGCCGCCCTCTAGTGGATACATGGGGAAGGTCGCCGTGCTGGCCGAATAGCATCCTGTTGGAGATGCCTGGCTGGAAGATTCCCCCTGCCTCCAGGGGGGAAGTGCCTGGCAGGTGTGGGGAGCCATCTGTTTGAGCAGGCTGTGGCTCCCGGATGGTACAGGGAAGGGAGACACGCTTTTGTCCTTCATCCTCACTGGCTCGATGTATTAATAGTCTGGGTTAGCCCGGCTGGCATGGCTCAATGGTTAAGACGTCACTGTTTGATTCCTAGACTGGGCACATGCTCAGCTTGTGGGCTCGATCCCTAGTAGGAGGTATGCAGGAGGCAGCCAATCAATGATTCTCATCAATGATGTTTCTCTCTCTCTCCCTCTCCCTCTCTCTCTCTCTCTCTCTCTCTCTCTCTCTCTCTCTCTCCTCCCTTTCTTTCTAAAATCAATAAAAATATGTATTTTTTTAAAAAGGAACTGTCACCCTAACCGGTTTGGCTCAGTGGATAGAGTGTTGGCCTGCGGACTGAAAGGTCCCAGGTTCAGTTCAGGTCAAGGGCATGTACCTTGGTTACGGGCACATCCCCAGTGGGGGGTGTGCAAGAGGCAGCTGATCGATGTTTCTCTGTCATCTATATTTCTAACTCTCTATCTTCTCCCTTCTCTGTAAAAAAAAAAAAAAAATCAATAAAATATATATTTAAAAAAATAAAAAAGAAACTGTCATGCATAGAGCATATTTCTCATCATGTCAATTTTAGAAAATGCACATCATTCTGTCCTAAAGAAACTGAGGCAAAGAGGAGTTCGCTGATTTGGGGCATGCTGTGATATTGTGTAGCACAGTCATTAAAAGCTTAAACTAAGTTATTTAACTCAAGGTGCCTTGGTTTTCCTGCAAAATAGTCATGATAAAAGTCATTTCGAGGGCAGCTGTGAGGTTAAATGAGGTGAGGCCTGCATGTAATGCACTCTGTACTCTGTAAAGATATTATGCTGTTACTGTTTCCTGGGACTTGAGCACATGGTAGTTACTCAATAAATATTGGTTAAATAAATGAAAGTTATTTGCCCAGCCATACAGCTGGTAAGAATTCAGAGCTTTAGCCCTAGCTGATTTGGCTCAGTGGATAGAGCATCGGCTTGCGGACTGAAGGGTTCCGGGTTTGATTTCAGTCAAGGGCATATCCAGGTTGCTGGCTCTATCCCCAGTAGAGGGCATGCAGGAGTCAGCCAATCAATGATTTTCTCTCATCATTGATGTTTCTAACTCTCTCTCCCTCTACCTTCCTTTCTGAAGTAAATATGTATATATACATTTTTTTAAATATATTTTATTGATTTTTTACAGAGAGAAATGGAGAGGGATAGAGAGTTAGAAACATCTATGAGAATCATTGATCAGCTGCCTCCTGCACACCCCCTACTGGGGATGTGCCCGCAACCAAGGTACATGCCCTTGAAGGGAATCGAACCTGGGACCTTTCAGTCCGCAGGCCGACGCTCCATCCACTGAGCCAAACCGGTTTCGGCTGTGTGTGTGTGTGTGTGTGTGTGTGTGTGTGTGTGTGTATATATATATATATATATATATATATATATATATATATATTTTTTTTTTTTTTTATTTTTTTTTTTTAAAGGAATTCAGAGTTTGAATATTTCTCCCAGGCCATTTCACCATGGGAGACTCACATTACCCAATGGGGTCTCTGTCTCAGAGTCTCAGCATTGCCTGCACCACACACATTCTGCTGACTCGCAGCCACTCGTTTACATCTCAAACTTCCTCTGACCACGCAGATTGGATGGGCCCTTCTGCTCTACATTCTCCTCTCAGCCCCGTTTCCTTCCATAGGACTTTGTCACAGGGTGTGGTAAGATACCCGTGGATGTACCTTCTCCAGGGGCAGAGACCATGTCCATTTCCCCTCATGTTCGTCTACCTGTGAGGGTTTGGAATGAATGAACGTTGCCAGGTGTGCTTTATGAAACACACCCGTCAGGAGAACAGCAGCCAGGCACGGTCATGCTGTTGGGTTCCCTCGTCGCAGGGCACAGAAGAGTAACTCTACGGTAGCTGATTTCCCAACTCGGTAAATGATCGAAAGCCCAGTGAGGCATTTCAGAGGTGTGCTGAGCTCACCTGGTACAGCGCAGCTGCCCTAGGCAATGCCAGCTGGGAACAGCTGGAGCCGCGCTCCTGGGGCAGCCTCGTTCATTGTCAGGAGTCCCCTGTCTGTTTTCAAGACTGAAATACAGATGCAGTCATGGGGCTCGTGCCAGTCAAGGCTAAGGCCAGGTACGTCGGCCAACCGTGGGCTACAGCAGTGTTGCGTTTCCTGCCCCACCAGCAGGGCCTAGAGAAACCCCTGGCTCGTTGCAAACACTCAGAAGATCCCTGAACCAATGAGACCCTTCAGGCGGGTCCCCTCGGCAGCAGAATAGCTGTCACGCCGCTCACCGGCTGCACAGACTGGCTGTACAGGCGTCTTCCCAGGCAGATTTACTGTGTCTCCTGTTTGACTGTTAAAAGTCTAAGACATCTGCGCTTCAGTCCCGAGGCTGTTCACGGGCCTGTGAACGCAAAGGGCAAAGGAGAGTGGAGGGATCAGCTCACTGAGTCTCCAGAGAGGACCATTGATTCTTTTCAATTAAAAATGTTTCTTCTAGCCCTCATCGGTTTGGTTCAGTGGATAGAGCGTCGGCCTGCAGACAGAAGGGTCCCAGGTTCGATTCCGGTCAGGGGCATGTACCTTGGTTGCAGGCACATACCCAGTAGGGAGTGTGCAGGAGGCAGCTGATCAATGTTTCTCTCTCATGGATGTTTCTAACTAGGTATCCCTCTCGCTTCCTCTCTGTAAAAAATAAATAAAATATGGGTGTGTTTTTTAAGTGTTTCTTCTTATGTTCAGCTGGCATGGTTCAGTTGAGTGTCAACCTATGAACCAAGAAATCACAGTTCGATTCCTGGTCAGGGCACATGCCCAGGTTGCGGGCTCAATCCCCAGTGAGGGGGCATGTGGGAGGGACCTGATCGATGACTGTCTTTCATCGTCGATGTTTCTATTTCTCCCTCTCCCGTCCTCTTTGAAATCAGTGAAAAAAAAGAAAAAATGTTTTTTAAAAAAATGTTTCTTCTTAGATAGATATTTGGTACCTTTCAGGCGCAAGCACTCTCATTGCATAGCACAAGGCAATAATGGAAATCTGTTTGTGATGACCCTGGGCCGTCAAAAGGGTTGGCTGTGTTGGGAACACTGTACTTAATGGTAAAAGGGAGAAACCTACAGAAAGCGCATTCAGCAGAGCTCATTATCCTATTGTTCAGGACGGAGGTTTGGAGTAGAGACTTTGCCGGACACTGAACAATAGGAATCTTTAGCTTGATAAAGGGTATTCACCACCTACTCATAACAGACATTGTACGAATGGAAAACATCCAAGTGAACAATGGCGTCGAGTAAAATAAGGGTGCTCGCTGTCACTTGTGTTCTGGAAGATGGTTCTGGAGATTCTAGTTATTGCAGTTGTACACGAAAAGAAACAGGTTTAAGTATTGGAAAGCACCCAAAGTTCCCTTCATTATCACGGGTACCGTACGTAGTCAGATACTGCTAGGACAGTGGTCGGCAAACCGCGGCTCTCGAGCCACATGCGGCTCTTTGGCCCCTTGAGTGTGGCTCTTCCACAAACTACCACGGCCAGGGCGAGTCTATTTTGAAGAAGTGGCGTTAGAAGAAGTTGAAGTTTAAAAAATGTGGCTCTCTAAAGAAATTCCAATCGTTGTCCTGTTGATACTTGGCTCTGTGGGCTAATGAGTTTGCCGACCCCTGGCCTAGGATGCTGCCTTCCCTCCAGCTTTTCCGGTCTCTCTGCAGCGTGGCCTTCCCTGAGACTTCCTGCTGCAAGGGCCTGCCTCCCTGTTACGGTCCCTTCTCGCCTTCTGTTTGCCTTTGTGGCATTTCTTTCCTATCTGTATTAATCCAAATACTTCTCCCCACCGACTTCACCTCGAGTTTGTGCCCCGTTCTGTCCCTGGGGCCTGGAAGCTGGAAGCACCGGTTAGGTGCTCTCAGTTGCTCTCAGTGGCCAACCAAAGGAGTGAAAGCTCCGCCCCTCGTGTTGTGATTAAAAGCACTCTAGTACTCTGTTCCCTATACAACAGAAATGCAGTCCTTTGTCCCCAGTGTTTTTCAACCTTTTTTGGGCAAAGGCACACTTGTTTCATGAAAAAAATCACGAGGCACACCACCATTAGAAAATGTTAAAAAATTTAACTCTGTGCCTATATTGACTATATATAAAGTAATTCTCTTGAATAGGAATCAAATAAACACAAAGAAAGTATTTTATAATTACTTTATTATGAAATATTAAGTAAACAAAATAGTGAAAAATTATAAAATTCTTGTCTTGTCTGCACCTACGGCACACCAGGCAACGGTGTGCCGCGGAACAGTGGTTGAAAAACGCTGCCCTATACAACAGAAATGCAGTCCTTTGTCCCCAGCCGCTCAGCAAGCTGGCACTTGCAGCCAGAGCCCGTCCTGGGCCCCCGAGGCTGCCTCCTGGGAGGTATGGTTTAGATACTAACTCTTCCCTTTTCGTTTTTCCTATTGTTTTGCTGTTTTTGCTTTGTCTCTTGTTTTGTTGGATGCTAACTTTTCACGGCTCAGGAATAAAGTCCTCCTGGTCCTTGGAAGGCGCTGGGATGTGAGAGGCGTCCCTCGCTCTGGCCTTCCTGAGTTCGGGACTCGAGGTGCCTGGGATTTAGGCCAGTTTCTTCCCCTCGATGAGGTCCCCCTGTCGCGGTGACTGGGTTTGGCTCTGGGTTTGGTCTTGCTCCTCAGCAGTGGCGAAGCGTGGACGGCTGCCGCTGGATAGACCTGAGGCTCGTGTTAGCACGCTGAGGGCCGCGCCGGTCTCGCCCTGCCTCCCCTCTGACAGCTCTCAGGCCATCTGTGAGGGGGGCGGCCTAGCAGGTGCCAAATCCTTAGTGGTTCGTCCCCTGAGAGCCGATCAGTCCCAGGTCCACCTCAAGTGAGCCTGCAGTCTTGTTCCCTGGACGGGTATCAAGTGAGCAAATGCTAGCCACAGATGAGTGTTGTTTTGCCCCTTATGATGTTTTGTTTGTTTGTTTTTTAATATATTTTTATTGATTTCAGAGAAGGGAAATGGAGAGAGAGAGAGAAACATCAATGACGAGGGAGAATCATTGATTGACTGCCTCCTGTAGCACCCCCCTATCAGGGATCGAGCCCACAACCCAGGCATGTGCCCTCGACCAGAATCAAACCCGTGACTCTTCAGTCCTCAGGCTGACGCTTTGTACACTGAGCCAAACCAGCTAGGTCCCCTCATGGTGTTTTAAAACTCTTGTAAGTGCCAACATTTAAAAGTCAAGATGATCCCCCTACCAGCGTGGCGCGGTGGCTAAGTGTCGGCCTGTGAACCAGGAGGTCACAATTCGATTCTCAGTCAGGGCACGTGCCCAGGTTGTGGGCTCGATCCCCAGTGGGGGGCATGCAGGCGGCGGCCAGTCAATGATTCTCTCTGTTTCTGTCTCTTTCTCTCCCTCTCCCTTCCTCTCTGAAGTCAATAAAAATATACTTTAAAAAAATAAATAAAAATAGCCGAAACCGGTTTGGCTCAGTAGTAGAGCGTTGGTCTGCGGACTGAAAGGTCCCAGGTTCGATTCCGGTCAAGGGTATATTCCTTGGTTGCGGGCACATCCCCAGTAGGGGGTGTGCAAGAGGCAGCTGGTTGATGTCTCTCTCTCATTGACGTTTCTAGCTCTCTATCTCTCTCACTTCTTCTCTGTAAAATAAAAATAATAATAAAATAAAATAAAATAAAATATATTTTTTAAAAATATTTAAAAATAAATAAAAAATAAATAAAAATAAAAGTCAAGATGACCATGTAGAAACTTGAGTTTCTGTCTCTCTCCCTCCCCCCCCCCACCCCCCAGTTGGGGATTGGAGCTGAGAAGAAATTGGTCCTTAAAACAAAAGTTTTTTTTGTGGGTTTTTTTTTTTTTTTTTTTCCAAAACCGGTTTGGCTCAGTGGATAGAGCATTGGCCTGCAGACTGAAAGGTCCCAGGTTCCATTCCGATCAAGGGCACATCCCCAGTAGGGGGTGTGCAGGAGGCAGTTGATCAATGTTTCTAACTCTCTATCCCTCTCCCATTCTTTCTGTAAAAAATCAATAAAACATATTATAAAAAAAAACACAAAAAAAAACCAAGACCGTTTTTCTTGGTTGCCAGGGTCTCTACCCAGCCTACTATGTTCATTTATATTGTACTTTCCTGGCCTTTGTAGGCATGTAAGTTAGTTTGTAATCCCTATTATACTTTTAAAAGTCATGTATGTGTGTGTGTGTAGCTGAAAGATGTCACTGACACTCGGTAATGATTTTTTCCCCCTCTGTCTTCTTCTTTTTCTTTACTTTCTCCTTCCTCCTTCTTGCCCCACTGCCTCCATCACTTCACAGATCCTGGGACTGCTGGTATGGACACTCATCGCCGGGACGGAGTACTTCCGGGTCCCCGCCTTCGGCTGGGTCATGTTTGTCGCCGTGTTTTACTGGGTCCTCACCGTCTTCTTCCTCATCCTCTACATAACGATGACCTACACCAGGATCCCCCAGGTGCCCTGGACAACCGTGGTAAGGGAGCCGGGCATGCTTCGGGCCCATGGCCCACTAGGGAGGATGGTCCTCCATTGGTCGATTCTGCTTTTTTTTTTAATTTCTTTATTGATTAAGATATCACATATTTGTCCTCATCTCCCCATTCCCATCCTCCGCCCCCTATTGTCCTTGACCACAGGTTAGGCTCATATGTATGCACACAAGTCCTTTGGTTGATCTCTCCCTTTTAGCCCCACCCTCCCTCTGAGGTCCAACCGTCTGGCCCATGGCTCCTTGTCTCTGGGTCTGTTCTTGTTCCTCAGTCCACGTTGTTCACCATTTCTCCCAGATGAGTGAGGTCATGTCCTGCTGGAAATACCCTTATGAGAACCGAAAATGAGACAAGCAATCATGGTTATGCTGAAAGGCAAATGACTCAGTCTGTAGTGAGCTTCTTTCTGGGCCAACGGTTCTGAAATGAGACCCAATTTCCATGTCAAACAGTTCCCCCATGTGTACACGTCAGCAATGATATTTCAGTTCTGGATGGTGGGCACATGGTGGTAATGCAGGTCCGACCCTCTCTGGTTTGGTCCTGGGCAACCTGCAGTGACGCCCAGCAGCTGACTGCTGTTATGGCACGGTTCTGCGTGTTTAAGAACTTGCAGTGGCCTGACGAGCTGACTTAAAGGCCCTCCCTGCCTAGAGCAAGGGGCCTGCTTTGAGCCTGCACTCTCCAGGGTGGGGCTCCTGCTGGGGGGGGAGGGTGGCCGAGGGCTGAGGCCCTTCTCACTAGCCAGTACGTCGCCATGGCTGAATTGGATGAAATGAGGATCAAGAGCAAACTGCAGGAGCCTGGGTGTGTTGGGGGGAAAGGAGGGGTGTCTGGGTGCAATGTGAAGGAGATGATATAAAACCCAACCCCTCCCCCAAAACACGGGGGAGCTGCCTTCTCAGAGCCCCTGTCCTCACGTGTCCAGAGGAGCAACCTTCCCACAGCCGGGGGTGCAGTCAGTCCCGCCCAGTTCGGAGCTCCGGAGGCGCCCAGACCTCCCCACGCTCCCTGAACACACCGGCGTCTGTCTCCCCAGGGCCTGTGCTTTAACGGCAGCGCCTTCGTCCTGTACCTCTCGGCCGCGATCGTGGATGCCTCGTCCGTCGCCCCCGAGAGGGACGGCCACAACTTCAACAGCTGGGCGGCCTCCTCGGTGAGTGGGCCCCCTCCTCCCTCCAGGGGTCGGGAGGAGGCCGGAAAAGGCGCCACCTGCCGCCGGACACACTGGCAATTAGCTGACTGGTTTGCAAGCATATTAAATCGGTGAGGCGGTGCTTGCGTGAAAGCCAAATGGCTGGAATCAAAAAAGGGAGAAAAAAGTATGCGAGGCATTCCAAGAATCGTCCTACCGACTGCAGTTCCGTGGGGAGAGACTTTGCAGAAAATGAGCCCGCTGCGGTTCTCTTTGTTTGGCTTTTAAGTAGGAATGTCTGTGGATGCCTTGAGGATGCATGAAAAATAAACATACACCCACAAAGAAGGCTCCTTTCGGGGCCTGTGACTGGGTGATGAGTGTGGCATGAGGGGCCTCTTTTTTTTTTTTTTTTTAATATATTTTATTGATTTTTTACAGAGAGGAAGGGAGAGGGATAGAGAGTTAGAAACATCAATGAGAGAGATGCATCGACCAGCTGCCTCCTGCACACCCCCCACCGGGGATGTGCCCACAACCAAGGAACATGCCCTTGACTGGAATCGAACCTGGGACCTTTTAGTCAGTCCGCAGACCGACGCTCTATCCACTGAGCCAAACCAGCTAGGGCTGTACAGTGTGCAGTTTTAAACCAGTAAGTGTGTATTTTTTTTTCATTTAAAAACTTCCTTTTGAAAGTTTGTCTAGTAACTGACCTTAAAATATCCCACCCGCGAAAGAGGTGTTGGTGGGGGGAGCAGGGGAGGGCCAGAGGGGTCACGTTACAGCTGGTCGATGGTACGTGGGTGATCCTTGTATTCTTCACCCACGTTTCCAAATGGCGGGGGAAAGGGAGAAAGCCCGGGGCCCACGAGGTTAAACACCACGCCGAGGCGGCCCCGGGCTCGTGGCGTGACTCTGCCCAACTGGGTGGAGGTTGGTTGCTCCAACTCACCATTCACACCGCACCACTCCCAGGGCTCATCCCTTCCTCCTGCTGCCCGACCCACTCACGGTAACTGAGCCCGTGGGAATCCGAGGGTAACCTGGGTCTAAAATGGCCCATATAGCCGAAACCGGTTTGGCTCAATGGATAGAGCGTTGGCTTGGGGACTGAAGGGACCCGGGTTCGATTCCGGTCAAGGGCATGTACCTTGGTTGCGGGCACATCCCCAGTAGGGGGTGTGCAAGAGGCAGCTGATCGATGACTCTCTCTCATCGATGTTTCTAACTATCTCTCTCCCTTCCTCTTTGTACAAAATCAATAAAAAATATATTTTTTAAATGGCCCATACAGTAGTCCCCATGGTTTTACTTTCTGCAGTGTGTCATCCCCACAGTCAACCACGGTCCAAAAAAAAACCTTAAATAAAGAATCCCAGAAATAAACAATTCGTATGTTTTAAACCGCACACCATTCTGAGTATCATCGTGGAATGTTACACCATCCCACTCTCTCCTGCCCAGAATATGAATCATCCTTTTGTCCCTCATGTAAGCTCCCTGCCCCTTAGCAGCCTTCTTGGTTATCAGGTCAAGAGAGAGAGACAGAGAGACAGAGAAAGATATATCACATTCACGTAACTTTTATTACAGAATGCTGTTGGAATTGTTCCATTTTTATGATCGGTTACTATTATTAACCTCTTACTGGGCCTAACTTACAAAGTAAACTCTGATAGGTGTATATGTGTAGGGAAAAGCATAGTGTATATTGGGTTTGTGCCATCCACAATTTCCAGCATCCCCTGGGTATCTTGGAATGTATCCCCTGCAGAGAAGGGGGAACTACTGTACAGAATTGGAAATACCAGGTGCTTTTCTCAGATGCACACCACCATATTCGCCCCTAAGTGAGTCACACCCCAGGGTTATTTGAGCAAAACGGTAAACTTTCCAGATATGCTCCAATAATAATAATAATAAATAATAATAATAATAATAATAAAATAATAGAGACAGAAATCATTTCAGAAGGAAAGTGATTGAACCAGGAAAGCCTGGAGTCAAGGAATGCTGTGGGTGCATGATCCAATGGAGGTGAAAGGATAGCGTTTGCTGATTACAACGTGCCCTAAACCCCGTGTCTATTCTGCTTTGTTCTCTCCAGTTCTTCGCCTTCCTAGTCACCATCTGCTACGCTGGGAACACGTATTTCAGTTTCATAGCGTGGAGATCCAGGACCGTCCAGTGATGAGCCATTTTGAGAATTATGAGGGCGGGGTGCAGAGGGAGGAAGCCTCTCTCTGTAAAAACAGCTGTAGGTATACTGTACATTTCCAGAGAATTGTATTTAACTAATGTTTTTATATACTTAGTTAAATTTTGCTCACTGTGGTTTGTTACCATGAAACGGGGCTCTTATTTGCAAAGAGCTCTATAGAGTGTAATGACCTCTTCAAGATCTTGTCAGGTGTCTTCCTAGACTGTTATTATTATTATTATTATTATTATTATTATTTTCTTAGATGATGTGTACATGGATAACATGCTAACATGAAGAATGTGTCAAGTTTGTAAAATTTTAACTTTTAAAATGCCACATTTTTTTTTTTTCGATTAAATGTTTCAAAATCTTGGATGATGTTGTGTTGATTTGGGGAAGGAGACAAAGGTGGACTGCTCTCCTCCATCCTCTCAGGGCTGTCCAGGTATGATATGGCTAGGAGACACTTGTCCATGGCCGCTAGGCTGGGGGGGCAGGAGAGAGCCATCTCCCCAGTTCTGGGGATCGTTGGTGTCTCTCACAGGCCCAGAGAGCACCGAAGGAGACACTGGCCTGGGCGTGCGGCTGAGTCCAGTGAGTAATGTGTGAGTGGTACTCTTGCTCCTGATACCTATTAAAAATCAGCGCATAGCCATTAAAAGGATAAATACTCACATGTACCTTCAGGTCCTCTTGCTGGCCAGTGACACATGGACCGTATTTTGTGGGAAATAGCAGACTGGAAGCTCTCGCCTCCAATCTCCAGCACTTCTGCTTTCCTCCTCCTCCTCCTTCTCCTCCTCCTCCTCCTCTTCTTCTTCTAAAAACATATTTTATTGATTTTTCACAGAGAGGAAGAGAGAGGGATAGAGAGTTAGAAACATCGATAAGACAGAAACATCGATTAGCTGCCTCCTGCACCACCACCCCCCACACACACACACAAACACACACACCCTGGGGATGTGCCCGCAACCAAGGTACATGCCCTTGACCGGAATCGAACCTGGAACCCTTCAATCCGCAGGTCGACGCTCTATCCACTGAGCCAAACCGGTTCCGGCATTTTTCTTCTTTTTTAATATATATATTTTTATTGATTTCGGAGAGAAAGGGAGAGGGGGAGAGAGAGCTAGAAACATGAATGATAAGAGAGAATCCTTGATCGGCTGCCTCCTGCACACCCCACAATGGGATCAAGCCTGGGACCCTTCAGTCCACAGGCTGACTGACACTATCCACTGAGCCGAACGGGCTGGGGCTCCAGCACATGTGGATGCTCGATATTGTCCGCCACAAGGCAGATGTGCCCTGAGAGGAAGTGCTCTTCGGCGGGAGGGCTCTTGCTGCCGAAGTGTATCTCGGGTGATTTTTCAACACGAGCTGCTTGTGAAAAACAAAAAACCACAGAAACGTTAGTGGAGTGGATGACAGTGGAGCGGGTTTCAGCCACATTCCCGCTCTGCAGACGTGACCCTGGGACCTCTGCTCTTCTGCTCTCTGTTAACAGAGCTGTTGCTTTCTGTTTGTGCTATTTTTACATATATTTTTTTAAATATATATTTTATTGATTTTGTACAGGAGGAAGGGAGAGAGAGAGAGAGTCAGAAACATCGATGAGAGAGAGTCATCGACCAGCTGCCTCTTGCACACCCCCTACTGGGGATATGCCCACAACCAAGGTACGTGCCCTTGACCAGAATCGAACCCGGGACCCTTCAGTTCCCAAGCCAACGCTCTATCCACTGAGCCAAACTGGTTTCGGCTATTTTTACATATTTAAAAAAAATTGATTACAGGGAGGAAGGGAGAGGGAGATGGAAACATCCATGATGAGCGAGGATCATTCATTGGCTGCCTCCTGCACGCCCCACCCTGAGGATCAAGCCCTCAACCCGGGCACGGGCCCTGGCCGGGAATTGGAGCGGCGACCTCTTGGTTCCTGGGTCGATGCTCAGCCGCTGAGCGACACCAGCCGGGCTGCTTTCTGTTGTCTGTTGTCTGTGTTGCTCTTCCTACTTAACCTGATCCTAATCCCGTATCCAGGTCCCGCTGACCCCTAGAGAGGAGAGGTGGGATTTCTTCAGTGTCTAGTAACACCCACCCAGGCTTTTGGAGGAACCAGTGAAAAATGTTCCTGAGCTGTGGGTCCAAAGAGGTCATGGGCAGGGGGCACCACCCATGAGAGGTGGGGTAGGGTACGGATGTGTGGGGATGGGTGGGTGTTGGGTAAGGTGACCAGACGTCCCGCTTTTGGTTAAAACAGTCCCGATTTTTGGACTTAAAAAATTTAAATTTAAATTTAAAAATTTTGGATTTAAAAAATGGGGACTTTTTTAAAATGCCGCGGAACGTGGGACAAATGGTTAAAAATCGGGACGTCTGGTCACCTTAGTGTTGGGGACACAGGAGGCCACTCTGAGTGCAACATCGAGCCAGCCATGACGGTTGAGCTTTAGCGACGCAGATCCATAGGTGACCGGGGCTGCGATCGTTTTGGAGCTGTGTCCCCCGTCATGGCCGGGACAGCCTGTGGTTCATTCATTTCACAAGGAAAGCAGAAATAACTCATCAGAGTGTGTGTGCTCTGCTCTGTTCATCTCTCACACAGAGGCATATTCATCTTCTCTGTGCTTTTTAAGTACTTAATGTTTTAAAATTTTTTATTAGGCCCTGACTGGTTTGGCTCAGTGGATAGAGCATCGGCCTGCGAACTGAAAGGTCTCAGATTCCATTCAGGTCAAGGGCGTGTACCTGGGTTGCGGGCACATCCCCAGTAGGAGGTGTGCAGAAGGCAGCTGATGGATGTTTCTCTCTCATCGATGTTTCTAACTATCCCTCTCTCTTTCTCTCCGTAAAAAAAATCAATAAAATGTATATTTTTAAAATTTTTATTGGGGTGACATTAGTCAACATGAACGTATAGGTTTCATGTGTGGATTACTAATTTACAAAGTCTGTATAATAGGACCATTGCAGTCAAGTCTCCATAAAAGGCAGAAAAACTAACCTACAAAGATCTGTTTCTGGAAAACAGTCATAAAGAAAGAAGTCTGCTTTTATGTCTCTCTCTCTCTCTCTCTCTCTCTCTCTCTCTCTCTCTCTCCCCCTCCCCCTCCCCCTCCCCTTTCTCCCCATGTGAGTGTGATTCTATGATCCTGCCTGCAACTTCTGGAGTAAAAAGTTCCATAAACCACTTAGAAATGTCTTCCAAATGGACTACAACACTAGTTCTTTCTTGAACCGGTAGCACCAGACACACCTGATCCAGGAGAACAATGACTCCCTGTGTCCCGGCAGGGTCACTTGCTGTCTTGTCCTCATTTGTGGTTTTTAAGGAGCATGGCCCTTTGTGTTGTCCTGAAAGTTCACCAAAACACAAAACAAAACAAAACAAAAAAACAGCACTTATTTTTAACTGAAAGGAAATTATTATTTCCTCTTTTGAATACGACTTTGTTCAAAGAATAATTTTTTAAATGAGGCCTTTTGGACAACAGACTGAGTCGCTCTAGTTCAGACCAAGCTGTTAGTTTCTAACTGGGTTTGCATTAATTTTTCTCTTAAAAAAGAAGAAAAAAATAAAAACCAAGCCACATGTGGCACGACCAGCATAATGAGAGGAATCAGTTTCTGGGTTTAAAAAAAAAAACATGAAAATAGAGGTAGTAAGTACTAAAGAGCTGTCTACATGCACCAAGCAGCCCTTTCAAACCAGCACTGTTTCTCTGATGGAGTTGGGTGGGGTTTTTTATTTAATGTACTTGACCTACTTATGGCCCATCAATGAAATGCTTTAGGCACTTCATCCCTCTCCATTGCTATTTCCATCGCATAGCCCCCAAAGATAAATATTTAGACAATATTTGAAAGCTACAAGAGAAGCCAGAGACAAAAATGTTCAACATCAATTATTTTTTTGTCTATTTTTTAAATTGCTTCCTTCCTAGGGAAATCCCTTCAGGGTATCAGCACACTAAAGATTTAAAATACATAAAGTATTTCTGCGAAGAACAGAGTTAAAAAAAAACTAACTGAAAATGCGGCCCTGGGTAGGAAAAAATCCACTCAGAGTTTATATTTCTGTCCCCTAGTTTATATTTCTGTCCCCTAGTGGTTGGCAAACTGTGGCTCAAGAGTTTGGCCCCTTGAGTGTGGCTCTTCCACAAAATACCACAGCCTGGGCGAGTCTATTTTGAAGAAGTGGCATTCGAAGAAGTTGAAGTTTAAAATATTTGGCTCTTGACAAAACCAGTTTGGCTCAGTGGATAGAGTGTCGGCCTGTGGACTGAAGGATCCTGGGTTCGATTCCGGTCAAGGGCATGTACCTTGGTTGCGGGCACATCCCCAGTAGGGGGTGTGCAAGAAGCAGCTGATGGATGTCTTTCTCTCATCGATGTTTCTAACTATCTCTCTCCCTTCCTCTCTGTAAAAAATCAATAAAAATATATTTTTAAAAATTTTTTTAAAAATATTTGGCTCTCAAAAGAAATTTTAGTCGTTGTCCTGTTGATATTTGGCTCTTTTGACTAATGAGTTTTGCTGCCCAATGCCCTAGACAATTATTTTTGTTGAAAGATGATTTTTCACAGAAAAAAAAATGACCTGGGCCGGTAAGGCTAGTTTCCCACACAGACACTGAAAGGTGGCAATCTGAGAAACGTTTGTGAACTGAGTTTCACGTAAGTTCTCCTGGCGAAGTTCTGCCCAAGGTGAATCGCAAGCCCACAGCTGTGAAGGAAGGTCAGATAAAGGTCCCAGTGTTGATGACTTAGGACAACAGCCAAAATTCAACTACGGATTGTTGTTAGGGAGTACGTAAATGTAGGTGTTTGGCGTCTATGTAAAAGAAGGCAGGGTTTGGGGGAAAGTGCTTGGCAAACACAGAGGTAATGAATAGCGAGTGGCAAACAAGTTGTTTACCGAGGCGACATTTCACTTAGAAGGTATGTTTTGAGTAACCATGTCACAAGCAGTTTTTTTAAATAGAATACTCAGAATAACAGCATCCAGAACGGAGCAGACTTTATCTTGCCCACCTCTCTTCTCCCTCCTCCTGTCACCTAACTACCCTCTTTTATTGGGGATCAACACCACCTACATAAGACCCAGCTTCTTGGGGAAGCTAACTCCAATGTGACTCTAGGAATGGACCATGGGGCTCTGCCTAAAGAATCCCACCTCCTGGCCATACCGATTGGTTCAAGGATGGGATGTTGAACCCAAGACTTGCTCTGGAGTTCTGGAAAAGAAGTTCTGTAGGACCTACTAGGATGTAGGCAGGAAGTTGTTGGCAAAAACTATATTGTAACCACAAGGGGGAGCCAGTCGTAGGATGGAGGTGACAAAGGAAAAGAGATGAAACATCACCATGATTAAGTCCCGGAGCCACTGAAAGCATTCAGCCCTGAGTGCAGGCACATTCTGGACTTTGCAATGATAGGAGCAATTAATTATATGCACTTGGGTTAACGAATGTCTGTTACTTGCAACAGTGGGTATCCTAAACAACACCCAGAGCACTCTGGCAAGTGGCTTTCAAGCAAAGGCATAAGATCTTGGTTCTGGTTTTCTTCCCAATAGTAAGCCACCAAAGGGCCTCAGGCAGATGGCAGGAATGACAGGACAAATGGACTTGTAGCACCAGGGTCATTGTCAGGAGAAGGGTAGAAAAGGGAACGTTTGAGAGGCCACTTGAGAGGTGACTCAAGCCTCTTGCTGAGGCTGTTGCTTAAGGCTGGCTGTTGCTTACGGCTGGCGATAGCCTGGGAAGGCCCCAGAAAGAGAAGCAGCTGGAAGGATGAATTCTCAAAGAAGTTTTCATGACCTGAGTGTGAAGAAGGGACGTGAAACCATCTGGCCTGTAAGGATTTGGACTGAATGAGAACTCCACCTTGTGTCTAAAAGACACGTGGTTACTCTGGAACAGTGTGGCTTCCCTCTCTGGAAGTGAGTTGGCCAAAGAACATGGACGATCAGAGGATCAAAGCTAAACTCTGAACAGAATGAAAGGGCTTAGAAGTAATTCAAAGGTGCTTTTCTTTTTCTTTTTCTTTTTTCCAAATTAAAACTATAGTGAGATGCTATGCCACACCCTCTAGAATGGTTAAGATGGAAAAGACTGCGATACTCAAGTGCTGGCCAGGTTGTGGGCCATCTGGCATTCCCCTCCATGGCTGGTGGGACTGTGCTTGCTGACTGGTCTAGAGGTCTAATCCATGGAGCCTTCGTACATGGTCCTGGTACTGCCAAGCACCTCGCTCAAGCTTTTAAGTGATTAGCTTAACCAAGTGGCCAACCCCAGTGATCCTTTCCTATCTAGGCTGGTGGCCCTTTGGCCAACAGCAGCCAGAGCTGCCCAGCCAAGTGAACTCCAGGGGGCTCAGGAAATGACAGTGGTTGTCAGATTCCAGCATGCATCTGAATCACAGGGGCGGTGGGAGGACAGCTTACCAAAACACCCTGCTGAGCCTAAAGCCCGAAGTTTCTGATTCATCGGGCCTGGGTGGGACCCAAGGATTTGCATGAGCTGCAAGTTCCCAGGTGCTTCTGGTCCTGGGGAGCATACGTTGAGGATCAGTGACTCAGAAGGTTACTGGAGAATTGGATGAACACCACCGGGCGGAGTAGCAATGGCCCACTGCTTGGTTTTCCCGCTTTCCTGAAGCCTTCATGGCAACAAAAACTCCCTGTCATCTCCATGGTGGGGTTTGGACGCCCGAGACAAGTACTGGAGGAAAATGTAAATCTACATGAAAGATGACCCACAATGCCAACGGCATGCCTGGGGCACAGGGCTGGGGATGTTACAGAATGCCTGTGCATCTCTCCCATTGCCCCAGCAGCCCTTCGGTGCCATGATCATTGTTTTTACAGAGAAAGAAACGATTGTACCAGGCACCACGACTGCTGTCTAAAGAGAAGGCAGATATCAAAGAATTTTTTTTTTGGTCATGAAAATTAACAATGTCTCAAACTTTGTCATGACTGGTTCTCAGACTGGAGCACTCACGGGAATCCTTTGAGAGGCTTGTCAAAACAGAGGCTCCACATTCTAGAGCTACCAAGACGGCCACGCTGACGACAGTCTTCTGATGACAGCATAGGTCTGGCATCCAGTGATCTCATCAGGGAGATTTTTTTTTTTTTAATATTATCTCCAAATAAAGTTACAAGTTTGGCCACAGGGACACTCTGCTCAAAAAGAACACTGATAACACACATATCTTGTGTGGTTATTAAGAAATAACTCAGAATGAAGGCGTGCGACATAATGTGCTCCTTGGATAACTGTTTGATAGCTTCCAGTGGAGGTGAACATAGGCTCAACCTGTGACCCAGCAAATTTACTCATCAGTATTTACCCCAAAGAAAGGAGAGTCTATGTCCACTGAAAAAAATATCTTTCCAGAAGGCTCGTCGCAACTTTATTGGGTACAACAGGATGTGTCTCAAAAGCTGTGTGTTGAGTGAAAGAAGCCAGGCACAAATGAGATTATTGAGTATTATTTCAAGTATATTGGAAGGTGACCAGACATCCCGCTTTTGGAGAGACAGTCCCATTTTTTAACAATTTGTTCCTTGTCCTGCGGCTTTTTAAAAAAAAAGTCCTGATTTTTGGAAAGATTCTTTTAAAGAAGAAAAGAAAAAGAAGAATTCCTAGAATTGTTTTTCAGCCAATAGGCCTGAGGTTTTCCCCATCAGCATCTTCACCAAACCAATCAGAGGGCTCCATTCTGAGCAGTCAGGACAGTGAGTGCCTTTTGGACCAAACTGGGGGGATGTGCATCAGCATGGACCAGTTGGGGACCTCAGACTGGGACTTCTGTCCATATACGTCAGCTCCCTTCTGGCTCCGAGATGGCACTTTCCCTTTCCGCTGGAGATGGTGTTGACTTGGCTGGAGCTGAAACTGAAGATGAAACGCCTGAGGGGGGCGGGGGGTAGAACAAGAGCACCCCTCAGGGCATCCAAAAGCCATGTGTTGACAACCTCGCTGTTCCCAGCCTTGCTGCTTCATAACTGAGCGGTAACACCCCTGCGCTGTCCCACAGCCATGCTGCTCTCACAACCCAGCTGTATCACCCATTCAGCGGTTTGCATCCATTCAAGTTTCCTTTTTCGCTGTGGATAGAGCATCAGGAAGGTCCCAGGTTCAATTCCGGTCAAGGGCATATACCTTGGTTGCAGGCATGTCTCTGGTGGGGGGAGGGGGTGCAAGTGGCAGCTGATCGATGCTTCTAATTCTCTATCCCTCTCTCTTCCTCTCTGTAAAAAAATCAATTATATATATATATATATATATATATATATATATATATATATATATATATATATTTTTTTTTTTTTTTTAAACCTTAAAGTTTCCTTTTTCACTGAACCCCAACTTGGGGATTCCTGTTGGCATTGAACTGGCAAAACTATACTGCAAAAAAAGCAGAATAGCTTGGTTCCCTGAGGCTTGGCAGAAAAGGGTGTGCTGTGAAGGAAGGCAGACCGAGAAAGAGCACCACGGTACTTTTTTGGGGTACCGGCATGTTCTATTGGTCAATCTGGCTGGTAGTTACACAGGAGTAGACACACAGAAAAGTTAACGGAGCTGCACACACGAAAGGTTTGGCAAGTTCTACTTCCACGAAGTCGGTGCTCTTAGCACACATCTGCACCCACCCACCATCCCAGGGAGCTGGGTCCCAGCTACGGGCCGGCCTTGCCCACTTAGGACGGACCACAGGGCCCCTCCCCGGCTCCGGCGGCCACAGCTGGACGGGCCCCGCCCTCCCACGGCCCGGGGACGCACCCCCGGGCCCCGCCCCGCCCCGCCCCCGGCCGGTCCCGCCTTATCTGGCCCCGCGGCGGCGGCCCGGGGAGGCGGCCGGCGGCGGGCAGGGCCGCGCGATGTCGCACGGAACCGGGCTGGTCCGCACCACGTGCAGCAGCGGCGGCGGCAGCGGCGGGGGCGCGGCGGGGCCCCGGGCGGGCGCGGGCGCGGGCGCCTCGGAGGGGCTGGTGGACCCGGTGTACCCCCGCACCTACGGCGCCCTGCTGAAGGTGGCGCAGATGGTAAGAGGCGGGGCCGCGGGGCCGGGGTCCCCGGGGCGGCCCCGGGAGGGAGGAAGGAGGAAGGGAGGAGTCCGAGTCCCGGGACGGGCGCGGCGGGTGCCTGGAGCCTGGAGCCGACGGGGACGCGCAGGAGCATCGCGCCTCGGGCGGGTGGGAGGAGGGAGCCTTCCAGCCGGAAAGTTTGCAGCCTGTGCAGCCCCCGCCCCGGGCCCCGGCTTCCTGGGACCTCCCTCCAGGTCCCCAGTGGCTCCAGCCGCCCCTGTGCGCGGCCTCCCGCCCCCTGTTGGAAACGCCGGCAGAAGTTCCCTGGCGGCTTCCTCTCCGCCGGCCACCGCTCGAACCCGAGTCCGGGGCGGGGAGGGGGGAAGAGGGAGGCGGAAGAGCCGCCCGGGCCGCGGCGCTGAAGCTGCGAAACCCGACCTCCCCGCGGCCCCGGCCTCCGCCTCCCTCCCTCCAGCCGCGCTGTGCGCGCTGCGCCCCGGCGGGCTGGGGGGAGCAGCGGGCCCCTGGGCCCCTGCCCACGCGCGTCCAGAGGGAGGGCCCCGGTCTCGGGGCGGGGAGGGGGGGACCGTGGAAGGCAGATGATCCACGAGGAAGGCCTGTTGTTGAGGAGTCCGTGCTTATTTTGGGGGGACCACCTGTGGAGCCACGCAGGACGAAGGTGGCCGGGAGGGTGGCCAGCGCAAGGGCCTTCCACCCGGGGCGGATGCTGGCCAGCCTGCCCTCTTGTTCTCCACTCTTTTCTCGCTTCCATGTTTTTCTTCTTAAAAAAAAAAAAAAAAGTTTCTGTCTTACAACCCCTTTCCCGTGGGCTGTGTTTTGAAACTGGGCTGGGCTGTGGGTGACTCCAGCCATGGTCATGTTTGCAGCGAGAGCGGTGATGGGGGGGTGGGGGGGAGCTGGTCGTTTTGCAGAGGAGCCCGGGGAAGGGCGCCGGGCCCGCTCAGGGGGACCAGCCCAGGGGGAGAGCTGCCCCGCGTGCATAGCTCTTACTCTGGGATGTGGAGAGGGGTCTCTCGTTTCCTGCCGGGGCCTTCTCTGGAGGGAAGGGGGCCGAGTTCCGTTTCCTCTAAGAAGGCTTGTCTTGGCGGGCCAAAAATTAGGAAGTAGAGGCAGGTTAGCCGCCACGAGCAGAAACCAAACCAAACCGAACAAACAAACAAACAAAAAGTACTAAGTAGTGTTGATTTTGAGCATGGCTTGTTGTTGTTGTTCAGATTAAGAGAGCTGATCCGCCAACCAAAGGGGACCAGTTTACCTCCCATCCTTAAAAGATGGGGGGGGGGGGGGGGAGGAAGGACAGGCTCACCTGAGCCCTGGGAGGCATGCATGTGTCGAATGATGGTGGACAAAGGTTGGGTCAGAGGCCTCCGTGGACTCTTGGTCTGTGAGGGTGATGGACAGAGGTAACGGGGAGGAGAGGCTGTGGTTGATAGGAGTCTGGTGGACAAAACATGGGAGAAGGGAAATATCCATTTCATTTCTTTTTTTCTTTTTAAATAAGCTCCTCCCTCGGTAGCTCTCGCCTGTGGCCCTTGGGCCAGGTTGCAGGTGGCATTGATGGGGTCCGGTCCAAAGAAGAGAACAAAGGCTTGGAGAGTGGCTGCTCTGTGTGCCCCTCACAAAAGCGTGCCCTGGGGATTGCCTCGCCTTCCTTCCTTCCCTGGGGAACTCCCCGAGGCTGCAGGTTGGTCGGAGCAGATCCCCGGGGAGTGAACTGGCCCTTGCAGAGCTGTCCTATTACCACAGAGAGACTAGGACTGTCTCCTTGGCCTCTTGCCTAACTCCTCCCCATTCTCCTCCTCCTCCTCCTCCTCCTCCTCCTCCTCCTCCTCTTCTTCCTCCTCCTCCTCCTCCTCCTATTTTTCTGGGGTACCTGCTTAGGTGTTTGATGTTCCCTTGTCTTCTTGGTTGGAAAAATGCATAACCACTGTTTCACGTTGGGGGAGAGCAGAAACAGCTAAAATGCTCCGCCCTTTGGGCATGCTCTGGGTCTCGTTTTGACCATGGATGTCTCACTTGTATCCTGAAGAGGCTGAGCTGAGCCTTCTGTCCTAAACTTCCTCTAAAGTAGGGGTGTCGAACTCAATCAGAGAAGGGGCCAAAATCTAAAATCCAGCCTAAATCGCGGGCCGAATGGTTTACTGAACAGTCATAAACTGTCATTGTGATGGAAACGCAGCGGAGTGCAGTGATGACAGCGCGGTGCGGGCCACATTGCAAGGCCTGGCGGGACGGATTTGGCCCGCGGGCCTTGTGTTTGACACATGTGCTCTAAAGGGTTTCATCTCGGTCTGTCAACATGTTACCTTAAGAAATCATTGACACCCGGCTGGCGTGGCTCAGCAGTTGGGCGTTGACCTAGGAACCAAAAGGTCACAGTTCCATACCAGTTTGATTCCCGGTCAGGGCACATGCCTGGGTTGTGGGTTCGATCCTCAGTGGGAAGCATGCAGGAGGTAGCTGATCAATGATTCTCTCTCATCACTGATGTTTCTCTCTCTCTCTCCCTCTCCCTTCCTCTCAGAAATCAATAAAAAACACACCACACATATAAAAACAAATTGCAGACAAACATTAAGTGACATAAGAAAACATCTCTATATATAAAAGCCTAAGCGACTAGACCACTGGATGGTAGCTATGATGCACATTGACCACCAGGGGGCAGACACTTGATGCAGGAGCTGCCCTCGGATGGTCAGTGCGCTCCCACAGGGGGAGCGCCACTCAGCTGACCATTGGGTGCCAGATGCCAGGCTCATGGCTGGCAAACGCAGCTGCAGCAGGGCGAGCCTCTCCCGCCTCCTTGGCTGCGCTACCAAGCCCACGGGGAGTCCCTAGGAAGAGGGGTGGGAGTGGGGGCGTTGGGGGGCGGGGGGCCTGACCTGCCTGGGGGATAAAGAAGGGCTTCTTCCAGTAAGAGATGCCTGAAGGATGAGGGAACAGCATTACCAAAAGGATCGCTCATGTGGTAGCACGTGTCAGCACTTCACTCCATTTTCTGCCGAGTAACATTCCGTTGTATGACCATGCCACATTTAACTCAGCCAGTCACCAGGTGAGAGACATCCGCGTTGTTTCTGCCTTTTGGCTGTTATGAATAATGCTGCCGTGAACCTCCCTGGACACATTTTTTTGTGTGTGTGGACATGCTTTCATTCCTCCTAAGCAGATGATACCTAGGAGTGAAATTACTGGATCATATGGCAACTCTCTGTTTCACAGTCTGAGGACCTAATTGCCGAGAGGGTTTGCCACGGTGGCTGTATCTACCGGACGGTCCCACCGGCAGTGTGGGATTCTGATTGCTTCCCATCCTCCACATTCCTGCCGCTTGGTCGTATGTCTTTTTGACTGCCACCACCCTATTCAGAGTGGCATCTCACTGTGGTTCTGATGTCCCTAGATTCGTTAATAAGCAATAACGCTGCAGTCTTCTGGGGACAGGAGCCAGTCAAGCTTGGGTTGTCCCCACCTCTGCTGCCAACAGCTGTGTGACTTCGGTACCTCAAACTTCTGGCCGGTTTCCTCATTTGTCAAACACGTCACTTCACTGGATTCTCAATAGCACACACACACACACACACACACACACACACACACACACACGGTATACAGTGTGTAATGCCTAGCCTATTACTGAGAATAGTAGGATCAAAAAATACAGCTGAGAATAGTAGGATCAAAAAATACAGCTAACAACAGCAAAGCAGTCCCTTAGAGCCCACAATTGTGACTGCATCTCTAGTCTAAAGAGGAAAACCACAAAGCACTAGGCCCGTGGTTCTCAACCTTCCTAATGCCCTGACTCTTTAATACAGTTAGTTCCTCATGTTGTGGTGACCCCCAACCATAAAATTATTTTCGTTGCTACTTCATAACTGTAATTTTGCTACTGTTGATGAATCGTAATGTAAATATCTGTGTTTTCCGATAGTCGTAGGCGACCCTGCTAGCGGTTCTCAACCTGTGGGTCACCTAGCAGGGTCGCCTAAGACCATCGGAAATAATAAGTAGCAATGAAAATAATTTTATAGTTGGGTGTCACCACAACATGAGGAACTGTAGTAAAGGGTCGCGGCATTAAAAAGGTTGAGAACCACTTCTCTAGACCATCATGGGGACAGGATTACAAGGATTCACTGAAATGACATGTCAAGTGTCAATGTTCACACAGAAACTCACTTCCTATTTTTTCTCACTTTTCTCATTTTCTGATAGTGGTGGCCCAGGAGAGCCCCAACACAAAGAAAGGAAGCTGTTCTCCAAAGAGCCTTTTCAATGACTTTTAAGAATATATATATATATATATATATATTTTTTTTTTTTAATTGATTTCAGAGAGGAAGGGAGAGGGAGAGACAGAAACATCCACGTTGAGCATCACTGATTGGCTGCCTCCTGCATGCCGCACACTGGGGGACCAAGCCCACAACGCGGGCATGTGCCCTGACCGGGAATCAAACCGGGACCTCCTGATTTCACAGGTTGACACTCAACCACAAAGCCACCGCGGCAGGGCTGCAATTTGTTTTTTTTAACTACGCTACTGTAGCCAGTCATGCATGTACCATGGTGTGCATGACCAGTCTCCTCCCCCCCCCCCTTTTTGTGGCTCAAGGAGCTTCCAGTTGTGTCCACGTCCACACAAGGCTGCAATGAACTTTCCTGCAGAGAGGTCCTCGTGCACAAATCCATAAAATCCACAGCGTAAAAGGCAGTGACCTTTCGCAGAGGGAGACACGGAGGGCTTCTCGCCCTTCCGAGCAGGATGGCATTCAGCAGTGGTCTCGACCCTTTAACATCTAGAAATTAATGCGTGTCCTTTTATCAGCCAGACATTTCCAGGAGCCAAATGGGGTAGAAATCATGTTTTAAGTCGTCATAGTCTGTTTGGCGTCCGATGACTTGGAAAGGGAACAGGGACATGGACAGGCTAGGAAATTCCGCAGTGCTGTTAAAGGCACTTGCTTTTAAAAATATATTTTATTTTGTATAGAGAGGAAGGGAGAGAGAGAGAGAGTTAGAAACATCGGTGAGAGTCATCGATCAGCTGCCTCTTGCACACCCCCTACTGGGGATGTGCCCGCAACCAAGGTACATGCCCTTGACCGGAATCGAACCCGGGACCCTTCGGTCCCCGAGCCGACGCTCTATCCATTGAGCCAAACAGATTTCGGCGGCACTTGCTTTTAAGTGGTGGCAACAGCTTGTGCATACACTGGAGGGATGAGAGGAATACACAGCTGCAGAGCCTGTGGATTTATTTTGTTTGTTTGTTTTGTTGTTGTTGTTGTTGTTGTTAATCTTCACCTGAGGATATTTTTCCATTGATCCTTGGAGAGTGAGGGAAAGACAAAGGGGAACAGCGGTGTGAGAGGAACACATTGATTGGTTGCCTCCTGCATGCCCGGGGCTGGAGACGAGCCTGCCACCAAAATCGAACCCCTGACAGGAATCGAACCCGGGACCCTTTGGTCTGCAGGCTGACGCTCTATCTGCTGAGCCAAACCAGCTAGGGGATTTCTTAACCAATGGCAAGAATTCCCCTCCAGAGCCCCCCAAATAACCACCTGCCCCCAGATTGGGAGCCACTGCCCAGAGGAGGTGGTCCTGAGACATAAACACCAGCTGAAGGGGCCCCCAGGCTGTGGGGCCAGGGTGGAGTGTAGGGGTTGGTGTGAGAGAGTCCCACAGGTTTTCTGGCATTGCCATGCATCCCAGAAACCCTCCAGGGCCGTTGTGGATCTCATGGGGGGCACTCCCTGTGGGGGTCAGAGTGTTTATTTAAATTCCTGTGTCAGGGAAGGCCCTGCTGCTCCCTTCCTCCCAGCCCTGGTCTCTGCTGTCAGTGCTGGCACTTCCTGCTCAGCGCCTCTGGACAGCCATCTGTTTCCTCCCCCTGCCACCTGCCTGGCGGGCCAGCCCAGGCATGCCGCCCTCCGGACAGCCTCCCCCTGACCGCCGCCTGCCACATGCTCGCCTTCTTTGTCACCAGCTTGGCTCCGGGGTTCCCTCGCCCGCTGCTCACTCGCTGGCATTCCTCACCGGGGTCCTTAGCAACCCCTGGCATCAGCAGCCTGGCTCCGAGCCCCGCGCTGGCTGGGCGCCCAGGCCTCGGGTCTTCCTGAGGGGAACGGAGGATGGAGGGGAACGGAGGACGAGATGGGATCTCTCCCCACCCGGCCCATCCCACTCTGGCTGGCGGAAACCATTAACGGACGAGCTCTCAGCCTCCCACAGAGGAAGCAGATGCCCTGGTTTGTGTTTAAACAGAAGTGGCAGTGACCTAGCTCTTCCTTTCTCTGGGGCAGCCACACTTTTCTTTTCTTTTCTTTTCTTATATATTTTATTGATTTTTCACAGAGAGGAAGGGAGAGGGATAGAGAGCTAGAAACATCGATGGGAGAGAAGCATCGACCAGCTGCCTCTTGCACATCCTCTACTGGGGATGTGCCCGCAACCAAGATACATGCCCTTGACCAGAATCAAACCTGGGACCCTTCAGTCCACAGACCGATGCTCTATCCACTGAGCCAAACCAGTTTCGGCTTCTCTTTTCTTCTTTCTTTCTTTCTTTCTTTCTTTCTTTCTTTCTTTCTTTCTTTCTTTCTTTCTTCTTTTCTTTCTCTCTCTCTCTCTCTCTCTCTCTCTCTCTCTCTCTCTTTCTTTCTTTCTTTCTTTCTTTCTTTTTAATTTCAGATAGAGAAAGAGCAAAGTCATCTGTGGGGTGGTTTATATAGCTTACCCACAGAAAGCATTGCTAGGTAACTTGAGAGTGTCATCCTCATTTTTAAAGATGGAGAAAATGATGTTCCTCCAGTAGGAATGGCCAGGAGAAATTAATTCCGTGCTTTCGGGTACAAAGTACATTGGAAGCTTCTGGAAGCAGAGAGCATTGCTAACTACAGTATGACTTGGATGTGGTTTTACTTGCTTCTTCCTCTCAGGCTTTCTTCATCTCCCTAAATGCTGATACTGTTTATGAAGAAGTCTCTTTTTGTTGTTGTTGTTGTTTTTCACATTTCCTCTTAGATTATAAAAGTAGTTCGATAATAATAACATCTGTGATTTGTTGAGGTAGGTGACAGCCACCGGACTAGGTGTGTCACCTCATTTGATCCCCGTGATAGGTAGGCCCTGCCATCACCTGCATTTTACCGAGGTGCAGAGAGGTCAGGTGACTTGTCCAGAGACGTAGGAACTAGGGAAGCTGGCTTTTGGACCAGGAAGTTTGAGTCCAGATCTTGAGCTCATAGAAGGACCATTTGGGGTCATTTCTTTCTCATGATCAATATGCCGTGGGGGGAGTTTCCCATGTTGTGAAACCTTGTTTGGAAATGATGTTGTGATAACTGCACATGAGCCCGTTCCTTGGGTGTACCACAGTTTATCCATTTGGTTCCTTGGTGGGCACGCGGTGGCAGATCTCGAGGGAGGTGCTGTGAGGTGTGACAGTTTCAGGGGCTGGTTTTACCCAGTGACAGTTTCACCCAGAGATGAAGTCAGCTGGAGTGGGGAAAACCCCTCCCCGGGTATCGAACAGACAGATTCTGTGCTGTAGCATCATGTTCTCTACAGCATTTTCACGCGGGTCATCCACAGGGCTGCCGGAAGGCTCCAGAAGAAGCCGTTGATACAAGGCTGGGCAAAAGCAGGATGAAGGTTGTTCACATGGAAGATAATATCGTAATTCATCAATAATAATACAAGCACAAACTATATTTCCCATACTCACAACGGTCAACTACTTCTGCCCCTCCCTGTACCATCCTCGATGACAAAGACATGAGTTCCTCCAGGTAGAACTAAGGTTTGCGCGTCTGCTCTCCTGTCAGGCGACTTGAGATGCAGTTTCTCTCAGTTGAACGCTGCTGGAGACTCTGTGTGTTCTTTGTTTCCCTCTTCTTACGGTGGAACGGAAGCTGAGAGGTTTTGCATCGTGCCCCACGTTGCAAAACATCCATTAAAATTGTGGAGTCAGCATTTGAACCTGGGTGTGGCCACGGCCTTCCCTTTTCCCACCATGTGTGGCGGGCAGGTTCCCAGGCTAGCCCGCTGTGGCAGACGCAGCCGAGGGTGGCTCCCACGGAGTCACCACCTTGTGTAATGTCATCCTCTTGAGAGTGGGTAGGACCTGTGACTTGGCTTCTGACCAACAAAATAGGACACCGGCGACGGGATGTCATTCCCATGGTCATGTTAGTTCTGTGCCGCGCTGAGGGGATGTTTCAGGTGTCCTTAAGATCCCAAATGTGTTGGTTCCGAGTTTATCAAAAGGAGAGTCTCTCCAGGTGGGCCTGACTTTGCAACCAGAAGCTGTGGGAGATCTACCTGGCCTTGAATTCAGAACCTAGAGACACCTATGTCACCAGAATCCTTGAGACCCCAGGTGGACGCCCCTAGCAACGCCCCCTCTCAGCAGGAAGTAGCTACGGAAGATGGACCTTCACCCCCCTGACCTTGCCTGGACTCTCAATTTTTTTTTTTTTAATATTACCAAAAGCCTGGAATGATAGATCCTCCCTTCCCCCAATTGATGGACAGAGAATGAGGTAACGTGCACCTGCAGCCTGAACATTCCTGAGCACCTAACCAGGCACCTTATATGGACTCTACATTGAACCACCAATCAGCACCTGCCAAATACCCTAAGCCCTTGATTCCTAAGTACCTAAGTGCCTTATATGAAACCACCCATCAGTGCATGTTGAGTACCCTAAGCCCCATCCCTTCCTATTCCTCTCTTCAAAAGGCGCCCTCACCCCTGCACATGTGCTCTCTTCCTTTGCCAGGCAGCCTGGCAGGGGTCCTTCCCCTCTAGTAAAGCCTGTCGTCCTGGTTTTCGGCCCTCCGTCTCCTCTTTCAGGCTTTGGTGAAAGTCCTTAGGAAAGGTACTGGGTCCTTCCCACAGGGATAGGTTCTCTTTCTGAGCCTGAAGAAGTAAACTGCCTTATTGGGCGAGAACTACATGCTAAGTGTCTAAGGGTGATCTCTAAGAGGCTCATCAAATGAGATGACACACCTAGCCCGGTGGCTGTCACCTAACTTAATGAATCATAGATGCCATTATTATTATTATTATTATTATTATTATTATTATTAAAGAGCAGCCCTCAGCTGACAGCCAGTAAGAAAATGGGAACTTCAGTCCTACAGCTGCAAGGAACTAAATTCCACCAACAACCCTGCGAGCTTGGATGGAAGAGAGCCCCAGCCTCATTTAACCCCACCCCCACCCCCCCTCCTCCTCAGCCTGGCCAACATCTTGACTGCAACCTTGTGAGACCCTGAGCAGAGGACTCCTGCCCAGGCTCCCCACCAGTGGCAACGGTGAGGTGTTAAATGTATGTTGTTTTAAGCCACTTAGCAGTAGATCCTTCCTAGACCCAAAGGAGCCCATGGTCCCCACATCAGGTCTGCACCCTTGTGGCTGCATCACCAAACCGAGTGCCTGCTTGTGTTCCTCGGGAGCCATCCATCCGAATTGCTTCCCGTCTGCCTGGTCTGTCTCTGCCGGGGCTCTGAGCTGATGCCCTCTGGGGCCATCCCTGACCACAGCCTCCTTCCTCCACCTGCAGAACCGGTTTATCCGAACGTTTGTCCAAGTGCCTTGTGGACCTACCATGGCAGACCGCACTGGCTTCTAATGTTACTTTTTGCTGTCCACTTCAACAGTCTTTGTGTGTGTGTGTGTGTGTGTGTGTTTCAACTCCTATTTGAAGTGAAGAAAGTCAGTGTTTGCCGAATGCAAACTAGTAAAAGCAAGAGGGAGGAAAATTACTTCCGTAACCTTTCACGGGAGAATTGCAAGCCTTGTCCTGGCAGGCTAACTTTGACCCTATTTGCTTTAACTGCTTGGGAGGACCTGACGCCGTAACCAGGGGAAACGTTTCCTGGAGAACAGGCGTGTGACTTCAGAGAGAGGGGCCTCGTTGACACGCGTTGTGAATTTCACGTGGAGGGGGGAAAAAGAGACCCCTCTGGCCCTTGTGTTTATAATATGACGTTGGTTTTCTAAGGGTTCCCTGTGTGTCCCCGTGATTGAGCAGTGTGTCCCGTTTGCTGGCTGTCGCTTCGGGCGGAATTAAAACTCTGCAGCGTAGCAGGCCGCTCCTGGGGCAGATGGGCGTCTCCTTGCTGACCGTGAAGTCTGCCGTCGCAGTTCATGGGGACATCCATCCTGTGGTTATACACGTGGTCGTTACTTCAACACACAGTTAGTTGTCTGGATTATCTGGATAGGCCCCAAATCCAATGACAGGTGTTTCTGTAAGTGACACACCGAGGAGAAGGCGATGGCGATGTGCAGAATGTGACGGAGGCTGTACCAGGAGCCCAGGAGCCCAGGGCAGCCACCATCGGGAGCTGGGAGAAACAGCGGCTGGATTCTCCCTAGAAGCTCCAGAGAAAGGGCCATTCTGCGGATGCATTGGTTTTCAGCCTAGGGATTCTGATTCTTAACTTCTGGCCTCCATCGCTGGGAAAGAATGAGTGCTTTCTTAGTCTAAGCCACCACTTTGGGGATCATTTGTCACAGCAGCTAGAGGAAACTCATACAGCCAATGAAGGACTTTCCATGGTGGTCAGATTCTCAAAATCTCCAGCAGTGTAGACGAGACAGAGAGAGAGAGAAAGAGAGAGAGAGAGAGAGAGAGAGAGAGAGAGAGAGTGAATGTTTTCCTTTTTTTTAAGAAAGGCTTGTTCATTTCCAGGAAAGACGTTTCAGAGAGGTTTTCAGAGTGGCCACCCTCTGCCACTGTGGGTGGCAATTACATCTCAGTCTTCCTTATGTAAGTACATCTCTTGCTTTAATAGCTTATTCAGAGAGAAAGGCAATATTGAATTTCCGCTGAAAAAAGCAGAATTGTAAAGACAGAAACATAAAAACATGAGAGCCTCAGAGTCGTTCTCAGACAGCAGGTTAAAAGCAAAAGATGAAAGCGCTTTGCAAAGGAGCCCTGTTTCATCTACTTATTAAATATAGCTGCTGTTTCTCAAATGTTTCTAGAAGCGCCCAGTGTCTCTAAATTATGTTTTTGTGTGTATACACAGACACCCATACACACTTTTGTGACGTTTCACTTACAAAGGCATTTCAGATTTGATGCCCTTCCCCCAGGTTCTTCCATTGTTAACATTTGTTGACTCCTTTTCCACTTATATACGCATTCTTTTTCTCTCCGAACCACTGCAGTGTGCTTTCCTAAGAGGGACGGGACCTTCTTCGACACACCCAAGGTACAGGTTGCTAAATTAGTTTCACCAGTGCTATTATCTAACCTACCAGCCTTATTCAGATTTCATATATATATAGTATATCTCATCGATTTTTTTACAGAGAGGAAGGGAAAGGTAGAAGGATAGAGAGTTAGAAACATCGATCAGCTGCCTCCTGCACACTCCCCACTGGGGATGTGCCCACAACCAAGGTACATGCCCTTGACTGGAATCGAACCTGGGACCTTTCAGTCCGCAGGTCAACGCTCTATCCACTGAGCCAAACCGGTTAGGGCCGTGTTCAGATTTCCCCAGTTGACCCACTAATGTCCTTTCTCTGGTCTAGGATTGCATTAGGCCACACGTTCTGTTGTCCTGTCTCTTGAATCTCTTTCAATCTGGAACAGCTTCTGAGTCTCTCTTGTCCTTCATGACCTTGACATTTTGAGAATGGTCCAGGCCAGAGCAGCCCCGTATTGGACGTTAAAGTTAGTTTGGAGGACCCTTCTGCCTCTCAGCCTATTGTAGCTACCTCGGAGGCAACAGGAGACTTGTTTGGATCTTGGCACACCTCATCTCAATGTTAGCGCTTTTGTGTTCACAAAAGTCCCTTTTGCTAACTTCCGATCTGAAGTTAGTTAATAGTTCAAGTTGAGCTTAACAGCACGTCTTGGGACAATGGTTAAACATTAATTATGGAGGCCTTTTCACCTACCACGTCCTCTTCGGTGAGTTTGACATGAATTACCTCATTGAATCCTCACAGCAAGCAGCCCCTATCACTTAGGGACTCTTATTTTTTCATCTTTTTTTTTCTTTCTTTTTTGTCAAGCCTTAGAATTCACGATAATTATATAGCCAGATGTTGCTGTCTGGGGTCAACCTGATGGCAGAGATATTTAGCCGTTACCCCAAAGCTCATGCTCCCTCTCTCACAATGCGAGCTTGTTCCTGGTGACTGAGGTGCGGACAGACATTTCCTGCAGCCTTCGTATTTGAGCGAGGCCATGGGGCTGGCTGGCTCTCGCCAGGGGAATGATTGTGGAAGTGATATTGCCACTTCCTGTCTGAGGCTTCTGAGAGGCAGGATTCTCTACTCTTCTTCTGTCAGCTGTAGGCAGAGGGCTCCAAGGCCCCATTTTTTATATTTAAAGATCAGGAAACGGAAACAAACCCAGATCTTAGAGCCTTCCCCAACACCCCTCCTCCTAGCTCCACCCTGACACCAGCCCACAGCAGCCCCCTGTTCGCTGCTTTGCTGCTCCTTTGTGGTGGTCCTCACCACCAGCACCGGGACTGCAGTGGGGCAGCGACCTTTCTCTGTCTTGGTCACCTGGTTCCTAAGGGGGTACCTGGGACCCAGAAGGCACTCCTAGCCCAGCGGGAGTGACTCAGTTGATTGTTGACCCATGAACCAAAAGGTCACTGGTTCGATTCCTGGTCAGAGCACATGACCAGGTGTAGGCTCGATGCCCAGTAGAGGGCGTGCAGGAGGCAGTCAATTGATGTTTCTTTCCCTCTCCCATCCTCTCTAAAATCAACAAAAACAGCCCTAGCTGGTTTGGCTCAGCAGACAGAGCTTCAGTCTGTGGGCTGAACTGTCCCAAGTTTGATTCCAGTCAAAGGCACATGCCCGGGTTTTGAGCTCCATCCTTGGTGGGGGGCAAGAAGGGGGCAGCCAATCGGTGATTCTCTCCCATCATTGATGTTTCTATCTCTACCTCTCCCTTCCTCTCTGAAAGCAATAAAAAATATTTTTTAACAAATAAATGAATAAAATCAATAAAAACATTTTTTAAATGACACTCAATCTTTTTTTTTTTAATGAATAATGAATGAAAGCATAGTTTCTTGGCCAAAGCTTTTGGTAACAGCACTCCTTTAAAAAAACAAACAAACAAACAAAAAACTCAATCTGGGTGAAGTGCTTGGCCAACTTGGATCTTCCTGAGAAGACTGTGTTGGGGGTGCCTGCTGGGGGTGCCATGTGGCCCAGCTGCGGACGGGCCCCTCTTTCCAGGCCCAGAATGTGCCACAGGGCCAGAAGCGCATCATTTCAAGCCTGCGGGCCGGGAAGCGAGGAGTCTCAGGGCAGGTGGGCCCCCCAGCAAGGAGAAGGCGGGCCCCCCAACCGGAGTTTCTGACAAAGATGTGGTTCCTGCACTGGCTGCGGGCCGGAGCACCTTCCCTTTCTGTCCGGTTGAGCTAACAGGTTTCCACTGGCTCACACTGTCCAAACATGGGTTCCTCAGCCAAGGTAAACAGGCAGGGCGAGGGATGAGAGCAGCGTCCGTCAGGCTGTCCAGCTGTCAGGACAGGGTTCCTCGTTTCAAACACCACCAGCGAACACTGAAGACTGGCATCCCTGTACGGGATTAAAGGCTGAAAGAATCCAGTGCCAGACGGGGCCAGCTCACTTTCGGATCTCTCTTTCTGGCGCAGGAACTAACCCTTCGGTTGGGTCTTAGTCATGTCTCTTTGCCCGGCCAAGGCTTTTAAGTCCCTTCGCCAGATACGTATTTAGTGCCCACTCTGTCCCAGCCCTGTGCCAGCTGCTGGGGGTACAGCGGTGAACAAGGCAGGTCCGGACGCTCCCCTGTGGGCTGAAAATCTGGACACTACACGGATGTGGTGTTCCATCACCTCTGAGGCACTGCTAAGGGAAAGCGGGAAGGAAGGAAATGCTTTTAATGATATCACAAATCTACCAGTTGGCCTTTTTATTTATGATTATTGGAGAGGTCATTCAGACTTAATTAAAATATATAAAAAATTGTGAATATATGTAAAGGAAATTTGGTGAAGGAAAATAAATTTGTTAAGATTATTTTTAAAACTTTTTACAGCCCTGACCAGTTTGGCTCAGTGGATAGAGCGTCGGCCTGCGGACTGAAGGGTCCCAGATTCGATTCTGGTCAAGGGCATGTCCCTTGGTTGCGAGCACATCCCCAGTGGGGGGTGTGCAGGAGGCAGCTGACCGATGTTTCTCCCTCATCGATGTTTCTAATTCTCTATCCCTCTCTCTTCCCCTCTGTAAAAAATTAATAAAATATATTTAAGCCGAAACCGGTTTGGCTCAACGGATAGAGCGTCGGCCTGCGGACTGAAAGGTCCCGGGTTCGATTCCGGTCAAGGGCATGTACCTGGGTTGCGGGCACATCCCCAGTAGGGGGTGTGCAGGAGGCAGCTGATCGATGATTCTCTCTCATCGATGTTTCTAACTCTCTATCCCTCTCTCTTCCTCTCTGTAAAAAAATCAATAAAATATATGTTTTAAAAGAAGAAGAAGAAGAAGAAGAAGCAGCAGCATCTGTCTTACCTGTGTGAGGTCCTGCTAAATGCTGTTCCTGGAGGGCAGTGCACTTGGGTGGGACTTACCTGAGGGGCCCGGTTAGTCCCCACCAGCAGGTGCATGAGAGGAGGCATGGAGGGCGAGCCTTTTGTTCATGTCTTCCCTGCCTCTTCCAGAGGTACCCAGGCCAGGGCAGAAGCAAGGCTGCTCCTTGGGGTCTGAAAGGCTCTCTGTGTCTTACCGCCAGCGGCTGTTGCAGGCCGGGAGAGGGGACATGCAGGGAGCACCGGGTCCAGCCTTGCCGGGTCATTTTTAACAGGCGAGGGCCCAGGGGGCGGGGAACTTTCTGAAGGAAGGTCTTTGTGGTTACCGGCAGCACTCGGGTGACTCACCGGTGAGAGGGCAAAGGAGAGTGCAGAGTGCGGCATCTGAGAAGGGCCTGCTCCGGGCGGCTCCTGAAATGACTCCCCGGAGCCTGGGGTCACAGGTCAGGTCACAGTGATCTTGCCTTTTTTGTTTTTGTTTTTGCCAAAAATAAATGCAAATTTATTTGGAAAAATACCCATAAGACTTGTTAATAGCAGACTCACCTATTCTGATAGTAATGCTTAGGAGGCATTCAGTAACCATAGGGTCATCTCTCTTCATAGTTCGTGTTTATTACAAAGATTTCAGTTCATTTATTTACTTTACTCGGTCCATGTGAGTTGTTTGCACTCCTTCAATTAAGTAATTATGTTAAAGGGTACCCAGTTCGTGATTTACCTGTGTAATGGGCTGGAATTCTGATAATCTGGACTTTCTGATCGTGTCTGTGGACGGAGGACAAGGCAGCTGGGAGAGGGAGGAAGGATGGGGCGAGGCGTCCGTCTGAGGGGGGCGGTTCGCCACGCTGGCTCTCTGCTCCCCAGAGGCCCGGGCAGCCAGCGGGCGGTGGGATGGGTCCTCTCTGGGATCTGTGCTCCAGAACGGGCCCCAGAGCAGGACCCCGGGCCTGTGGCGGGGTGAGGCGCGGTGCGTCTTCCTGCAGCCAGTGGTTTCGTAGGTGGAAATGTTGGACACGGAGTTGCCAGCTCATTCTGAGCAAGCTGCCGGCAGCCTGGGGGGCCTGAGGCAGCTGCAAGGGGAGTTTCCTGTTGGCCCCACCAGCTGCAGAGACTGTGCGTGTGTGTGAGTGTGTGTGTGTGTGTTTGTATGTGTGTGTATCTGCGTGTGTCTGTGTATCTGCGTGTGTGTCTGTGTGTATATGTGTGTGTATGTATGTGTCTCTGTGTGTATCTGCGTGTGTGTCTGCGTGTGTCTGTGTGTGTGTGTATCTGCATGTGTGTCTGTGTGTGTGTGTGTGTGTGTCTGTGTGTATCTGTGTGTGTGTGTGTCTCTGTGTGTATGTGTCAGAGGGTCTATTCTCCACATCGCCAGGCAGCCTGGATCCCCGGAGGCTGCCCTGGGACATCCATGCCACTGCTGTCCTCGCCCACCCCTCCGGCTGGTGCTTCCTTCTTATCCTCATTACCTCACTGGCACTGACACCGCCTCCCCCTCACTGACCTCTGAGCCTCCTCCGGTCTCCCGTCCACGGGGACATTGGTTTTCTGAAAGTGCAATTCTGCCTCAGGCTCGTTTCTGCTCAGTAACCTGCACTGACTCCCCACTGCCCCCCTACTTCCCCAATAATGCCTGCTTTCTCAGTCTGGAACCTGATGCCCCGCTGCTCCCTGCCATCTTTCATCCCATTGCGCCCCTTCACACACATGGAGGGGGTTGCCTAAAAGGGACAGCTCCCCAGTTCCCAAATGTGCCCTGTGTTTGTCCACCCCAGTGCCTTCTTTCACAGCATTCCCTCTGCTGTTCTAAAAAGTGTACCCAAATGAAAGCCCCGTTAATCCTCATATCACTCTGTGTGGTGGGTCTGTTATTATCCCCATTATAAAGGTGAGGAAAGCTGAAACTGGTTTGGCTCAGTGGATAGAGCATTGGCCTACGGACTGGGTTCGATTCCAGTCACAGGCATGTGCCTTGGCTGCGGGCACATTTCCGGTGGGGGTGTGCAGGAGGCAGCCGATCGATGATTCTCTCTCATCGATGTTTCTGACTCTATCCCTCTCTCTTCTTCTCTGTAAAAAATCAATAAAATATATATTTTTAAATATTCCTCTTAAAAAAAATAAATAAAAAATAAAGGTGAGGAAACTGAAGCCCAGGGAGGCTAACTGGCCCACTAAGTAGCTGTGATTGTGAAACGACTATTTGACCTACGGGGGTTGCCAGCCATGCCTTAGGCGCCCATCCATCCTCACTTATTCTGATCGGAGGCCAGCCCTTGGCCAGCAATCAGACTTCCTTCTTGACGCCTCACTGGGTACCGTATGGCAAGCACACATCCTTCACCGCTGTGGTTTTTCCTTAGTGACGCATGCTTTCAAACCCTTAATGGTGCTTGTGTACTTGCTTTGTCATTTTTTTATCCCTGACTAATTCCTTCCTCCTCAGCCTGGCACTGAGTTGGCATTGGGCTGCCTGCGTTTGTAGCCAAGGCATCCCACACCCACATTCTCAGATCCAACAGGCGAGGGCTTCTGCCAGGTGCCCAGGGCTGGGTGCCAGGCCTCCTGCCGAGTCTGGCCCTGCAGCTCCTCCTTATATTTATTTCCCCAGGACAGTGGCCAGAGTCCCGAGTAGAATCCAGGTTTCCTTAGCATTGTCTTCGGCAAAATGGAAACCAACGTCGCCTTCTAGCGCTAGTTTTCAGTACAGGACTGAGAATGTGGTTGGTACTCAATAAATAATCATTTAATAAATAACTATTCTTCTTTCCATTTTTTAATATTTTTAAAATTTATTTTAGAGAGAGGAAGGGAAAGGGAGAGAGAGAGAGAGAAACATCAATGATGAGAGAGAATCATTGATTGGCTGCCTCTTACATACCTCCCTCTCCTCCCCTCCCCCCACCCCGACCAAGCCTGCAACCTAGGCATGAGCCCTGACCGGGAATCTAACTGTTGACCTCCTGGTTCCTAGGTCAGTGCTCAACCCCTGAGCCATGTCAGCCAGGCTCTTCTTTCCACTTTAAAAACTAGGGTTGCCTGACTGGGAAACCAAGAAAATTCTGAAAACAGGTGTATCGGTTAGCTTTTGCTGCGTAACAAATAGTCACCAAACCTTGATGGCATACAACAATAAGTGTTTGTTAGTCACATGACTGAAGTCCTCTGGGGTAGGCTCTGGTAATCGTGAACTGGGGGTTGGCTTCTGTCTTCTGAGCTGGGCAGGAGGCAGCTGAGGTAGCTAGAGTGACTTGGCACTGGCCACGTGTTTTTCCTCCTGTTGGGACCAGCAGGCTCCTGGCCACATTCGGTGGTAAGAGCTCACCAAACTCGAAAGAGCCTACCTGTGCTGCAGCAATGTGGGGAGAGTTGCTGCATTTAATTTTTTTTTTAAGAAAGTTTTTTTTTAAAATATATTTTATTGATTTTTTACAGAGAGGAAGGGAGAGGGATAAAGAGTTAGAAACTTTGTTGAGAGAGAAACATCGAATAGCCGCCTCCTGCACACCCCCTACTGGGGATGTGCCCGAAACCAACGTACGTACCCCTGACCAGAATCAAACCTGGGACTCTTCAGTCCGCAGGCCAACGCTCTATATCCACTGAGCCAAACCAGTTTCGGATGCCGCATTTAATTTAAAGAAAACCAACATGTAGCTATAGTTGGCCGTAGAATCTTCTTTTCCAATGAATTCTTACCAGGAAGCATCAACCAAGGACCCTCCCGCGCTGAGCTGCTCAGGTGTGGGGCTGAGAGAATGCCTTCCGTGCCCCTCTACCTGAAGCAGCGGGTTCAGTCCCACCGGTGAGTGCCTCCTGTCCGCCGAGGAGTCCTATGCGCATCCACTCGGTGATACAGGATGGCGGCGGGGATTCTCAAGTCACCTTCCCCGACAGCAAGTTTCTGTCGCAGCATATGCAGTAACAGCGTTCCCAGAGGCGACAGCTGCCTTTCCACCGAGCCTGCCCCAGTGCATCTCTGCGGAGGGGACGTTTCTGAGACAGCGTCCCAGGTGCAGTCCCAGATGTTGTCTCTCTCTCTCTCTCACCTGGGCTCCTCACCGCCCTCTGGACGGAACGCAGCCTCTTGGTGGCGAAGAATGAAAACATGAAACCCAGAACAATTCATGTGCTACTTTCAAAACAGAGCGAGTGGGACCTTCTTTTGTTTTTGTTTCGGTGCCTGCTCCAGACACTATGGTCACCGATCAGGTTACCGCACAATGGCCCTAGCCAGTTTGGCTCAGTGGGTAGAGCATCGGCCTGCAGATGGGAGGGTCCCAGGTTTGATTTCGGTCCAGGGTGCCTGCCTCGGTTGCAGGTGCAATTCCTAGTCCTGATCGGGGCGTATGCAGGAGGCAGCCAATCCATGTGTCTCACATCGATATTTCTCTCTCTGTGTCTCTCCCCCTCCTCTCTCTAAAACACCAATGGAAAAATATCTTCGGGTGAGGATTAAAATAAATAAACAAGCAAGCAAACAAACAATTAAAATGGGTATTTTAGAGGATATGAAATGGAGAATCTCAGGCACATGCCCTCAGAAAAACAAACTTAAAAAAAAAAAATTGAATGCATTGGGGTGACCTTGGTTAAAAAAATGACATAGGTTTCAGGAATACAGTTCTACAATGCATCATCTAGAACAAACTTCGCTGAGAGACCGATTTCCTGTAAACTGCCTAGTTAAGAAGACCCAAACTTAGCTCCTGGCCAGTGAACATCTGCGGAAAACCCTGCCTTGGCGATCAGCGCTTCAAGACATGTTGGTTAACTAGTTCGCTGCCCTTCTCCCCAACTCGAATGCAAGCTCGGCGAGTACGGGGACCCTTGGGTTTCACTCTTACTCTGCTCCCCACAGCACGCCCTGCACATAGTAGGCACTCGGTTAAGATAGGGTGGATGAATCGTGCCATCCTCTGCCACAGCTCCGTGATGCTGGTGATAATCTGTGTTGGCAAGATTTCCTATGCGGGAAAACCCATATCTTCTTTGGGTAGCCTTTTGGCAGCAAACATCAAATATTTTTTAATAATACATTTGTGGTGGTGTGTTTTTAATATATTTTGTATTGATTTCAGAGAGGAAGGAAAAGGGGGAGAGAGATATAGAAACATCATGATGAGAGAGAATCCTGGTGGATCGGCTGCCTCCTGCAAGTCCCCCACTGGAGATTGAGCCCACAACCCCAGCATGTGCCCTTGATCTGAATCGAACCCGGGACCTTTCAGTTCCCAGGCTGCTGCTCTATCTGCTGAGCCAAACTGACCAGGGCAACATCAAAATCTTAAGTGCAGCCCTAACTGGTTTGGTGCAGTGAATAGAGCATCGGCCTGCGAATTGAAGGGTCTCAGGTTCGATTCCGGTCAAGGACAAGTACCTCGGTTGCGGGCATATCCCCAATAGGGGGTGTGCAGGAGGCAGCTGATGGATGCTTCTCTCTTATTGATGTTTCTAACTCTCTATCCCTCTCTCTTCCTCTCTGTAAAAAAATCAACAAAATATATATATTTAAAAATCTTAAGTGTAAAAATGCTTTCACCCAGTAATTTCACTTCCAGGAATCTTCTAGAAGTGCTCATACATACAAAGAAGTATGTTTAAAAATACATTAGCAAGATTGTAATTGCCGAAACTGGTTTGGCTCAGTGGATAGAGCATCGGCCTGCAGACTGAAAGGTCCCAGGTTCGATTCCCGTCAAGGGCATGTGCGTTGGTTGCGAGAGATGTGCAAGAGGCAGCTGATCGATGTTTCTCTCTCATCGATGTCTCTAACTCTTTATCCCTCTCTCTTCCTCTCTGTAAAAAAATCAATAAAATATATATATATATTTTAAAAGATTGTATTTGTCAGAAACGGGATGGGATAAACACCCGTTAATAAAAGTCTGTCTAAAGCCGTGGTTCTTGCCCAGAGGACCTTTGAAAATGTCCAAAGTCATTTTTGGGAGTCACTACTGGCTGCTAAAACTCCTATAAGATGGCCCCAAATGTCACCAGTGCTAAGGCTCAGAATCCCTGGGTCAAATAAAGCTGCAGCCAACTAAGAGAAAAGGGTAGTCTGTCTATATGTGCCGTGAAAGAACCCCGAGACAGGTCCTTCAGACATGCTGTTTTACAACTTAACCTGTGGTCTTTCTAACACAGGAGAACAAAATAAACGCATTTTCTAAACCACTAAATAATTCACTCTCCTCCCCAGAAGCAACCGCTGTTCGCAGCTCCTTCCGTGGCCTTCCGGAAACATTCCCAGCACGACACACACACAGGCCCTGGTTTTTCCTGCAGGTGACTGTGGTTCCGTTCAGAAACCAGTCCGTTACCCAGCTGCTTGAGGCCTGGACCTGAGGACCCTGACAGCATGTTCCCTAAGTCATTCCCCCTCCCTTGGGTGTTCTTTCTTTTTAATATACTTTTTTTTTTATTGCTTTTGGGAGAGGGGGAGAGAGACAGATACATTAGTGACGAGGAATCGTGGATCAGCTGCCTCCTTCATGCCCCTCACTGGGGATCAAGCCTGCAACCCGGGCACATGCCCTGACTGGAATAGAACCCGGGACCCTTCCGTCCGCAGGCCGATGCTCTATCCACTGAGCCATGACAGCGAGGGCCTCCCTTGGGCTTTCTATGGGATTTTTGCATTTGAATACAGAAGAGAACTGTGTGCTGGGCGTGAGAGGGTGGGGAGAAGCCTGTGTAGCCAACGTCTGATGCCGGTGAGTGAGGCGGGGGCCAGAGGAAGTCAGCCGGGGTGAGGCTCTCTGCCCGTGGGTGGTGAGGAGATGGCACCGGGGCTGTTTCCTGGTGGTGACGGGTGGGGGCTTTACCAGGAAGGCAGGGGTAAATTTGCCTACACCCCAGGCAGGAGTCAGCCAAAGTGGGGAACAGTGTGCACTCCTCTGCCTGCAGAGCCATTTATGGGCCTGCTCTCCTCGCCACGACGTCTCCACCCTGAGCCTCAGCGTTTGCGGCTCTGACGTTCGAACACACATGGCTTTCATCTCCCAGGCTTTTGCAGAAAAGCCTCTTGGAGTTGGGCCTGAGGCTTGTTATGTGTTAATCCTCACCTGAGAATGTTTTTTCCATTGAGAGTGGGGGAGGGGGAGAGAGAGAGAGAGAGAGAGAGAGAGAGAGAGAGAGAGAGAGAGAGAGACTTTGATATGAGAGAGACACTCAAGGGTCCCAGGTTCCATTCTGGTCAAGAGCATGTATTTTTTTTTATTTTTTTTTTTTATATTTTATTGGGTTTTTTTTTTCCAGAGAGGAAGAGAGAGGGATAGAGAGTTAGAAACATCGATGAGAGAGAATCATCAATCAGCTGCCTCTTGCACACCCCCTACTGGGGATGTGCCCATCACCAAGGTACATGCCCTTGACTGGAATCGAACCTGGGACTTTCAGTCTGCAGGCTGACACTCTATCCACTGAGCCAAACCAGTTTTGGCAAGAGCATGTATCTTGATTGTGGGCACATCCTCTGTAGAGGGTATGCAGGAGGCAGCTGATGGATGCTTCTCTCTCATCGATGTTTCTAACTCTATTCCTCTCCCTTCCTCTCTGTAAAAAATCATCAATAAAAAATATATATATATATATATATATATATATATATATGTTTTAATCTTAAGTGTAAAAATGCTTTCTCCCAATAATTTCACTTCCAGGAATCTTCTAGAAGTGCTCATGCATACAAAGAAGTATGTCCAAGAACACATTAGCGACATTGTGTTTGTCAGAAACGGGATGGGATAAAGGCCCGTTAATAAAAAGCTGTTTAAAGCCGTGGTTCTCGCCCAGAGGACCTTTGAAAATGTCCGGAGACATTTTTGGTTGTCGCTATTGGCACCCAATGCACAGGCATCTGACAGAACCAAGGATTGAACCTGCAACCCAGGTACATCCCTTGGCTGGGAATCGAACCTGAGACCCTTTGGTGGGACCACGGAGCCACACCGGCCAGGGCAGGCCTGGGACTTTTTGGTGTTTCATTCGTTACTTCCCCTCCTCCTGCCTGGCTCTCTCACTGACACAGTATTCCAAGGTCTGAATAAAAAACTCGGGGAGATGGTGGGGTCGGGTGACCTGCCAAAATCCAGCCCAGAGCTCTTAAAACGTGCCTGGTGCCAGCTTCAGCCAGACCCACCCAGGCATGCTCAGGGGACCAGACCAGGCAGGGGCATGGAGGGGTCAGGCCTGCTGAGGGCACAGGCGGCAGGGCCCCCGAGCCCACCCCCGGCCTCCACTGTCCAGCTCAGAGGAGGGCATCTTAGAAGATACCTCTTGAGTCTCCTTCAAAAGTTGTCCAGCCAGCCTTCAAAATTCCATTCCTTCCTCCCAGGGTGTCAGGGAGGGGAAGAACCCCCTCTGCCCTTACTGAGATCTTCTCGATGGGCCAGTCATAAAGTAGTAACATTGCCAAAACCGGTTTGGCTCAGTGGATAGAGCTTCGGCCTGCGGACTGAAAGGTCCCAGGTTCGATTCCGGTCAAGGGCACGTACCCTGGTTGCAGGCACATCCCCAGTAGGGGGTGTTCAAGAGGCAGCTGATCGATGATTCCCTCTCATCGATGTTTCTAATTCTCTATCCCTCTCTCTTCCTCTCTGTAAAAAAAAAAAAAAAAATCAATAATTTTTTATTTTTTTTTTAATAGTAACATCGACACGAGATCCATCTAACAGCAGAAACACCAGTTCAGAGCATGCGCACGAGAGAATCACAGTAGGATGCTCGGATTGTAAAACGAGGCTCAGGGATGGAGCCTTTTTATGCTGACGTGTTTATGTGAGCCTCTGGCTCAGGATCTCTCAGCTCCAGGCCCCCGGTGGTCTCTGTCGGCCCCGCTGGAGCAGGAGGCACCTGTCATGGGAGACCCTCTGGCACCGGCTGCTTGTCAGGTCACCTCCATTCAGCGTCTTCAGTGTGGCGTGGCGGGGAGTTTGGGGGACACCCCCGGCCGAGAGCCTGGCCGGGCTGTCTGGCGCCTGGCTGCGGGGTTAGGGCCCGAGTGTCTGAGTTCCCCAGCTCTCGGGGGGCAGTGTGTCTCTTGGGGATGTCTGCCTGCTTCATCTGTGAAATTGAAACCCACTGCTCCTTTCTCACAAAAAGCGTCTCTTCTCGCCGTCTGGAGTCAGAAGGGACACGGTGTGGAGCACAGGGGCTGGTTTCTAACCGGAGGCGATTGGGCGGGTGTGTGAGAGAGACCCACGCTGAGGGTCCCGGCAGCATTCCTTGCTCATGGACGTTTATGTTCGATATTTTATTTCCGGGGCTCATCACAGTTCAGTCTAGAAGAACAGACCTTGATGAGCCCTGGCTTGTGTGACTCACTGGTTAGAGTGTCGGCCCGCGCACCGAAGGGTCCCGGGTTCAAGACCCAGTCAAGGGCATGTACCTGGGTGGGTTGCAGGTTCGTTCCTGGGCCAGGCGTGTATGGGAGGCAACCAGTCTGTGTGTGTCTCACCTCGGTGTTTTCTCTCACCTCTCCCCTCCTTTCCTCTCTCTCTTTAAAAAAAAACCAATGGGAAAAATATTCTTGGGTGAGGATTACCCACCAAACCTTGATGAGCCCTAACCGGTTTGGCTCAGTGGATAGAGCGTCGGCCTGTGGACTGAAAGGTCCCAGGTTTGATTCCGGTCAAGGGCATGTACCTTGGTTGCGGGCACATCCCCAGTAGGGGGTGTGCAGGAGGCAGCTGGTCGATGTTTCTTTTTTTCTTTTTTTTTAAATATATTTTATTGATTTTTTACAGAGAGGAAGGGAGACAGATAGAGAGCTAGAAACGTCGATGAGAGAGAATCATCGACCAGCTGCCTCTTGCACACACCCCTACCGGGGATGTGCCCAAAACCAACGTGCATGCCTCTGACCGGAATCGAACCTGGGACCTTTCAGTCCGCAGACCGACACTCTACTGCTGAGTCAAACCGGTTTCGGCTGGTCGATGTTTCTCTCTCATCAATGTTTCTAGCTCTCTATCCCTCTCCCTTCCTCTCTGTAAAAAATCAATAAAATATATATTTTAAAAAAATAAAATACGGAAGCTTTCAGCAGCTTGCCTCCTCGCACACTCTCTGCTGTCTAAAGGAGACTGTCCAGAATCCGGCCTGCCTGAAGCAGAGGGCGTGGTAGGCGGCCTCAGGCCCGGCGGACAGCGTTCTGGAAGCTTCCTTTCACAGCGAGTTGCCCAGGGAGGGCTGAGGGGCTGTGGTGGAGCAGCGATGAGCTCTCGGCCTGGCAGCTCGGGGGAGGCCTGCCCGAGGCCCCTTTGGGTCACTGGGAAACCCCACGCATCTCTGTGCGAGTTACCACAAGAAAGAGCTACCGTCACCGATGAAAGGGTGGAAGAATTATTCTGATCTTTGCGTTAAATTCTGTGCAGACCTGCTTCCTCACCGGGGACGCGCTGCCTGCCCCTGGGTTGTGTGCATCCTTTAAGGCGGGCCTTTGAATAAAACCCTCCCAGCCCCGAGAGGGGGTCGGTGCAGGACTGAGAGGTGGAGGAGATCCGGGCGTGGGGACCCATACAGCCAAGCCCTGGCCGGCAGGCACGCTCCTGAGGCCTGAGGCCGGCAAAGCCTCCCCTGGGCCTCGCAACAACCTCGAGGTGTGAATCATCCTATCACCACGGCTGGCTGGCTAGGAGGAACCGAGAACATGAAAATACGTTGCTCATTAGCAAAGGGAACTGGGCCAGGGGGGAGGGCCCCTCCTCGGCCTCGGTCACACTCCTCTGCTCCGATGTGTCATGCAGAGCCTATCCGTGGGCGCCGCCGGCTGCAAGCCCAGGGGGCTCGTCCGGCCGCCTGCCGGCTCCCGAGGGCCCGGGGGGTGAGCTGGGTGCGAGGGGCTTCCGAAGGCAGGGGTGCTTAGCCGGGACTGCTTTACATCCGTGTTTGAGGTTCCGTTCTCTCTGCAGACTCCCCTTTCCTGCAGCAGGTTCCTCCTCAGCAGCAGCACCACAGCCTGGGCCACGGCGGAGGCCGGGGACCATCCCGGGTGTGCATGGTGGGCTGGTTAGCGGCACCCGTGCCTGTACCCCGCGATGCCAACAGCACCCCCCGCCACCGCAGGTGTGACCGCCAACAATGTCTCCAGACGTCGCCAGAGGTCACAACCCACCCCCCACCCCCACCCCACGCACACACCCTTTGAGAATCACCGTTCTATAGGGAAGGGGCAACATAAAATAAGTTTTGTCCTGAAAGTTGACCTTTTAGCCGAAGCCAGTTTGGCTCAGTGGTAGAGCGTCGGTCTGCGGACTGAGGGGTCCCAGGTTCGATTCCGGTCAAGGGCATGTACCTTGGTTGTGGGCACATCCCCGGTGGGAGGTGTGCAAGAGGCAGCTGGTTGATGTTTCTCTCTCATCGACGTTTCTGGCTATCTATCTCTCTCCCTTCCTCTCCGTAAAAAATCAATAAAATATATATATTTTTTTAAAGTTGACCTTTTAAAACAGATCCTGATTGGTGTGGAGGGTAGGTTAAAGCATATGCAGGGGGGGTAGGGGAGGCTGTGGAGAGGACAAGGGGGGAGAAAAGGAGACATATGTACTACTATTTGTAATGCTTCAAACAATAAAAAGGAATTAAAAAAATAAAATAAAACAGATCCTGCCCTAGCCAGTTTGGCTCAGTGGATGGAGCCTGGAGACTGAAGGGTCCGGGGTTCAATTCCGGTCAAAGGCACACGCCTGGGGTTGTGGGCTCGATCCCCAGTGTGTGGCGTGCAAGAGGCGCCGATCAATGATTCTCACTCATCATTGATGTTTCTTTCCCTCTCTCCCTCTCCTTTCCTCTCTGAAATAAAAAATATATATATTTAAAAAAATAATAATATAAAATCTTTTTTTTTAAAAGAAGAGTTTAGCCCTCACTGGTTTGGCTCAGTGGATAGAGCGTCGGCTTGCCTGTGGACTGAAGGGTCCCAGGTTTGATTCCGGTCAAGGGCATGTACCTCTGTTGCAGGTTCAATCCCCGGTCCTGGTTGGGGCACAGGTGGGAGGCAACCCATCGATGTGTCTCCCATCGATGTTTCTCTCTCCCTCCCACTCTGGGGGGCTGGGGGGAACAATGGGAAAACATCCTCTATTGATTAACAACAAAAAGAGAGTTTATCCCTCCTCTTTGTAGGAAAACATCCTGAACGGCAGCCGTTCCTGGGTTTTCGGTGGTGGTTCTTGTTTCCGTTACGCCGTCACTGTTTGTTCCTGGGCGCCCGTCCTGGCGGCATGTCCCTGAGGTGTCTGTGCTTCTGTCCCAGGTCAGCCTGCTGATCGCCTTCATCTGCGTGAGGAGCTCCCTGTGGCTCAGCCAGAGCGCCTACCGATACTTCGAAGTGGTCACCATCTGCAACCTCATCATGATCCTCGTCTTCTACCTGGTCCACCTCTTCCGCCTCTACCGCGTGCTCACCTGCATCAGCTGGCCCCTGTCGGTAAGGGGCGGCCCGGCCCTGCCCTCGGCCCGGAGTCAGGGTGTTTGCTGGGTCCTGAGACCCCCCTGGAGCCCTCTTGTCTGCCCAGCCCACCTCTGGCACCGTCCTTCGCTGCTTCAGCCCTGAATGTCCCACTGTTGGGTGGACATCTCTGCTTGTCTGAGGTCCCGCTGCTTTCTAACACTCACCTTCCAGCTACGGGGAAAACTCTGCCTCTCACCCCAATGTTTATCCTCTCAGGTGACAGATACTGGGCTGTGTGGAGGAGTTGGGAGGAGGGACAGGGAAGGAAGAGCTGACAACGGTGATGCATAGTTGTGAGTATTGAATGATAACATTTTTCAGCTAAAATGGACCGGCCGAGCCCTCTGACTGGTGTGGCTCAGTGGCTAGAGCGTCGGCCTGTGGACTCAAGGGTCCCGGGTTCGATTCCAGTTGGGGGCATATACCTTGGTTGCGGGCACATGCCCAGTGGGGAGTGTGTAGGAGGCAGCTGATCGATGTTTCTGGCTCTCTATCCCTCTCCCTTCCTCTCTGTAAAAAATCAACAAAATATATTTAAAAATTAAAAAAATAAAATGGACCGGCAGAGTCTGAGGGAAGGTTTCAAAGCTGCCAGGGTTTTCTCTTTCCACACTATTATTTTTTAAAGCAGCTTTATTGGTAGGTAGTTCACATGCCATACCGTCACCCATTTTAAACGTATCATTCATTGGGTTTTAGTACATTCCCAGAGCTGTGCTGCCACCACAGTCAATGTCAGAAACACCTCATCGCCTCGAAAAGACACTCCCTGCCCTTTCACTGTCCCCTTCCACCCCTCGTCCCCTCCAGCCCCCACCAACCACTGACGTACTTCCTGTCTCTGTAAGTTTTCCCATTCTGGGTATTTCCCGAAAATGGGATCTTATGCATGGTCTTCTGTGGCTGGCTTCTTTCACTTAGCAGGGTGTTGTCATGGTTTATCTACGTTGTATTGTGTGTCCAGTCCTTTTTTTTTTCTTTTCCTTCTCCTAATAGCCAAGCAATATTCCAGCGAACAGATACACCCCATCTGCTCATCCCTGGTGGACTCTTGGGTTGTTTCTGCCTTGTGGCTATTATAAGGAACGCTGCCATGAACACTCCTGCGCAAGTTTTTTGTGTGGGCACGATGTCACTCCCTCGGGAATATAGCTCGGAACGGAATTGCTGGGCCGCAGGGTCACTCTGTTTAATGGTCCCAGGACCTGCCAGACTGTCTCCCAAAGTGGCACATCCATTCACATGCCCATCGGCAATGTATTCGGGTTCCAGGTTTCTCCTGCGTCCTTGTCAGCACTTGCTATTTCCCGGCGTCCTTCTTGCGTTAGGGTTACTCTGCTCGTCTTGTCCAGCGTCCTCAGGTGAAGGTTAGGGTATGAATAGGAAGCCTTCCTTCTTTTTTGCGTTGACAGCTACAGGCGTCTCTCTGAGCACTGCCTCCCCTACGTTGGGTGGATTGGGGGTTCATTTTCATTCCTCTCCAAGTATGTTTCTCATTTCCCTCGTGATTTCCACTTTCACCCATGAATTAGTCAGGGCAGTGGTTGGCAAACTCATTAGTCCACAGAGCCAGATATCAACAGGACAACGATTGAAATTTCTTTTGAGGGCCAAATTTTTTAATGTACTTTTATTGATTTTATTTTTATTTATTTATTATTTTTTAAATATTTTATTGATTTTTTTACAGAGAGGAAGGAAGAGGGATAGAGAGTTAGAAACATCAATGAGAGAGAATCATTGATCAGCCGCCTCCTGCACACCCCCTACTGGGGATGTGCCCGCAACCAAGGTACATGCCCTTGACCGGAATCGAACCTGGGACCTTTCAGTCCACAGACCGAAGCTTTATCCACTGAGCCAAACCAGTTTCGGCGAGGGCCAAATTTTTTAAACGTAAACTTCTAACGCCATTTCTTCAAAACAGACTCACCCAGGCCATGGTATTAATATTTTGTGGAAGAAGAGCCACACTCAAGGGGCCAAAGAGCCGCCTGTGGCTCGCGAGCCGCAGTTTGCCGACCACAGAGTTAGGGAATGTGTTGTTTGATTTCTAATTTCGTTCCGTTGTAGCTGGAGAGCACACCCTCCATTACTTCAGTCCTTTTACCTCTCGTGGGGTTGTTTTTATGGTTTGGCATACGGTCTGTGCTGAAGAATGTCTTATGTGTGTTTGAGAAGAATGTACAGTCTATTGTTGTTGGATAGAATGTTTCATAGACGCCTGCTACGTCTAGTGGTTCTGTAGTATTGTTTGAGCCTTCTATTTCCTGGTTGTTTTTCTCGCCAGTTCAACAGTATGTGGTATTGGAGCCTCCAGCTATTATTTCCGGATTATCTATTTCTCCATTTACTTGAGTTTTTGTTTCATGTGTTTTGTTGCTCTGTTAGTAGGTGCACACATGTTTATAATTGTTATATTTTCCTGACGAATTGACACTCCCATCGTTATAAAAATGTCCCTTTTCATCTCTGGTAACATTTTTTGTTTGTTTTAAAACCTATTATACTTTGTCTGGTACAGCTATCGCCGCTCTAGCTTTCTTTTGGTTGCCGTTTGAATCACACGTCTTTTCCATCCTTCTACTTTCAGCCTATTTGTACCTTTGACTATAAAGTGTGTCTCCTATAGAGAGCCTGTAGTTGGATTTTTTAAAAAAATCTATTCTGACAACCTCTGCCTCTTGGTTGAATTGTTTAATCATTCACGTTTTAAGAGAAATTTCTTTGGTTCCTAAGTTGTAAGGCCCCTTTCAAAGGCACCTTTTCGCTGCTTTTGAGAGCAAACTCCTCTGGGCTTTCCTGATGCTCACAGGAGCAAGCAAAGGGGAGAATAACTGCTGGGAGAGGAGAATGAGGATGGCTGAAAGGGGAGCGTGTGTTGGAACGATACATCAGCCGCCCATTTTTTTAGCCCAGTGCAAGTTGGCTCCTTCCCTTTAGGACTCTCTCTCAGGTCCTTTTCTCCGGAGAATCGTGGCATAGGGAACCTCCAGCTACTGATCTGCGCTTGGCCGGAATCTCTGTGGCCCACCTTGCGATCCTCCTTTCTCGTCGCTCGGGGAGAAGTCGGGGTCTTTGGTTTTGCTCGGCTTTGACAGGAGCTGAGAGGGGAATGCTTGCCCAGCATTGAACAGCTGCCCGCCCACCCTGATGGGCAGACCTTCACAGAGGACTCCTCTCTGAGCTCTCGCAGGAGACAGCAAATGCACACGCACGCTCTGGATTCAGAGTGAGCGTGACGAATGGCCTTGAACCCCAGTTCTGCTCCGACCTGGAATTTACTGGGGAGGAAGGAGGAAGAGGTGGCCAGTGCTTCCATGCCGCTGAAGGACATCCTAATCCTGGAGGGTGACGGACAGCCCTGTGGGCCTGCGGGCGGAGTCAGTCCCACCAGGAGACTTACCCGGGAGCTTGGCCTCAGATTCGCTTCTGGAGAGGAGAGAAGAGGGAAGACGACGAACAGACAAAGCCAGAGGTTCTTAGTTAGGGGTGAGAGTGCCGGCGCCCACCACACGCCCAAGCCTTTCGCAGAGGGGCCGGGGACCACACTCCAGGCTCTGACCGGTGTGGCTCAGTGGATAGAGCATCGGCCTTCGGACTGAAGGGTCCCAGGTTTGATTCCCGTCAAGGGCATGTACCTTGGTTGCAGGTACATTCCCAGTGGGAGGTGTGCAGGAGGCAGCTGATCAATGTTTCTCTCTCTCTCTCTCTGTCTCTCTCTCTCTCTCTCTCGATGTTTCTACCTCTCTATCCTTCTCTCTTCCTCTCTGTTAAAAAATCAATAAAATAGCCGAAACCTGTTTGGCTCAATGGATAGAGCGTCGGCTTGGGGACTGAGAGGTCCCGGGTTCGATTTCGGTCAAGGGCATGTACCTTGGTTGCGGGCATATCCCCAGTATGGGGTGTGCAGGAGGCAGCAGATCGATGACTCTCTCTCATCAATGTTTCTAACTCTCTATCTCTCTCCCTTCCTCTCTGTACAAAATCAATAAAATATATTTTTAAAAATCAATAAAATATATTTTAAAAATATATAAATAAAAAAATAAAATAGAATAAAAAACAGTTCGTAGGACAGGCAGCCCCCAGACCCAAGCACCTTGTGAGCCTAAAACGTTCTCTGAGGCAGAAGCAAAAGGCACCCATCTCTGTCAGGGGCCCCGCTTCTCGGGGCTCGAGCTTTGCTCATGCTCTCCAGCCCGGGTGCTGGGCGGCACTCCGGTGCTCGGTAGCAGCTTTGGCCGGAGGTAAAGGCACGGTCTGCAGGCTGGTCTCCGGGGCGGAGCAGCCTTGAGTGGGTTTCCATCCTCTCTCCGTCCTTTCTCTCTGTCCCCTTCCTCCCTGCCTGCCTGGCACCTTTTCTCTCTTGCTCGGCCGCATCCTGGCCAGCCTCACGCATCCTCCTGGCTGCCTGATGCATCCGTTGGCTGTGGTCTTTGGGGTGTTACACCCCCTTCCCCTCTGTCCATCTCTTTGACGCCCGGAGGCCCCCCGACCCACGGCTCTGCTCTGTTTTCGCCCCCAGGAGCTCCTGCACTATCTGATCGGCACCCTGCTCCTCCTCATCGCCTCCATCGTGGCCGCCTCCAAGAGCTACAGCCAGAGCGAGCTGGTGGCCGCCTCGGTGAGGATCTGTGCCGTCCGAGCGCGTCTCCTTCCAGACGGGGACAGCGGCGGGGGGATTGTTCTCCGGGGCCGTTCTCTCTCAGCATCGGTACCCACCTCGGTCCAGCCAGCCCGGGCTCCAACGAGGCTTCCACCGAGGGTCCCGGGAGGTGAATCACCAGGGCTGTGGGCACCCCAATCTAAGGTGACCAGACGTCCCGCTTTGGGCGGGACCGTCCCGATTTTTAACAATGTGTCCCGCCGCATTAAAAATCGGGACTGTCCCGCCTAAAGCGGGACGTCTGGTCACCTTACACCGATCGCCCCAGTGGCCCCCTCTCTCGCAGCCACCGCTTACGTCGGGAGGCACGTGGACTTGAAACCACGCGTCCAGGGTGGTCGTGTGCTCGGGGCTGCCTCGGCCCCCCCCCCCCCACCGTGTGCCGGGAAATGGTCTGGAGCCTCGTGGGCCCAAGGGAGGTCGGCCGTCAGTCCTAGCTTTATCTGTCCTAACGTTTAGCCGTACGTATTCAGGCTAGGAAGGAATCCTCCTGTTCCTTCAAAGGTGAAATGGACCTCTCGGATAGCCTCAATAGAGGTAGCCTGGAAACGGACAACACTGCAGTGCCGTGGGATCCATTTATACCCACCAAATTTATATCTACAAATACACACGCATGTACTGGTATATGTGTGGGTATGCCATTATTGTAAAGATTTATAGACTCCTGTCATACGATTTCTTTCCCCCCCCTCATTTTTTTTTTGAATTAAGATATTATATGTGTACGTACCTTACCAATCCCCACCCCACCCCCACTCCCATACATGCCCCCCCCCCAAGAGTTTTTTGTCCATTGATTATGCTTATCTGCATGCATACAAATCCTTCGGTTGATCTCTTAGCGAGTTCTCTTCCGCTGGGTGGCCTGTGGGCCAGTACCGATTTGCCTCACCAAGGAGCGAGACTTTCAGAACGAAAGCTGTCTGCGTGGCAGCCGCTCTCCCCTGGGCAGGCTTCACCCACATCCCCCAGGCTTTGGGCCAAGAGTGGGTTCGCTCCCGGAATCCCACGGAGGGGTCTGGTCTGCCCTCGAAAGGTCGGCGTGGGGCAGGAGGTCACGCCTCCAAACACCATTGCCCCCTCAAGGGCCACCCACAGCCCTCTCTCCCCTCCACCACCTTGTGCCCCTCAGGACCCCCTCCTGCAGTCTCCTGCCAGCCCCGGGGCTCCACCTGCAGGCAGGCCGGGGGAGGAGGCACAGAGAGAAGTTGTGCCCACTGCGTCAGGCCCCATGGGGAGATGCCCACAGGTTGTAGGCTTCAGGTTGCACCAAATGGTGTTAGCCCTGTCATCCCCATCCCTCCCCTGATATCCCCATCCCTCCCTCTCCCCCCCCCCCCAATTTATCACACGCCGTCTCTGTGTCAAGGACCAGACCCAATTCTGTGGAAGAAATAAGAAGGTAGGGCCCTTGCTCATGGGAGAGAGTGGTGGTGCCGTTCAGGCGTCCAGGCCGAGGTGGGTGGAACAGTCCGCAGACGAGGCCCTGCCCCCCAGAAGGGCTCTCTGTGGCCACAGAAGAAGCTGTCGGTCACGCAGTGCAGATTGTGGGAGGCCAGGGTGGCAGACAATGTGCTCCTGGTGCAGAGCCGACACCGAGAGGCTGGGACCGGCTCCAAGGGGCCGATTGTGTGACACAGACAATCAGTACCAGAGGAGCCAAAGGGACGGAGCTGGGGGGAGGGGAGAGGGTGCGTGGGCCTGTGGGGGGTGGGGGCAGGGCAGGGGACAGCCCCTTTTGCACACCAACAGCCAGGTTTGAAGAGAAAGCCCAGCCTTGAAGATCCTGCCCTTCCCCCCAGGCCCTTCCTCCTGGACCCGTGGTAGGCAAACTGCGGCTTGAGAGCCACACGTGGCTCTTTGGCTCCTTGGGTGTGGCTCTTCCACAAAATACCACGGCCTAGGCGAGTCTGTTTTGAAGAAGTGGCTTTACAAGAAGTTTAAGTGTAAAACATGTGGCTCTCCAGAGAAATTTCAATCGTCATGCTGTTGATATTTGGCTCTGTGGACTGATGAGTTTGCCGACCACTGTCCTAGACGGCAGCTGTGGTTCCCGAGGGCCCTTGGCGGCTGCAGAGCGGCCTGAGGACAGCTGGGCCCCGGGCAGAGCAGCGTGTGGACCCGGAGCCAGACGCCCCGGGCTCCAGTCCCAGGTCTGGCCCTTGCTGTCTCCATGGCCCTGGGCGAAGCGTTGACCCCCACACCCCACCTCCATCCCTCCATTTCTTCAGCTGCAAAGTGAGGGGCTGAGAGGGTCCCCCGGGACCCACCTGGCAGCGTTGGAAGACGGGTGGGCACAGAGTGAGGGCCCCGTCAACCAGCCGTAGCTGCCAGGTGTGGGGCTTCGGGCTCTGCGGTTCCAGACCGGACACCAGCGTGTGCGCCTGCTTTTCGCTGTCCCCCAGCTCCGAGGCCAGGCAGACACAGTCATGAATGAAATGCAAGCGGTGCCGTCGCACCAATAGAATCCATTTGACCATCACACATTTTAAAACCCAAGTTGGAATGCACGATCCCGCCTTTTTCTTTTCTCGTTAGCCCAGGACAGTGGTCGGCAAGCTCTTTAGTCCACAGAAGCCAAATATCCACAGGGCAACGATTGATATTTCTTTTGAGAGCCAAAGTTTTTTTTAAATATATTTTTATTGATTTCAGAGAGGAAGGGAGAGGGAGAGAGAGATAGAAACATCAATGATGAAAGAGAATCATGGATTGGCTTCCTCCTGCACACCCCGAACTGGGGACGGAGCCCGCAACCCAGGCATATGCCCTGACCGGGAATCGAACCAGTGACCTCGTGGTTCCTGGGTTGATGCTCAACCGCTGAGCCACACCCGGCTGGGCTGAGAGCCAATTTTTTTAAACTTAAACTTCTTCTAACACCACTTCTTCAAAATAGGCTCGCCCAGGCCGTGGTATTTTGTGGAAGAGCCACACTCAAGGGGCCAAAGAGCCGCGTGTGGCTCTCGAGCCGCAGTTTGCCGACCGCTGGCCGGGGATCACTAACGCCCAGTGGCTTGGCCCAGCTCGGCTGAAACAAACCTGAACGTGGGCGGGGGCGGGAGTTGCCCAGAGTGAGGAGGGCGGAGGGAGGGGTGGAGACCTGGGTCCCAGCCGGGAGCCCTGGGCACAGGGCCTGGCCCTCCCCCTGAGCCAGGGTGGGGTGTTTGGGTCAGGGGGTTCCCCCAGCTCCCTCCGGGCAGGGACAGGCATGGGGATGGAGAGCAGAAAGACTGCCGGGGACTGGCCCCTGACCGGAGCTCCCTGTGCCTGTCCCCTCTCTCCCGTGCAGATCTTCGGCTTCCTGGCCACCTTCCTCTGCCTCGCGAGCGTGTGGCTGTCCTACAAGATCTCCTGTGTGACCCAGTCCACCGGTGAGTGCCGATCGTCCGGACACGGGTGCTCTCCGTGAGCTCAGGGGCCGGAGCACAGCCTGTCCCCGCCTTCCCGACACATCACAGACTGCCGTCTGCAGTGGAGGCCGCCAGGGCACGGGCGCCCGGGACCTCTACTCCGGCCATGCCCACCGCGCCCAGGAATGCCCCAACGTGCCAGCCTCTGATAGAGAAGCATTTTCTTTTTTTTTCTTTTTTTTCTTTTTTTTTTTAATATATTTTATTGATTTTTTACAGAGAGGAGGAGAGAGGGATAGAGAGCTAGAAACATCGATGAGAGAGAAACATCAACCAGTTGCCTCCTGCACACCCCCTACTGTGGATGTGCCCGCAACCAATGTATATACATGCCCCTGACCGGAATCGAACCCGGGACCCTTCAGTCCACAGACCGACGCTCCACCACTGAGCCAAACTGGTTTCGGCAGCATTTTCTTTTTAAAAAAATATTTTTTTTAATTGATTTTGTTCAGAGAGGAAGGGAGACGGATAGAGAGCTAGAAACGTCGATGAGAGAGAAACATCGACCAGCTGCCTCCTGCACACTCCCCACTGGGGATGTGCCCGCAACCAAGGTACATGCCCTTGACCGGAATGGAACCTGGGACCTTTCAGTCCGCAGACCGACGCTCTATCCACTGAGCCAAAACGGTTAGGGCTAATTTTTTTTTTTTTTTTTTTTTTTGAGATGCATTTAGACAATAAAATAGTCCCAGTGAAAGCTGGTGCTGGAGAGGAAGGCAGGGCCCCTAGCGGAATGTGGGTCCCCGGCTGGTGTGTGACTTCTGAGCGGGCCCTGCACTGGCCGGCCGGCCGGCCTCACGTTGCCTCTTCCTCCCCAGATGCAGCCGTCTGAGGCCGCCGCGGCCTCCGGGCCCGCAGGGGGCCCCGCAGGAAGGCCCCGCAGGACGTGTGCCCGCCGGCAGCAGGCCCCGCGGGCCGGTGACCTCCCGAGAGACCTCCGAACCTGTGTGCCTGTGCCAACGCCCTGCCCGCCGGTGGGCGCGGGAGGGCCTGCTCCTCCCTCCCGGCTCCCGAGCGAGCGGCTCCGGCCTCTCCCCCGGCCTTCCTCGGAGAAGACCCTCCTTGTCCGGGAAAGAAAAGCAGCCTCCAGGGAGATCTGGCCTCCGCCTCCTGCTTTTCAGGCCCAGTCTGGCCTCCGCACCTCACCTGGCGGCCGGGAGGTTTCTGGAGACGCCTGCACAAACCCCACTCCTCCGGAGCGACCCGCCTTCGGTCTCCCCGTGAAGACCACGCCCGCTCCTGTGTAGGGAGCCTGGGCATCTGCTCTTTCCTCGCGTGCGGCCGGCCTGTGGAGAGAAGCACGCGGTCGTCAGCCTGACCCCAAAGACGCGATCTCAGCCTCCTTTCCCGGCTCTGCCTTCGTGTGTGCATGTGTGTGTGTGTGTGTGTGTGCGCGTGTGCGTATGTGGGTGCGTGTGTGTGGTTTTTTGTGTTTTTTTTAAATAAAATATTGACTTGGCCAATTGTAGAAGGATTTCTTTAAATATATATATAATGTGTGTGTGTGTGTATATATATATATATATATATATATATATATATATAATTGATTTTTTACAGAGAGGAAGGGAGAGGCATGAGTCGGAAACATCGATGAGAGAGAATCATCGATCAGCTGCCTCCTGCACACTCCCTACTGGGGATGTGCCCGCCACCCAGGTAATACATGCCCTTGACCGGAATCGAACCTGGGACCCTTGAGTCCGAAGGCTGAAGCTCTATCCACTGAGCCAAAGCGGCCAGGGCAAGAAGGATTTCTTATTAAGCCAGAAGGATACGCTGGCGGGAAGGGCCACCCGGCGTAGGATCCCGTCGATGTGGAGGTGGTAAAACCAGGAGATGCTGCCCGGGGAGCAGGCCCGGGGGCGGGGAGACCAGGAAAGGATGCAGAGCCCAGTGGCCTCTCGAGATCTGCATGTTTTCAAAGTAAATTGATTTCAGGGGTGGAAGTCGATGCTGTTCACGAAAGGCATACAGCAGGATGCAGAGCAACACGGGCAGCCTTAAAACAAGGACATTCTGACATGTGCCACCCCGGGGATGACTCAGAGAGACACTCTGTGGTGTGCAACAGCCCGGACACAAAGCAACAGCTGCTGTCCGAGTCCCTCCCGAAGATGCAGAGACAGACGGGAGGATGGTGGTGGCCCCGTCTGGGGCCAGGGGAATAGGGACTCCGTGTTTAATGGGTACCGTTTCCATTCGGGAAGATGAAGACATTCTGGAGGTGGACAGCGGTGGTGGGGCACCATCATGTAAATGTCACTAATGCCACTGCACTGTGTACCTGAAAAACGTTAAAATGGTAAGTCTGTTGTGTAGATACACTGAGTGGCCAGATTATTATGCGTTCAGAGATCATAATAATCTGGCCACTCTGTGTATATATATATATATATTAGAGGCCTGGGGCATGAATTCGTGCATGGGTGGGGCCTGGCCAGGGGGAGGGGACATGGGCAGTTGACCGGCCTGCCTGCTGGCCAAACTTCCAGTAGAGGGGACAATTTGCAGATTAGCCGTTTATTATATAGGATAGACACTGAGTGGCCAGATTATTATGTGTTCAGAGATCATAGTAATCTGGACACTCAGTGCATATGTTTTTTAAAAATATATTTTATTGATTTTACACAGATAGGAATTGAGAGGGCCAGAGAGTTAGAAACGTTGATGAGAGAGAAACATCGACCAGCCACCTCTTGCACACCCCACACCGGGGATGTGCCCGCAACCAAGGTACATGCCCTTGACCGGAATCGAACCCGGGACCTTTCAGTCCGCAGACCGACGCTCTATCCACTGAGCCAAACCGGTCCTGGCTCAGTGCATATTTTTATTTTGATTTCAGAAGAGATGGGACTGAGAGAGAGAGAAACATCAACGATGAGAGAGAATCATGGATCGGCTGCCTCCAGCACACCGCACTCTGGGGATGGAGCCTGCAGCCCAGGCATGTGTCCTGACCGGGAATTGAACCATGACCTCCTGGTTCATAGGTGGATGCTCACCCGCTGAGCCACGCCAGTGGGCTCCACTGATTTTTAGAGTGGGAGGCAGAAACACCGATATGAGAGAGAGAGGGAAATCGATTGGTCGCCTCCCCCATGCACCCCGACGGGGATCCAACCTGCAACCCAGACACGTGGCCTTGACCAGGAAGTGAACCCGCAGCCCTCAGCATGGGCTGACGCTCTAACCACTGGAGCACGCTGCCCAGGGCTGCCTGCCCCTGCCTCTGAGGGCCTGAGGGGAAGCACCTGCACCCTGAGGGACCTGGCAGTGGAGTTGGAGACTTGAGGAGAAAGCCGAAAGCCGGGGTGATGTGAGGTACGTGACAGAGCTGGAATGTGAGTCCAGGTCTGGTGTCTCCTAGGCCCACCCCACCGGGGGCCCCTGGTCAGGGCAGGGCTGGCGCTGCCTGGCTTCCTCCTTGGACCGCTGGCCCTGGCCTGACACACTCCGACCCTGGGCCTCCGGCTGGGAGGGATGCTTGGTGATCCAGCGTGGCCCATCCCCTGGGCCCGGCCGCCCAGCCTCTTACCAGCATGGAAAGCAAACTGGTGTCGCCAGGGAAACGCAGCTGGTTTGGGGCCCTCGGCAACCGCCACTTCCCCGGGGGGCGGTTTCTGACCTGCATCCTGTGAGCTCAGCGCTTCGGGGTGGGGCGGGGGCCTCACGGGTACCTGGTTTTATGTGCACCACATCCGGCAGCACCTACAACACGCACACGGCTGTCAGCAGCAGCCAACGTCAACGCGGAGCCACACCCTCGCCTCCGGAGGCCTCGGTTGGGGCCCTGCCCGTGGCCTGCAGCTGCTAAGGCGCCTCCCAGCCCCTCCCAGGCGAGCCGGGCCTCCGTCCGGCAGGATTAAAACAGGCCCAGAGAGAGAAACATCAGGGAAGTCCTTGGCTGATCAATGGACACGGACAACAGGGAGGTGGGGGCATGAATGGGAGGTGGGGAGTATTGGGGGGAATAACACATGTAATACCTTAATCAATAAAGAAATTTAGCCAAAACTGGTTTGGCTCAATGGATAGAGCGTCGGCTTGGGGACTGAAGGGACCCGGGTTCGATTCTGGTCAAGGGCATGTACCTTGGTTGCGGGCATATCCCCAGTAGGGGTTGTGCAAGAGGCAGCTGATCGATGACTCTCTCATATCGATGTTTCTAACTATCTCTCTCCCTTCCTCTCTGTACAAAATCAATAAAATATATTTTTTATAAAATAAAATAAAATAAAGAAATTAAAAAGAAAAAAAAAGGAAAGAAAAAGCCGCGGGGCCCTATCCAGTCTGGCTCAGTGGATAGAGCGTCGGCCTGCGGACTGAAAGGTTCCAGGTTCGATTCCGGTCAAGGGCATGTACCTTAGTTGCGGGCACATCCCCAGTAGGGGATGTGCAGGAGGCGGCTGGTTGATGCAAGAGGCGCCTCATCCATGTTTCTCTCCCATCAATGTTTCCAACTCTATCCCTGTCTCTTCCTCTCTGTAAAAAATCAATAAAGTATATTTTACAAAAAAAGAAAAAAGAAAGAACAGCAGGATGAAGCCAAAGAGGCTACAGCCTCACCAGCTCCTTACTCCATACTGGGCTTTTCCAACTAACCCGCCGTTCTTAGGAACCGGCTTTTATATAATAAGTAAATGGTGGCTTTGTATTGATATCCTATTTCCTGTTTGACATTATGGAGTCTCACACAGGATTCAGATTGAAAAGGGGGGTTTCTCTGTCTGGAAAAAGCACACACGAGGAAGCCCCTAACTCGATGGAAGGAGCTGCCGGCGGGCTGCTGGGCAGGGGCATGGGCAGGGCACCGCCCGGGGCAGAGCAGGCGGACGGAGGGGCACCCTGAGGGCCACCCACCGCCCTGAGCTCACCTGGCGCCTCTGCACCTTGCAAGGAGGTTGAGGCCACTTGTATCGCTTGGGTTTCATTACACTCTTCAGTGTGCGGAGAAAATTATGCACCTTTTTTAGAGGCCCCTTGGTTAGCCCCACGCAGAGGTGTGCAGGAAAGGGAGTTCTGTGGTGGGACGTGTGCCATGGGGCTCGCTCACTCACTCCTGGGCAGCGATGACAGCCAGCATGAGGGCCGGGAGGGGACGGCAGCACACTGCTGCCCAGAGAAGGGGAAATCAGGACTTTTAGGCAAAGCATTTCCTGATTTTTAAAGTGTTCCCAAGTAAACTTTTTTTAAAATATATTTTATTGATTTTTCACAGAGAGGAAGGGAGAGGCACAGAGAGCCAGAAACATCAATGAGAGAGACACATCAACCAGCCGCCTTCTGCACACCCCCTACGGGGGATGTGCCCGCAACCAAGGTACATGCCCTTGACCGGAATCGAACCTGAGACCTTTCAGTCCGCAGGCCAACACTCTATATCCACTGAGCCAAGACGGTTTCGGCCAAATAAACTTTTTTTTTTAATATATATATTTTTAATGTATTTCAGAGAGAGAAACATCAGTGATGACAGAGAATCATTGGCTGCTTCCTGCATGCCCCACCCCGGGGACTGAGCCTGCAACTCGGCTCAGTGACCTCCTGGTTCATAGGTTCAAGTTCAACCGCTGAGCCACGCCGGCGGGGGTCAAATAAACCTTTTAAAGGTACCGACCAAGCCGGCGCGGGGAGTAGATGCAGCCAGCGAGCCCTCCGTTTGCAACTCCGCGGGCCTCTGGGGAGATGGGGGCCCGCGGCAGGAAACCGGGGCCATGGCCAGGAGCGCAGAGAGGCTCCGCGGGGCGGGCAGCTGCTTCCTCTGAAACCCCGGGGCGGGCGCGAGGGCGGGGAGGGGGGATGCACTCCCTGGGGAGCCCCCGGGATCTCCTGCCAGCAGCCACGCCTGTTGGGGCGCTGCCACAGCTCCCAGCTGGGCTCACCTTTCCTTTTGCAAAAACAAAACCCCCAGGCGCAGGTGGCGGCCCGGTCGGCTGCCACGCCCTCCCCTAGCGGCGCGCGCCCTCTGGCGGCCAGCGGGGGGGCAGCGCCTCCCTTGGTCCCCGCGCAGGAGCCAGCTTTGGAAAAGTGTCTGCCCAAAAACCAGGGTTCAAAGTTGTACGTTCTCTGTGGCCTGAAGTGCACACATGAGTCATCATCCTCGGTTCGTGGCGCCCTCACACTGTGATCGTTGGTCCACGCGAGGCCTCTTCCTCCCTTCCTGTTTTCAATAATGCAGCCACCATGAAGCATATCATGATGTAACCTCCTCCATTTATCGGTAACCGTAACCGCAAGCTTCCCCATCTTCTCTGCCCATTTGTCCTCCCCAGAAGTAACCTCCAGGATCTCCCATTCACCACTTCTTTGCCTCTATTATATATATATTCCACTGTAGAACATGTGCTGCCTAAAAAGTGCAGGTGATAACTGTCTATAATTAATTAAAAAGGATGCCACATCATCCATCGGCAACCTTTTGGGACTTTGTTTGCTTAGCATTATATTGCTGTAACAGCAATTTCCAACATTTCTCATCTCGTGGTGCACATACACTAATTACTAAAATTCTGAGGTGCGCACACACACACACACACACACACACACACAAAATATTACTTTTTTTTGCCGGCCTGACAACAAAAAATAGGTGTAATTTTGATTCATTCATACCAGACAGCTATTGTTGCCTGCTTTGGTGCAAAAGGCTTTATTGTTGCCATTTGGTCCCAATATTTGAGAGAGGGCTTCAGTGTGGGGCCAGGTGGAAGGGGGGCAATGGGAGAAAAAAAAAGGGGGGGGGGTGTCTGTAATACTCAACATGAAGATTTAAAAAGAATGGCTAGTGGTTTTGGAGAGAGGCTCAGGCAAAAGCCGGACACCAGGGGGCTGCAGAGGGGCCCCTCACAGGCCTCTGGGCTCCAAAGGCTCCTGATCGTGCTGGAGGCTGAGTTTCCGGAAGAGACACTCGCCCAGCCCAGCCTGGGGGCCGGCCAGCCTGCAGAGGTGAGCCAGGTGTGGCCCATCTTCCTGATGAGTTTCACCTGCTCCCCCCGGAAGTGACTCTGTAGGAAGTCACGAAGACGAGGGTCTGAAAAAGCAGAACCCCGGGCCTGCAGCTCCACAAGGGCCTGGTTTGGTTCCTCTCCAGGCCCGGGCGGCTTCCAGGGCGGCCTGAGTTTTCCTCCCACCCCCGCTCATCCTGGGAGGCGTCAGCACGTCCTGGGAGAGAATGCGGCCACCGCGCCGGGCTTGTGTCTTTAGAAGACAGAGCCCCAACTCATGGAAGACGGGACTCTCGCCCTCCGGAGGCACATCCCAGCGGTGGGATGAGGAGCCCAGAGAGAGGTAGGTGTGGGGCCCGCAGGTGCAGGCTGCCCGGGTGGTTGACGGCTGGAGCATGGTCAGAGGCTGGAAGAAGGGGTTTCTCTAGTCCTGTTCTACCTAAACAATGTTTTATGTGTGTGTGTGTTTTCTTTTTTAAACCTTTATTGTAGAGTATTACAAATATCCCCCTTTTTTTCTCCCATTGCCCCCCTCTACCTGGTTCCAGCCCCACCCCAGGCTTCACCACCCTATTGTCTGTGTCCACAGGTAAGGTCTTTGGTTAATCTCTTCCCACTCCCACCCCATCCCCCTTGAGATGCGTCAATCTGCTCCATGCGTCCATGCCTCTGCCTGTATTTTATTCAGCAGTTTGTTTTGTTCATCAAATTTCTTGTTCATTTATTTTGATTTTTAGATTCAATTGTTGATATGTATTTGTTGGCATTTTTATTGTTCAGATATGTTATCTCTTCTTCCTCCTCCTCTTTTTGAAGAATACCTTTCAGCATGTCATGTAATACTAGTTTGATGGTGATGAACTCGGGCTTTCTCTTGTCTGTGAAGCTCTTTATCTGACCTTCGGTTTAAATGATAGCTTTGCTGGGTAGAGTAATGTTGGTTATAGGTCCTTACGGTTCGTCACTTTGAATATTTTTTTGCCACTCCCTTCTGGCCTGCAAAATTGCTGATGAGAAATCAGCTGACAGTCAAATGGCGCTCCCTTATAGATAACTCGCTGCTTTTCTCTTGCTGTTTTTTAAGATGCTCTGTCTTTAACCCTTGGCATTTTAGTTATAATGTGCATTGGTGTGGGCCTCTTTGGGTTCCTCTTGTTGGCCCTTTGGGTGCTAGTAGCTCAGCCTCCCCAGACACCTGAGCTGGGCACTCTAGTTGCACCTCTGTGTGGGCTGAGAGCACAGGCTTTTTGTAGTTGAGCCTTGATTGTTGTTGGCGTTACTGGGAGGAGTTGACGTCCAGGCCAGTTGGCTGTGAGGAAAAGCTGCAACTACAGTGGGAGAGCTGCTGTGCAGGAGACACTCTTATGGAGCAGGATTTGCTTCCGTGGCACTTTGGTTCTCCATGAGTGTGTCACTTGTGTATGTGTAGAGTTGTAATCTGGAATGGTCTGAATCTGTCCACCAGGTGCACTGGCTTTGGGGCCTCCCGGGAGGTGTGAAGTCAGCCGCTGCCTGGGGCCACTCGACAGGAGCTCCAGAGAGGTCTGCAGCTGCTACTTGTATTGGGCTTGGAAGTGCTCAGGTGAGGCCCAGCTGTGAAGCAAGGCAGGCTGGTGCTAGTGCCGGGCCTTGGGCCTTTTGCTGATAGGTTTGGGGCATGCTGACACCCGCTGCTGCTTGTTTGAGAGATTTTAGCAATGTCTGAAGCCCGAGCCAGGACAGGCCATTCATATGGAAAAGCCGCTGCGGGACCACTGAGGGCACTGTGTCAGGTATTGTGTGTCTTAAAAACGTATGGCGGCACAGCTGCTGAAAGTCGCTGCTGTAACAGACACCCCCGCCCCCTTTATGCAACACTTGGCAGCCCCTTGCACTTGGCCTCTCTCTTGATGCTGGAGCTTTCCTGTAGACACTGCCAGGAGACCCACTCAGCACCCACACATGTGCTACCTGCAGAGTCTGTCCGGCAGGATAATATTGGCCAAGGGGACACAGCAATCAGTGGATTCACTTGTACTCCTTCATTCCCGGGACTATCCCAAGGTTGACTTCATACAGTTCTCCAAGGACAGCCTCCTAGGACCAGGCAAATGACCTTTCAGTGAGTCATCCTTGTGTCCCTGCTTTCTCTCCTTCCCAGCTGTAGCTTAAGGGACATGCCAAAAACATGTGCAGCTGCCTGAACGGTGTCACTTGGGTGACCTCAGAAGACTGCACCATAGCCTTGGGGGACTGGTGCATGGACAGGGGGTGGAAAGAGAGAGACCTGTAGGTCTCTGGGGTAGCTGAGGCAGAAGTCCTCAAATGAGCAAGTAATTTGAAAAAGAAGTGTGTTTCTTACAAAATAAGAATCCTGGGTAATGAGGCCACTGGGTGCTGGTAAAAAGGTACCCCAGGCCTGGCTGGTATGACCCAGTGGTTGTGTGTTGACCTATGAACCAGGAGGCCTGATTCCTGGTCAAGTTTGATTCCTGGTCAGGGAACATGCCCAGGTTGCAGGCTCAATTCCCAGTATGGGGCAGCCATTCAGTGATTCTCTCTCATCATTGGCATTTCTATCTGTCTCTCCCTTTCTTTTCCTCTCTCAAAATAAAATATATATGTTTATAATATATATATAATATATATTTTTTAATAAAAGGTATCCCATGCCTTGAATGGTTTGACTCAGTGGATAGAGTGATAGCATGAGGACTGAAGGGTCCTAGGTTCGATTCCGATCAAGGGCACATGCAGACTCAATCCCTAGTGGGGGGGCGTGCAGGAGGCAGGCCAATCAATGATCCTCTCTCATCATTGATGTTTCTATCTCTCTCCCTCTCCCTTCCTCTTGACATATAAAAATATATTTAAAATAAATGAATAAATAAATAAAGGTACCCCAGAAAAAAGCCCTGCACATATGCAGGTATTTATGTCTGGAAGCCAGGGGACTGATAGAATTAAAGGACTGGCTGGGGGCTGAGGGTGCACAGAACAGCAGATGCAAAAACCTGGAGTGCATTCCACCACTCCAGTGAAGCAAAGACCTACGTCTGAGATGATACCACTCAGCTGGACAAATTCCAGCAATGGGACCAGCAGGGACAAGAATCAGGTATGGGACTGGGTCTCCAGATTCACCCCCTGCTCCCCCAGAAAGCCCCAAATATTCCTACAGGTACTAGATACTGGCTGTGGTTGGGGGGCGAGGGCAGGGGATGCTGTTTTTGATTGTTTGAGGGATTTTTTTGGCCTGGAATGTGTTTATGGTTTTTCAAGAACCTACTCATGGGGCACATGCATTGGTAGCTCACATAAGGGTCAGCCACAGGCAGAAACAAGAACGGGCATTTGCCCAAAACGATTGCCAAGCGTAACAACTGAGACAGTTCCTCTTCCTGGGAGAAGGAGGAAAAGTCCATGGTCTCCTCACACAGAGTTTCCTGCAGCCGGGCAGCGGGGTGTGCTGGGCAGAGCTCCAAACTTCCTGTCCGCGGAGCACTGCTGCTGGGCCAGTGGGAGCACTGCTGTTGGGAGCTTTGCTGAAGACGATGGAAGCTTACACAAGCCACCCTTATACCTGGTTCTTGGTTTGCAGCCTAGGCAGAGATTGCTAACACTTTATTTTTTAGGTCTCTGGGGTGGGGGGTATTGGCTGGCCTTCACCTGACACAGGATAGAGCACCCATTCATTCATGGCCCTGAATTCCCTAGTGATGGAGTATCAGTGGTTTAGACCCATGGTCGGCAAACCGAGGCTCACGAGCCACATGCGGCTCTTTGGCCCCTTGAGTGTGGCTCTTCCACAAAATACCACGGCCCGGGAGAAGTGGCATCAGAAGAATGTTTAAAAAATTTGGCTCTTGCCGACACTGGTTTAGCTCAGTGGATAGAGCATCGGCCTGCGGACTGAAAGGTCCCGGGTTCGATTCCGGTCAAGGGCATGTATGTTGGTTGTGGGCACATCTCCGGTGGGGGGTGTGCAAGGGGCAGCTGATCGATGATTCTCTCTCATCGATGTTTCTAATTCTCTATCCCTCTCTCTTCCTCTCTGTAAAAAAATCAATAAAATATATTAAAGAAAAAAAATTTGGCTCTCGCCGAAACCAGTTTGGCTCAGTGGATAGAGCATCAGTCTTCGGCCTGAAAGGCCCCAGGTTGGATTCTGGGCAAGGGCAGGTACGTTGATTGCGAGCACATCTCCAGTAGGAGGTGTGCAGGAGATAGCCGGTTGATGTTTCTCTCTCACCGATGTTTCTAACTCTCTCTATTCCTCCCCTCTCCCTTCTTCTCTGTAAAAAATCAATAAAATATATTAAAAAATAAAAAATTTGGCTCTCTAGAGAAATTTCAGTCGTTGTACTGTTGATGTTTGGCTCTGATGACTAATGAGTTTGCCGACCACTGGCTTGGACACACCTGGTAGAAAACAAATGGTTAGCGGATGTGCAGGTATTGTCACCGTGGCCCCGTGACATGCCACCCCGCACGGCTCAGGAAAGCCAGATGGGCCCCAAAAGAGGACAAAATCCAAGTGACTTGCCTCCCAGGAACCACCTTGGGAACCATGTCACAGCTCAGAGAAATATTTCGCAATCCATTAAGGACAAACATTGTAGCCGAAACCGGTTTGGCTCAGTGTATAGAGCGTCGGTCTGCGGACTGAAAGGTCCCGGGTTCGATTCTGGTTAAGGGCATGTACGTTGGTTTCAGGCGCATCCCCGGTGGGGGGGTGTGCAAGAGGCAGCTGGTCGATGATTCTTTCTCATTGATGTTTCTCTCTCATCGACGTTTCTAGCTCTCTATCACTTTCTCCTCCTCTCTGTAAAAAATCAATAAAATATATTTTAAAAAAAAAAAGGACAAACATTGTAGTCGCCACCAACTCCAGACAGTGGCCCCACGCCAAAATCCAAAATCGGCTGCTCTCTATCTTGGCTGATGGAGGCAGTACATCCCGACCCGGGGGATGTCCCTGCAGCCTCCGCCCCAGGCCCGTGGCCACCTTTGAGGGAGCACCCCAGCGACTGTCTCCGAAACGGTTCAGGCCATAGAAGCAGCCTTACCCTACAGCTGGCCTCCTTCAGATTTCCTGGAATTGCCGGCGCCCAGGACCAGTTACACAACGGCCTGGGGCCTTTCCAGCAGAAACGCCTCCGCTGCCCCGGAACCCGGCGTGCTCTCGTTCGAGGACTTCCTCGGGCTGTGAGAGGCAGCGAGAGCTCTGCCCCAAACTGTCTCGGCATTGGCTTTCTCACGGTGCAAGCCTGAACTGAGTGCCCCAGGTGGGACACGCTCTGACCATGGGAAGATGGATTTCAAGTGAAGGACCAAAACCAGCCTTGAATCTTCTTCCCCAACAGCTGGTGGCCCACTCGTTAGACAGAGAGAGTGTGTCTTCCCTCATGCGCTGCTGGTCTAATGAAGATCTCACCTGCAAGAGACCAGCTGACAAGGATCACTGATGAGCCGGAACCGGTTTGGCTCAGTGGATAGAGCGTTGGCCTGCGGACTGAAAGGTCCTGGGTTCGATTCCAGTCAAGGGCATGTACCTTGGTTGAGGGCACATCTCCAGTGGGGGGTGTGCAAGAGGCAGTTGATAGATGATTCTCTCTCATCGCTGTTTCTAGCTCTCTATCCCTCTCTCTTCCTCTCTGTAAAGAAAATCAATAAAATACATTTTTAAAGAAAAAAAAAAGAAAAAAGAATCACTGATGAAAGAGCCCACCCACCTCCAAGGTGAGCAGGTCCCCTGCAAGCTACCGCCATCCAGTGATGGCAAATGGCCGGTGGCCCACAGCCGTGGTCACTCCATGCAATGGGCTGACCACGTGGGCTTCTAGCCAGAGGGCACCACCCTGAGATTCACTGAGCAATATCCGAGTAGAGGCTCACGTGCTGTCACTAACGGCCTGTCTGCGTGGTCAGGTCTTTGGGCCTCCCAGGACTGGACTAGGAAAGACACACCACATACTAGGATTGGGTCCATCTCTCATGGAGACATAGAACTATTTATTTATAGACTCAATAGTTACCTTATTAGGGATCAAGTCTTTCCTCCACAGAAAGTTAAATAAATAGAAATCCACCTACACATCTCCCAGTAAAACTCAATATCAAATACAAAAGGAAAAAAAAGAACCAAAATTGATGTACGATGAATGGAGGTTTTTTTTTTGTTTGTTTGTTTGTTTGTTTTTGTGATGGCGGAGGCCAGATGACAATGGAATAATATCTATCTTGGGAGTAATAGAGAAAAATAACTGCTGATCTAGAATTCCACATCTGGCTAATGGCAACTAACACTTGAGTCAGAAAAGAACGGAGTGCAAACATAAGTAGAAGGCAAGAAAGCAATGATGGGCAAAGAAAATATTTGGCAGATCTCAAAAAGCAATGACTGCACAAACAATAATAGCTAACTTCAGGGCGGTGTTAACACAAGATAAATTTAAACTACTAGGCAATAACAACACAGTAGAGCACATGTGTCAAACACAAGGCCCGAGGGCCAAATCCGTCCCGCCAGGCCTTGCAATGTGGCCCGCACCTCGCTGTCATCACTGCACTCCGCTGCGTTTCCATCACAATGACAGTTTATGACTGTTCAGTAAACCATTCGGCCCGCGATTTAGGCTGGATTTTAGATTTTGGCCCCTTCTCTGATTGAGTTCGACACCCATACAGTAGAGGGTTAGGTGTACGGATTAACTTCATTCCCCCCTCCCCCCCATTTTAAAAATATTTTTATTGTTGATAGCATTACAGCTATCTCTCCCAGTCCCCCCCCCCCCCCGCCCCCTGCTTTCCTCCCCTTCTCCCAGCCCCTCCCCTCCTCCCTGGGTCTACACTACCCTATCACCCATATCCACGGGCTATGCATATGAGTATACAAGTTCTTTGGTTTATCTCTTCTCATCCTACCAAACCCACATCGAGGTATGCCAGTCTGTTCCATGGTTCAGGTCTTATTGTATTGGTCCATTCCTTTTGTTCATTAGATTCCTCAAATACGTGGGATCCTGTGATATTTGTCCTTCTCAGTTCGGCTTATTTCACTTAGCGTACTATTTTCCAGATCCGTCCCCGCTGTCCCGAAGGCGAGGCGATCCCTCTTTTCCGCAGGTGCATAGTATTCCACCCTGCAAATGCCCCTCAGCCTTTTTATCCGTTCATCTCCCGATGGGCACCTGGGCTGTTTCCGAATCTTAGAACTTTGTGCGTCTTTATAAAGTCGAAGGTGCATGCTAACAATGTAACAGGTATCCCTTGAAGAATTTTAAGCTAACAAAGGAGTCAGGAATTACAGAATGATAAAATCACCACTTTGTGACCTCTGATCAAATAACAGATTTAAGATAAAAATCAGTAAGTTGGACCTTTGAGTTAAATCGTTGACGGAAACTTGACAGCAGGAGGGATCAGGCTGCAAGACCTGAACCCACTGACTAAGTGTGCATGAAGGGTGGTGCTTCTGCCAGATAAAGTACAGAGCAGCCCCCACAAGAAAACCTTGGGGGTCAGGGGGAATGAACCTGAATTAAAAAAAAAAAAAAAAAATATATATATATATATATATATATATATATATATATATATATATATATATATATACGTACACACACACACGTACATGCATATGTATATATATACACACATATGTATATATATATATATATTTTTTAATTAAGGTATATGTGTACATATCTTTTCATTGCCCCCCTAAAAAATATATTTTATTGATTTTTTACAGAGAGGAAGGGAGAGGTATAAAGACTTAGAAACATCGATGAGAGAGAATCATCGATCAGCTGCCTCCTGCACACTCCCTACTGGGGATGTGCCCGCAACCAAGGTGCATGCCCTTGACCGGAATTGAACCTGAGACCCTTGAGTCTGTAGACAAATGCTCTAATTCACTGAGCCAAACCGGTTAGGGCCGAACCTGAATTTAATCAAACCTTTTAGTGCTTTCTTTCCTTTTAGAGAGAATAATGGGACTAGAGGAACAAGTTAAACAACACGAGGACACCACCGCTAAACCCCGTGTTGGGGCTTATAGGAATCCATAGACAAACTATTAGCAGTGAACAAACGATGCCAGCAACATTGCTGAGTCCAAGGTCAGTAAAAATCCATCACATTGGTCTCTTCTCATCAGAAGATGAAAATGTTTAATAAGCATCCCATTCTGGGTAGCCATAAAAATAAAGTATGTGGGATACATATGACAAAAAGATGTGCAGGACTTTTATAAAGAAAGCCATAAAACTTTACCAAAAAACAATAAAGACTTAAATCAGTGGAGATCCTACGTTAATGACTGTAAAGTTCAGTCATAAGTCGCATTTTTGCAAATTAATCTATAAATTCCATGCAACTTGAAGAGAAAAGTATCAGAAAGGGCATTTTATGGAACTCGCAACTCCATCTTAAAAATGTATAGTTTCCTCCCCTTGATGTCATTGTAACTGTAAAACTGCCCTAAAAAAGACTTTAAATTTAAAAAAAAATAATAATTCCAGGAATAGAACAAGCAATTTTGAACTTACTCTAGTAGATAGATTTTTTTTTTTTAATCAAATAGAGAAAAATAGCCCAAGAAAGCCAGTCCCAGACCCATACACATACAAAAACTTGGTAAAGGATAGAGGCAACCCTATCTATCAGAAGAACAAGGAGCCACTTGCAGAAGCAAGAAATCAGGTGGTATCAGGAACTAACTCATAAAGATTTAAGGTAGAATCAAGTACTGGATATAAAATGCAAATCTTTCAACATTTCAGAAAACAGAATATCTTTGACCTTGAGGTAGCTAGTGAAGCAAAGTTAAAATATAAATCACAAACTGTGAGAAAGTATTTCCAAGGCATATTACTAACCAAGGATAGCCCTGAGCAGTTTGGCTCAGTGGATAGAGCGTTGGGTAGTGGACTGAAAGGTCCCGCCCGGGTTTGATTCTGGTCAAGGGCATGTACCTTGGTTGCGGGCTCCATCCCCAGTGGGAGGCATGCAGGAGGCAGCTGATTGATATTTCTAACTCTCTATCCCTCTCCTTTCCTCTCTGTAAAGAGTCAATAAAATACATTTTTAATAAATATATCCATAATATGTTGAGAACTCTCAAATGCAGAAGACCTCAATACAAAAAAAAAAAAAAGAAGAAGAAGAAGATATAAACAAAACTCACAAATGTGTGGAAGCCTAAAAGGTCAACATACAAATGAAAAGGTGGTCAGGCTCACTGGAAATATATTGTAAAATAAAATGAAAGACCACTTCAGTTCACATGGGCAAAAATTGGACTAATATTAAGTACAGGAGAAGTGTGGGGGGCCAGGCACTCTGCTACACTGTGGATGAGAAGATGAACTGGTTCTCCCACCGGGGAGACCCGTTTGGGAGTAGTGAGGTACGCTGAAACTGCACACACCCTCTGACCCAGTCATTTTATTTCTGAGTACACACTCAGCCCATAAACTCTTGCACATGAGCACAAGATGTTGAAATATGTTTGTTCACTGTAACATTGGTTGAGATGATAAAAAAAAAAAGCCACATTAAAATGTTCCTAACAACAGGGAAACTAGAAGTAAATTGTGGCATATTCATACTACGGAATACCAAACAGCACTTAAAAGGAATGAATTAGATTTACATGTATCAGATACATTTCAAAATACTAAAGGGAAAAAGCAAGCTGTAAAAGGATACATACAGCACAACTGCCATGCAATCTGTTTATAGGTACACCTGTATATGAACCTTCAAGCAAACAGAGCAAATGTTGTGATCTAAAGCTGGTGGTGCTGCCCAGCTGGCGTGGCTCAGTGGGTGAGTAACGGTTCAATTCCCGTTCAGGGCACATGCCCGGGATGTGGGCTCAATTCCCAGTAGGGGGCGTACAGGCAACAGCTGATCAATGATCCTCATTAATGTTTCCTCTCTCCTCTCCCTTCCTCTCTGAAATCAATATATATATATATATATATATATATATATATATATATATATATATATATATATATATAAATTAATGAAGTTGGGTATATTTACAATAGAAATTATCCTCTGAGGTACTTTCAGTGCCTGACCTATTTTTTGTTAATCCTCACCAGAGGATCTTTTTTTCATTGCTTTTTGAAGAGTGGAAGGAGAGAAACATTGATGTGAAAGAGACACATCAATTGGTTGCCTTCTGTAGGGTCAGGAATCACACCTGTAACCCAGGTACATGACCTTTTCCTAGAATCAAACCCAAGACCTTTTGGTGTGTGAACCAATGCTCTAACATCAGCCAGGACAGTGCCTGACCTATTTTAAAAATTAAAAATAAAAGTAGCCAAATGCAAAAATATCAGGGGGAAAACAATGCTTGCCACCTTTTAGTAAACCAATTTTTTATGATACAAATTACTGGTAGAATTATAATTCAGTAAAAAATAAAACTTAGGCCCAACCAGGGTGAGCCAGTGGTTGAGCATCAGCCTATGAACCAGGAGGTCACGGTTCAATTCCCAGTCAAGGCACATGCCTGGGTTGTGGGCTCAATCCCCAGTGTGGGGTGTGTAGGAGGCAGCCAAGCAATGATTCTCTCTCATCATTGATGTCTCTCTCTCTCTCTTTCTCTCCCATTCTCTCTCTCTGTCTCTCTCTCTCTCTTTCATCTTTGAAGTCAAAACATTTTAAAAAAATAAAACTTAGTTTTTCTATTTTAAATTGTTTTGGGTAGTCAGGCCCACAAAAAATGACTTAAATTGGGCATTTTATTTCTCCTAACTGGGGCACATTCCTAACATACTCTTTGACTGACACTCTTTTTAAAAAATATATATATATATTTAATTTCAGAGAGGAAGAGATAGAAACATCAATGAGAGGGAATAATTGATTGACTGCCTCCTGCAAGCCCCCCCGCTGGGGATCGAACCCACAACCCAGGGATGTGCCCTTGACTGGAACCAAGCCCAGAACCCTTGAGTCCACAGGCTGATGCTCTATCCATTGAGCCAAACCAGTCAGGACAATGACAGACACTCTTGGTCCCCAACCCAATGGCCCTTTCTCTTGCTTCCAGAACCAATTCTGTCCGGGTTCAAAGGGTTTCCACAACCAAGGGGAGGAATCTTAATCCTTTTAAGGCAATTACAGTAATTCCCTTCTCTCGGTGCAGGGAACAACCCTCAACCAAACCTCAACAGCCAGGGCCCGAATTCCCTTCTCCGTGTCAGGAAAGTGATTAGCAATGTCTTGTAGTGCACAAGTAGGTGAAGTCCAAGGCGCCTCTGTGGAAAAGGAACATCTCAGAGACACGGAGTAATACACAATCCCTCCTCTTCTGGGCTTCAGACATTGTTGTGATGCCTGGAGATGTTGATACGGCCTTGCTCAACCAGAAAGGGTCCATCCTTGGGGAGGTAGGGGTGGTGGTGGTGGTGGAAATGGCCAGAGAGAGGTCGGGGGGTAGAAACATGTCATACTTTAAACAATAAAAAAATTTAAATTTAAATAAAAAGGGCCCATCCCAAGGCAGCAGCAGCAGCTGGATGGGCAGAAAAACATGGAAAGAACGATCCTAAGTCCCTGCACACGACCCTCAGCGGCCGAATTCACCAATCTCGGGATTGTCCTGCCCAGACTTCTCGTGAAACCCACTTTCTTCCTGTTTTAAGACCCACTGAATTGCTCTTTAACAAAACGGAACACAAAACTCTGACGAATGCACAAATCCCAGTGAGTTCTGGATGGCTATAAAGACCTTGTTATTCTCATACGAGCCGGAGGCAGAGATTTTGCAAACTACACAAATAGCTGCAGCTGTACACACGCACCCCAGTTCCGCCTCACACTTTCCTAATCGTCGAACTGTCGGAAAGAGAATGTGCCGACTTTGCTTTTTGCATTGATAGCCATGTTGAGAAATGTGATGAGTCCACATGTGCTTCTTCGGTAGAATTTAGTATATGTGCTGCCGAAGCGAGCACTTCTTCGGTAGAATTTAAAGGCTATCACATTCCTTTATAACTCTTCCCCCTTAGTTCCCTAAAAGTCTTTGAATGTGTTTTCCAACAAGAGGCGAACCCCATGGGTGTGTTTCTGCTTGTGCCCACCCCTGTGGAGACCCTCTCACTTGTACCATAGTGAGGATAGAGGTGCCAGCTCCTCCAGCTCTGGAGAAAGCTTTCTTCTAAATGCCACCCTTCTCTAATAATTAAACAAGTACAAAGGTAGGGATAATAAGATGGATTTATTTTAAAAGACTACAAAATTCGACATGAAGAGAGATAAAAAAGACCCACAGAATTTCAGTTGATAAATACAAAAATGATTGGCTATAAACAATGTAAAAATACATTTCCCATCCCAAAACAGAATATAATTTAAGTTACAACAATTATAAAAGTTTTATGTTGTAAGTGCATTTCCCTTATTTTTTTTAAAACTATTCTAAACAGTTTATTTGTATAAAATATAACAAATTAAGTGTATCATAGATGTTAATAATTATTTTAACCTTGAGTTTACTGAGTCTGCCTTTTCCTGTACGTAACAGTGATTTTGGTCGCAAGTTCTCCTCAAACTTTATTTACAATGGTCTTTTTACTCCTAATTTCTTCTATAATAGAAGAGGGAGGAAATCAGTCATAAGGCCCATAAAAATCAGAGTGAAGAAAGGTTCCAGAGAGACCAAAAATGCCAGTGAGTATATTATCCTTCTGAAAAAGGTAAAGATTAAGTGGCCCCATGCCAAGAAAACAAAGAGAAAGGAACTGTCAGAACAACCAGGGCTTAAGCTCATGCCAGCTGTGTGTGTAAAGCCAGCTGAGACAAAGCCACCAAACCCAATGCATGGGTGGGAACCCTGAGGTAGTCCAGGTGGTTTGCTGTCACCCCTCGCTGGATCGAGGTGATATTTACAATGGCAATGGTACAGTATTTTGATGTGAAATTCCAGAACTTGCCTACCAAAGGCTGGTTCTTTTTGGCCAGTCTTTATTCTTGAGCCCAAGACCCAGGTTATTTCTCCTTCCTTAGATGGCCCGCCCAGTCACACCAGCATCCATGATTGGTTTCATTATCTCCCAGGCAGGTGTTGGTGACATCACCACTAGCACTAGCATCCAAACTGATTCACATAGGTAAGCCTGAGTCACTAAGCCAGCGCAGAAGCTGTGCCTGGCCAACAGGGCTAATTTTTGAGAACCACATCAGCCACATTTACTCAGCAAAAACCTATCTACAAAGGGCAGATGAGAAGTTAAGAAAGGATGGGGTCATTAAACTGCCCCATTGGAGACAGGATTCCACTTTTTCAGATAGAAAACCTAGGATGCCTAGCCGGGGAGACCTACACCAAAGTCCTTCAGGACCTGATGCAAAGTCTCAGCACCTTAACACCGAAGACTTGAGTCAAAAATCCAGGAGGAGGGCAAGAAAGATCTAGTTTGGGACCCAGCACCAGACAATTCTTCCCGATGATCAGAACTGGTTATGAAGTGCCTCTTGAGAATAGTGTGACTACTCCCTACACCATCAACAGTATTAACCTGGGCGAGATTCTCTAGATTATTGTAAGGTCTTCCTCCAAAGAGAAACTAGAGCAGTGCCTCTTGGGAACAAAACCCTAAGGATCATGCTAACACTCGAGGCAATAAGAACCCAAGATCCTGGGCCACCGAAAGGCACTGCCAACAAGGAGCCAGAGGCCCACCTCTGCTTGGCGGGGAAGCAGTGTGTGGGCCATTCCGGCCTGGAGACAGAAGCACGAGCATCTCAGAGGAGGAATAGCAGGCTGGGGTTTTAAAAAGGAGGGCCTGCGGAGCCGCTAGTTTCAGTGGAAATAATCAGGTGCCAACAGGAGAACGAACCCTCTCTCCCTCACAGTATGCACTCACCTCTTCAGACACTTGGTAAATGGCTGAAGCCTGCTCTTGTAATTTCACTGTATTGCACAAAAGGTATGTCTTTATTGTCTTTGGTCCTTAGGTGTGATAGCAGTTTCTTCCATTTTTCTATGTGTTACATAAAAAATTTTTTTCACTTGGTATCAACCACCACCAAAGTGCAGTATAAATTTTGGGTTGCTGATGTTGCTTTTATACATATAAAATACCAACATCTCCCATACATTTTCTATTAGGCAACAAAAGAGCTTATAACAATTATCTTAAAACGTTATAATTTTAAGGCCAAGGGAAATACAGCAAAGCCTAAGCAATTATATTTTAAGGAAAAAAACCTAGACCAACATTTAAAATATTTAATATAAAAATTTAAATATACATTACATTTTATCTAATCATCAAAAAATAAGCTCATAGCTAAGCAAATTATCTTAAAAATGAAATAATATCTAAATGGATTAATTTAATCATGCTGTTTATATAGCTAAGCCTAGTAACAATAACTGAATAATTTATCATCAGTGAGCTGAGATTTAAAGAAACTGCCCTTCCCCCCCCCCCCCGAAAAAAATAAACTTCATTGATACAAGTTTCAAATGCTATACAAAAAACCCCTCTGGCCTAACTGGTGGTGACTGACTCCCTGTTTAATATTGATAAAATTGCCTCTGGCCCTTCCCCTTGCTCTTCAGAAGTGGTTTAGCAATTACGCAGAGAGCACTAGTGGTTTTGCTGGGCTCGGGTACCACCAGCCGCCTCCTGGCATGACACCTGCTCCCTAGTCTTCAAGCATTGAGCGGTTCAGTGAGGGGCTCTGCCCTATCAGGCTCAGGTTTCCTCATCTGGGACTCCCGTCGCTTTTCAACCATCATGAAGACAAAGTCGCCCACGAACATAAAACTTGCTAGAAAGCCAAACCCCTGAGGAGAAAAAAGGGGCAGAAGTTATAGGAGGAGTTTTATAATATCATCTCACATTTCCTACTTGGCTTTGAGAGTGTTTCATACGAGCAAGACGATTCATCAATTTTATCTTAACTTCAGTGGTAAGGAAATGTTTAAGGTCATAGCTATTAGTCAAGACCTCACAAGTGCCCAGTCTTATAAAGTACATGTTCATTTGTGGGATGCCAATCTATGAAACTAAGGTTAATACAATAGATGAAAACCAAAATCCTGTAAGATGATACAAACACGGGATTACCAGCAATGGTTAAATGGACCCACAATGAGATAAGGGACCTATGTGAGTAGGAAGCTGAGCCTATGTAAAAATGGAAAAAGTTATTAATGTAAAAAAAAAACCAACCCACCAAATTCTATTTTGAATAGAACTATCTAAAAAAATATATATTTTCCAGTTACTTGTCAGTCTCTAATGACACAGCAACATGACGACACTATTGACTTCCTCTTCCTTAAACCACTTCCTCATTATTGCACTTCTTTGATCGACATTCCGAGAATTCCGTCAAGAGACAGAAGACCTGGTTCAAATTTAGCTCTTCACTAGCAAAACCACAGGGGAACTGGGAGCCAAAGTGCTCCATGAGAGAGAGAACTGGTACAGGTAATGGCTAACGTCCCTGCCAACTCCAGCACCCCATCTCCATGGTGCTCTCCTTGCCTGGTGGCATCTGTCCCTCACTGGCCTGGCTGATTCAGGACTAACGGTAGACAGATGTCACTTTGTCTGAGAGGCCATCGCTGATCCCGGAGCCCCCAGTCCATGCAGAGCTCTCTATGCCATAGCATCCAGGTAGGTGACCTTCCAGCTCTTCTGCTGACTTAATTCACACACACAAACATTTTAATGGATTCCCTCATTTAATTCTACAAAATGTTTCATAATTTAAAGTGCAAAAGGTAACTTTCAGCACATTATTGTTCTTAAGCTGCCAGTCATTCTTAATCCAAATGAAATCTAAATACTGTAATGACCTGACATATCATCTAATTTAAGTAAATAAGCTCATTTTTAAAAAAATATATTTTATTGATTTTTTTATAGAGAGGAAGGGAGAGAGATAAAGAGCTAGAAATGTCGATGAGAGAGAAACATCGACCAGCTGCCTCTTGCACACCCCCTACCAGGGATGTGTCTGCAATCAATGTACATGCCCTTGAACGGAATTGAACCTGGGACCTTTCAGTCTGCAGGCCAAACTGGTTTCGGCAAGCTCATTTTTAATAAATGGGAATTTTATGCATGCTTTCCTCCCTTAAACTCAATTTTAAAAAATACATATATTTTATTGCTTTTCTACCAAGAGGAAGGGGGAGGGATAAAGAGTTAGAAACATCAATGAGCAGAAACCGGTTTGGCTCAGTGGATAGAGCGTCAGCCTGCGTACTGAAAGGTCCCAGGTTCGATTCCCGTCAAGGGCATGTACCTTGGTTGCAGGCTCATGCCCTGTAGGGGGTGTGCAAGAGGCAGTTGATCGATGATTCTCTCTCATCGATGTTTCTAACTCTATCCCTCTCTCTTCCTCTCTGTAAAAAAAAAAATCAATAAAATATATTGTAAAAAAAGAAAAAAAGAAAGAAACATCGATGAGAAACATTAATCAGCTGCCTCTTGGCACCCTCCCTACCGGGTATGTGCCTGCAACCAAGGTACATGCCCTTGATAGGAATCAAACCTGGGACCCTTGAGTCCGAAGGCCAACACTCTAGCTACTGAGCCAAACCAGTTAGGGCTAAACTCAACTTTTCCTCAACTTCATTTCACTTTCTCCACAGGATTTATAATGACATATTTCTATACTTGAAAATATTTTCCTGACTATTCTATCATCATCCTCCACTATAAAAATATGTATGTAAACTGAAACTGGCCATAAGGCTCTATTAAAATGTTTGGTTTTCTCTTTAATTGGTTCATGTCTTCCTGGATAAATATTACTACTACGTACTAGAATGAGTCACAGTGCTGCATTAATTTTATTTTGTTTTTACCCATGTAAATGCTAAGAAACCATGAATAGGTAGGTAGAGCCATGCAATTCCTGAACTCCTTTTAAGTTGTTCTATCAAAAAAAGTAGTTTTAATTATCTATTAGCCGACTACTGGAAACTGTTCACACGCAGAGCACTGTGCCAATTCAGGTCCCTAAGCGCAACGTTTTCATGATTTGCTTGGTTCAACACGGGGCAGAACTATTTTCGATCTTCACTTATTCGTTTTACTGCCGATATTCACATTTCAGAAATACTAATGTGCTGGATTACAGGATACGGCTCAGGCCCTCTGAAGGTATTGTGGAATAAAGTTTATGTACAGCAATACCTTTCTAAAATCCAAAATATTCTGAATTCTAAAAAAAAAAATCTGCTTCCCCCTGCCAAGGATTTCATAAAAAAATCGTATCTTTCATTAGGCTCCACTTTTGGATCATTTCTCCTGTGCAGTCTCTACACCTGGCATGCAGATGTGTTTTTGTTAAACCAAAAAGTAGAGAATAAGATAATAAAGTCGATTTTACCACTTGCATTAGCAATAACATAGTCGTGTGTGGAGTAAATGGGCTTTTTATTAACAAAACTCAAGTTCTAAAGACAGGTTCTAGGCTATTCAGGCTATCAGATTTAAAGATATCATTATTTACTTTTACGTTTTCTACTCAAAATTACAATAAAAAATAAGTTAAAAGACAAACTACTCTCCCGTATTGTATAACTTGTCAAGTACTTTCCAGATTCCATGTTTCTAATGAAATGAAAATAAGCAAAGATAAAAATACGAGGTACTTACAATTGCAGCCCTTTCAGCTGAGGTACGGTCATGCATGAAGGCGAAAATGATGGATGCCAACAAAAACACAAGTCCTATCCCCCCAGTAATCCACATGTCCTAGACATAGACAAATGCATAAGGAATGCATAAGGTTAGGTTGATAGAAACAAATATTTCAGTTTTTTACTCTTAAAAAAAATTAGTGACTTATTTTCTTCACACAACCAAAATTTACATACTTTGAGACTTTTAAAAAATATATATTTTTATTGATTTCAGAGAGGAAAAGAGAGAAAGATAGAAACATCAATGATGAGAGAAAATCTTTTATTGGCTGCCTCCTGCATGCCCCCACCACTGGGGATCGAGCCCGCAGCCCAAGCATGTGCCCTTGACTGGAATTGAATCTGGGACCCTTCAGTCCACAGGCTGATGCTCTATCCACTGAGCCAAACCGGCTAGGGTGAGACTTGTAACTTTTCAATTAGCCTGACATCCTATAAAGGAACATCATCTATGCTTTGGACAGGGCTCATTCAGAGAATACGTTACAAAATAATCTTTTTATGAAATAGTCCCCCAAGGAGTGTGTGTGTGTGTGTGTGTGTGTGTGTGTGTGTTTCCCTGAGTTTTATGCTTGACCCCCATAGGGACTGTGCAGGAGGCAGCCAATGGATGGTTCTCTCTCTCTACTCCTTCCCTTCCTCTTTCTCTAAAATCAATTTTAAAAATTTATCAAAGTCAACTGGGAAATGCGACAACAAACTAGATCACAAACAAAAGAAATGGAGGACAAAAAGCGTCTGGATATAGAGTTCAAATCTACGCTTATAAGGTTTTTCAAGAATTTCCTAGAAAAGATGGATAAGGCCTATGAGGATATGAAAAGAGATCAACTAGAATTAATAAGGAGTCATCGAGAAATGATAAGGGATCAACAAGAAATAAAGAATACATTGTCTGAAATAAAAAATATTTTACAGAGTCCTAAAAACAGAAGGGAAGATCACAAGAATCAAGTCAAAGATTTGGAACATAAAAAGCCAGAAGACACTCCTCCACAGAAGCTAGAAGGCAAGAGAATCCAGAAAATTGAAGATAATGTAAGAAACCTCTGGGACAACTTCAAGCGAACCAACATCAGAATTATTGGGGTTCCAGAAGATGAGAGAGAGCAAGATATCGAAAACATACTGAAAGAAATAGTGACAGAAAACTTCCCCCACCTGGTGAAAGAATTAGACTTACAAGTCCAGGAAGCGCACAGAACTCCAAACAAAAGGAATCCAAAGAGGACCACACCGAGACACATCATTATTAAAATTCCAAGAGCAAAAGACAAAGAGAGAATATTAAAAGAAGCAAGAGCAAAGAAGGTAGTAATCTATAAAGGAGCACCTATACGATTGTCAGCTGACTTCTCAACAGAAACCATGCAGGCCAGAAGGGAATGGCAAGAAATATTCAAGGTAATGAATAGCAAGAACCTACAGCCAAAAATAATCTACCCAGCAAAGCTATCACTCAGAATCGAAGGCCAGATAAAGAGCTTCACTAATAAAAAAAAGCTAAAGGAGTTCATCACTGCCAAACCAAAATTATATGAATTGCTGAAGGGGGTTCTTTCAGAAGAGAAAGTAAATAAAGATAAAAATTATGAACAACAAATATGTAACTATCAACAAGTGAATCTAAAAACCAAGGAAATTAAAAAAATCTGATGAACAATATTAACTATTGAATATAATAGAATCAGAGGTATGGAAGGGGAGTGAACTGACGATTCTTGGGGAAAAGGGGAGAGGGGGGCGTTGGAAGAGACTGAACATAAACTGTGCACCTATGGATGAGGACAATGGGGAGAGGGGAAAGGGCAGAGGGTGGGGTGGGAACCTGGTGGAGGAGAGCAATGGTGGGGGGGGGGGGAAAGGAACATTTGTAATAACATGAACAATAAAAACTTATTAAAAAAAATTTATCAAAGTCAAAGGGTTTATTAAATTCTATATCTTACTTCAAGCAAAAGTAAGCATTTTTCTTTCCTTTTCAACGTATTCTGTGCTAGGACAGCCTGAGAGGACTGTGGTGCTTTGAAAGCACTTTGGAAAATAGAGAATCAAAGGAACTCCCCATCGTTAACTAAAATCATGTCAATAGGTTTTTTAGCCACTTAAACTTTCTGTAATAGCATATTGTTTTCAATTATTCCTCAATTATTACTTGGGTGGGTAATCCAAAATGAGCCTGTATGATGGACTATCCACTACCATAAAGGCTTCCATATCTCATCACAATGAAGCGTCCAACAATGAGGTTCTTCATGGATTTCCAAGTGCTCTCTCAGCATCGCCTCATAAGGCTCCCTCTCTCTCTCACATGCCAGCTGAAAACTGCTCGACACACATACTTGATTCAGAGGAGAAACGTAAATGATAACCACTCCAAAGTGCTTAAGTCTGATACTTTGTGTTTTTGGAAATGCAATCTCTACTAAACCTAATATCGATAAAACTATGCAACAGAGGATTCCTATCACACTGTCAATTTGTTCACTTAACATTTATAAAAAATTAAAGATGTTTTTTCTCTTTGCTCCTAAAAGAAGTATTTTTCTGAGGCAAGGGAATAGAGGTAGGCACTAAGGGGTCAATGGGAGAAAAGGGGACACACTCACACACACACACACACACACACACACACACACACACACATATATATATATATATATATATATATATATATATATATATATAAAATACTTTAACAATAAGCATTTTAAAAATAAACAGAATAGGTGTTTTTCTGCAGTGTTTTATTTCTATCCCCTTGAATATTATTTCAAATCTACAAACATATAAAACCCTATTCACTAATATTTAGATTACATTCAGGGAGGTATTTAAACAAGACAGTCATTTTGAGACAGAATAATGTACTATTCAGTACAATGGGCTCTAGAGCCAGACTATCCGAGTTCAAACTCCCGTTACACCGTTTCCAGCTCTATGGCTTTGAGTTAGTTACTTATTAACATCTATGTGCCTTTGTCTCCTCATCTGCAAATGGAGGAAATAACAGTACCTTCTTCAGTAGATGATTCTGAAGATTAGTGTTAATCCACTGCAAGTGCTTAGATCAGTGCCAGGCACACAATAAATGTCCCATAGGAGCTTACTACCATTATTCTCCCTAGAATCTGACCCACAATAGCATGGGTTACAAAAGATTCTTTCTTGTAAAAGATTACCCTTCTGCCCTAGACACCACCACCACCCACTCAGAATGTTTTCTCTAGAACAGAAAACCTCCCTTACATGAAAATATATTTAAAAGTCAAGTATATTAATATGCACACAGTAAAAGTGATTTTTAAACCATTGAAGCAAACATGAAATCAATCCTTACGTAGTTAGAAAAAAAAGCAGAATGTATATAACTCAATGATTACCTATTAAATTTTGGGAAAGAGAGAATCAAAAGTACTATTCATCATTTATTAAATAAAATCATGTCAATAGTATGTTTTTTAGCCACTTAAACTTTCTGTAGTAACATATTTTAAATTTTAAAAATCACCTATTAAAGGAAACAAGACTCAAAAGATAGTAAATTATTTACAAAAGCTGTTTTAAGATAAAATAATTGAATTAATTTTTATTCCCTAGTATTTTTAAAGTCAGTATTTACTAGAAAATAACTTTTAAAACCAAGTTTGGCCCTAACAGGTTTGGCTCTGTGAATAGAGCGTTGGCCTGGGGACTAAAGGATCCCAGGTTTGATTCCAGTCAAGGTCATGTATCTTGGATGCGGGCACATCTCCCATAGAGGGTGTGCAGGAGGCAGCTGATCAATGTTTCTCTCTCATCGAAATTTCTAACTCTCTATCTCTATCCCTCTCCCTTCTGTAAAAATTAATAAAATAAAAATCAAGTTTGATGTAATAAATGTTTTACATTTAGTTTAGTTAGATCATTACATTAAATGGAAAACATTATACTATTGTTTCTTGTCAAAAAGATTAATGTTCTTAAATACTACTGATACAGCACTAAAGTAAAAACATTTCTAAAAAGATTCTTATGGATAGTGATACTGTTTTGCTGTTGAGAAATAAGAAATGAAAATGATGTGGGATGTGTTTGTGTTTTATGTTTTTATTGATTTTAGAGAGGAAGGGAGTGGGAGAGAGAGAGAAACATCAATAATGAGAGAGAGAATCATTGCTCCACTGACTTCTGTATGCCCCCTACTGGGGATCAAGCTTGCAACCAGTTAGGGCATTTGACTGAGAATTGAACAGTGACCTCCTTATTCATAGGTTGACACTCACCCACTGGGCTACATTGGTCAGGTAATGTTTTTAACCTTTAATATTTAAAATATAGATTTATACGAACAACAAATCAATCAGCTCATATACAAAAATTCTAAAGTATTCTCTGCATTCTCTCTTTAATACGTATTTCATAAAATGAGTGGTGCTGCTGTCATTGTTATAAACTCCTGTGGTGATATTTGCCCTGACAGCATCTCAAGTTCCTCGGGCTACCCTGGCCGGATAGTGCTGTTGGTTAGAGCATCATCCCGATACACCAAGCTGTGGGTTCTATCCCCAGTCAGAGCACACACAAGAATAGGTGGAGCAACAAATAAACCTTTCTTTCTCTCTCTAAAAAAAAGTCAAAAGTCTCATTAAAAAAAAAAAAAAAAAAAAAAAAAAAGGTTGCTATGCTAGGCAGGGCCTTGGTTGTAGTAAGGTTCTGCTTAGGCCACATAATAGAATGCAGAGTGTGAGAGCTTTACCAGGGTCAAATCTCAGTTTATTTCTACTAATGTTGGTCAAGTTACTAAACCACCTGCACCTACTAGTAAGTTTCCACAACAGGAAAATGGAGCATTGAGGTCTGAGGACTCTAAACCACGTTGCATAGAAAGTGCCTGGCACATAGTCTGCACTGACAGCAGCAGCACAAAGCAGACACGTACTGGCCATACCCAGAACCATGTGCAGGAGCTCAAAGACTTACTGGATTTGACTCAGACTCTACCTGTAGTTTTTCAAAGTTATTTTTTTAACCGTTTGGTACAACATTTTTTAAAAATTTAAATCTAAAATTATTTGAAAATTAAGTAATAGACTCCTTCGGCAACAAAATTTGAGGGACAAAAAGGTATATAGAAAAAAACTAAATATCTTAGGTGTATAATAACATATGACTCAATGCTTGCTTCTCATTAATTTAAACAAAAACATAACCATACTGCTTTGTATTTATTCTATTATCTCTTATCCTTAATAGTTAAAATTTCTTCTAATTTTTATCATTTCTCTCAGAGATATGAATTCTTTCTTATGTACAATTAATTCTTAATGAACCACACACTACTGATGATTCAAATGATATTGCAGAAGTGAATTACTCAATTCTTTCTTTAATGCAGTACCCAAAATCATCTGTCATCTCAAAAATCCTTATATCCAAATAAAAACTCAGGGTCAGCAGACTAAGTCTTCAGAAAGTTCTGCATCTCTAATAAGAACCTTCTTAATTCACTTACAACTTTTTTCCCCATAATAAAATCAAAACAGCCCGACGAGTGTGGCTCAGTGGTTGAGTGTTGATCCATGAACCAGGTTATAGTCTGATTCTCAGTCAAGGCACATGTCTGGGTTTTGGGCTCGATCCCCAATAGGGAGCATCCAAGAGGCAGCTGATCAATTCTCCCATTCTCTTTCATCATTGCTTGCGCGTGCGCGCTCTCTCTCTCTCTCTCTCTCTCTCTCTCTCTCTCTCTCTCTCTCTCTCTCTCTCTTCCTCACTGAAATCAATATATTAATGTGTGTGTGTGTGTTATATATATATATAGTGAGTTAGGTTAAACCACCAGTCATTGTAAACTATGGGTAGTGTTTGTCACTTTCTTTCTAATTCCCCTTTCCCTCCTATCCCATTTGGCAGGGAAAACTGAGTTCTCATGTTACTGAGTTTTGAAAGCATTACTACTTTGTAGAATAAAACTATACAAAGATTCCAAAATAGCTATGTTGCTAGTAGAGAAGTTATATTTTTCATGCTTACCGAGGACTTGACTTTTCCAGCATCGACTCTTTCATAAACCGGGGTGCAGTACACTATCAGCAGAAGGAGGCAAAGGAGAAAGGCACTGCTGCTTACAAATTCAAAGAAGTAAAGTCCTCCACACAAAGTGCACTGAGATACCACCTCTTCACAGATAAAGGCCAGCAGAGACAGCAGCTGCAAAAGAAACAGCACTTCACTGCGGTGTTCCCAGAGAAACCTCCCGTGTTCAGAAAACACCATCTGTTCACCCAACTGTTTATAAAGTGGAGACCATGGCAAACAAGCTTACCGAGTGGCTGACCTACACAGAACTTACAGTCTGGCTGCTTTGAAGGGAAGATAGGTATACAAATGATTAATCCATTACCACGTGCTACAGAATACGGGAAATACAGGGTATTGCTATAAAAAACACACAGAAGTCCAGCCCAGGTGGCTGAGTGTCACCCTGTGCACCGAAAGGTTGCTGGTTCAATTCCAAGTCAGGGCACGTACCTGGGTTGTTGGGTTTGATCCCTGGTTGGGGCATCTACGGAAAACAATGGGTCGATGTTTCTTTCTCACATGGATGTTTCTCTCTCCCTTCCTCTAAGCACGTCCTCCAGTAAGGATTAAAAAAAAAAAAAAAATTAGCTTTCACTGCTGATAGCGCTCGCAAACATGGTGAACGTTCCTAAAACCTGCCGAGCTTTCTGTAAGAAGTGTGGCAAGCATCAACCCACAGAGTAACACAGTACAAGAAGGGCAAGGGTCCTCTGTATGCGCAGGGAAAGCGACGTTACGACAGGAAGCAAAGTGGCTATGGTGGGCAGACTAAGCCTGTTTTCCGGGGGGAGAGAGAAAAAAAAAAAAGAAAGAAAAGGCTAAAACTACAAAGAAGATTGTGCTGAGGCTTGAATGCGTTGAGCCTAACTGCAGATCTGAGAGAGCTGGCTATGAAGAGATGCAAGCATGTTGAACTGGGAGGAGATAGGTAAGAAAAGAAAGGGTCAAGTGATCCAGTTCTAGAGCATCATATTTTGCTTTATTATATGACAATGCAATCTTGATATGTTAAAAAAAAAAAAAAAAAAAAAAACAACACACATACAGAAGAGCCATGAAACTTAGGAGGCCAGGAAAGACTTTCTGAAGAAAAGCTGAGACCTGAAGGGCAGCAGAGTCCATTTGGGGGTTTAAAGATAGTAGAGAAGTTCCAGGCAGAGAAGCAAGATACATAGAGACCTAAGAGGTGAGAAAGCATGGCACCCTCCCTCCCCAATGCACACACACATATCCCACCAACCACAACTCAACTGTGAAAGCGAGTTGAGTCACCATGACTAATTTGTCCAGTTTGAAGGAAGAAGACAGCAGCACAAAAATGATTAAAGGAGACAGGAGGTAAGCAGAGGCCAGATCTAAATGTCCTCTTTAGTTTAAGGACTCTGGATTCTAAGGGATTTAAAGCAAAGGGTAACATAATCAGGTCCTTGTTTTTGATTGTTCTCACGAGCTGCAGTATGGAGATGGGACAGGAGGAAGGACCAAACTTAGGCAGACATTAGTCGGGAAACTGATGTGTGACATTCAGGAAAAGAGAGCGCCCAGGGCAGCTAGCGGTAATGATGGAGAAGAAGAATGGCCAATCACTGAGAAGTGCAGTAGGGCCTTATTCAACAGGATGGATAACAACAGAGTAGAAAACAAGATAATACTGAAACACGTATGGAAACACAAAACATTTCTTCACCAATCATTTGAAGTGGGCTTGTGTCTTGAGTAAGAGCCAACAAAATTGGAATTCCACATTGTGTTTTTTCATTAATCCCTTCAATCATTTATGACAACCATTCCCAGACTGATAGTATTTGAAGGGGAGCAAGATCTTAGACACTGATAATCAGAGTACAGAATCTTTCCAGAGTTGGGCCAGCCTTTCACACTTGTCTTGCACTTAATTCCACAGCAAATATTTTAATAATTTACTTTTCGTCTTTCCAAAGCATATTTTAAAATGTACTTTTACTGATTTCAGAGAGAGAGAGAGAGAGAGAGAGAGAGAGAGAGAGAGAGAGAGAGAGACATTAATGATGAGAATCATTGACTGGCTGCCTCCTACTGGGGATCGAACCCGCAACCTGGGCATGTGCCACTGACCAGAATTGAACCCAGGATCCTTCAGTTTGACCATAAAAATTATAAACAGTACAAACCATTATGGGAATAACATAAGTCAACTGATGGCAGAGGTTAAGAGTAAAGGGTGCCCCGGCCAACGTGGCTCAGTTGGTTGGGCATCGTCCCGTGCACTGAAAGGTTGCCAGTTTGATTCCCAGAGCTCATGCCGAAGTTTCGGGCTCCATACTCAGTTGGGGCACATACAAAAGGCAGCTGATTAATGTTTCTCTCTCCCTCTCTCTTCGTCTCCCTAAACAAAAATAATTTTTAAATAAAATTAAAGAAAACAGAAAAATTATTTAAAAATAATTTTTAAATAACAATTAAAGAAAACAGAAGAGCGAGCCAGAGGGGCCAGGAAGCCCCATGGCTGTGCAGGATAGACAGGAATAGGTCAGAATGACTTTGTGCACTGAGTAAGTGGTTAACTCTGGTTGATTTGGCAACTCAATTAAATGGAAGTGGGTTTTAATCGTGTTCCCACTGTTATACATACATGCAGTATTAACATATTGATGCTTCACTGCAGAAAGAAGAGTTGTGTTTTAATTATACTGTGTATACTGTAGGAGAGTTAGGATCTACAGCTCAGAGGAGAGGTGGGAGGTGGAGATAAAGATGTCGGGCCTTGGCCAGGTAGCTGAGTTGGTTAGAGTATCGTCCCAATACTCCAATATTGAGGGAACCATCCCTCATCAGGGCACACACAAGAAGCAACCAATAATATCTAAATAAGGGAAATGACAAATTGGTATCTCTATCTCTCTCTCAAAAAACAAAGATCTGGGAGTCAGTCAGTGAGTTCACCTAGAATTAGAACTCTGAAGAACCCAAAGATTGAAGGGATATGCAGAGGGGGAGACACCAACAAAGGACAATTAGGAGGAGGAGTCCAAGAGTAGCAGACCAAGAAAAAAGTATTTCTATGAAAAGAAAGGGATCTAAAGTGCTGAATGCTACTTAGGAGTCGGGGAAGAACAAAACTGAAACACTTACACTACACTGAGCTGTAAGAAGGTTGCTGGTGACATCAGCAAGACAACTTGAGAGTAGTCAGACCGGGAAGCCTAGCCTGCAGCACTGCGCAGTAGGAAGTGAGGGGAAGACAAGGCAGTGAAATCCAGACAGCACAGGCAAGACGTGTGGTTTCAAGAGTGGCCAGATAGGGTAGAAGATGAGGTCAAAGGGAAGGGAATGACAAGATGGGAGAGAGCTGGGTGTGTTAAATACCTCTTCAGCAGAAATCAGTAAGATGGGTGTGTCTAAAGAGAGGAAGAAGAGAGGATCTTCAAAGGTAGGATTTGGAGCTCAGGAGTGGGACTAGCTCCTCTCCAGAAATAAGAGGGGGGAAAAGTGAAGGGAATTTTACTTGGGCTGTTTGTGTGGGTTTTGAGGACGCGGAGGGAGTTTCCTCCTGAGCGTTAAAACTATCAAAATAGCTGATGACCCAAGTAGATGCCTATGGGGAAATGCCACCTCACCCGTGTCAGGCCAATAGGAGCAATCAGATATATTAAGGGCAGCAAAACTGCTACCAAAGTCAACAGATACATTTCATAGGGTACAATAAAAACTTAACCTATAAAACATTTCCATACAAAAGAAGTCAGTGGTACAGATGGAAAACGGTTTAGCACTTTCTTTAAAAAAAAACTAAGCACGCAACTGCCGTGAAGCCAACAACTGTATTTCGGCATCTTGCATCCAACCAAGAGAAATGAAAACTTATGTTAGTGCAAAATTGACACATGAAGGTTCATAACAATTTTATTCACAATAGCCCCAAACTGGAAACAATCCAGATGTCCTTCAATGGTTAAGCAAACTGTGGTAGGCACATCTGTATTACAGAATACTACTTAGCAACAAAAAGGAACAAGTTTGACATATAACACAACCTAGATGAATTTCCAGAGAATTATGCCAAGTGAAAAAAATCTAATTTCCAAAGGTTATAGACTGCATGATTCTGTTCATATAGCATTCCACAGAACACAAAGATTATAGAGATGAAGAACAAGTTAGTGGTGCCCAAGGGAGAGAGGAGTGGTGTGGCTAAAGCGGAAGCATGAGGGGACCCCGTGGTGACGGACAGTTCTAGATCTTGATTACAGTAGTGCTTACAGGAAGCTACACACGTGACAAAATTGCGTAAGAGTAACGCGCACGTGCAAACACACATGCACACATACAGGACCTCCATGTACATATTTTGCAAGTTCCTGTGAATCTATAGTTACTTCAAAATAAAAGTGTTTTTTAAAGATCAAATCTAAATTGGTATATAAGTGTCTAAGGCAATGGTTCTCAATCTCTAATGCCTCGGCCCTTTAATACAGTTCCTCACGTTGTGGTGACCTCCAACCATAAAATCATTTTCGTTGCTACTTCATAACTGTAACTTTGCTACCGTTGATGAACTATAATGTGAATATCTGTGCTTTCCGATGGCCGTAGGCTCTACAGCAGCGGTTCTCAACCTGTGGGTTACGAACTGCTAGCAGGGTCGCCTAAGACAGTCGGAAAACAGATATTTACGATTCATAACGGTAGCAAAATTACAGTTATGAAGTAGCAATGAAAATAACCTTATGGTTGGGGGGTCACCACAACATGGGGAACTGTACTAAAGGGCCTCGGCATTAGGAAGGTTGAGAACCACTGGGATTTCCCCCCTTCTACTACTGAGCAATACAAAATTCATATATCCCCACAACTTCAAAGAATCATAGAAATAGAAATATAGATCCTACTGCTGTATTTCCTGTCAGTGAAGCATAAAACCATCCAGTATATCCCAAACAACTTCCTTCACACAGACCTTGGTGTGGTTTTTCCAATCACTAAACCATAGGACATAAAGGCCACACCAAGGCAAACCCAGAAGGTCATTGTGTAACTACTTCCTTGGTCTCCTGTGATTATAGTTACAGGATGAGTCTTTACAGGTCTAGAGTATAAGAAAATACTGTCTAATGTTCCATATGTCCTAATCTTGCCTCTATCTTAGGAGTTTATGAGAAGATAGCCTAAAACTCTAATTGGGGTTTTAGAATAGTGAAAGCTTGTTTATTACAATAACTGAATTATCAGGAACACTCATCTATGTAGGTTGACCAAAAAAGAAATCTTCTCTGTAGTATCAATTCAGCCTGCTTACCTACATCTTAGGAAGAGAAAGGCAGGATCCAGCTGGTCAGAAGCAATCAGTGTCAAGTAATTACAAGTCCTGTTCCAGACTTATCAGAAGTCTTTCTTTCTTTTTAAAAAAAAAAATATATTTTATTGATCTTTTACAGAGAGGAAGGGAGAGGGATAGAGAGCTAGAAACATCAATGAGAGAAACATCAACCACCTGCCTCCTGCACACCCCCAACTGGGGATGTGCCCGCAACCAATGTACATGCCCTTGACCGGAATCGAACCTGGGACCTTTCAGTCCACAGACCGACCCTCTATCCACTGAGCCAAACCAGTTTCGGCAGAAGTCTCTCTTACTAACCTTATGCCTCAGAGCAGTATTAAGAGGCGGGTTCTGCATGGGTGTCCTAAGAGACTGAAGGGGTACAAATCAAGTTTGGGCATTTACTAATGCCAGCTCCTATGTAAAAGTGAAGCAATTAGCACTATGAGATATACTCAGTTTGAAATTCACTCCTCACTCCCCATCTCTAATGCTATTAAGCTTCCTTGATATCCCCTACAGCACTATACAGTCTATTGTACAAAATAAAATTATCATTTCACAATATGTACATATAACGAACCATTATGTTGGACACCTGAAGCAAATATAATGTTACATTCCAATTTTAACTCAATAAAAATATAAAAAATAAAGTGTATTTGAGTATTATGTATGCAGCACTATACGATGCATCGGAACATGTGATGACAGAGCAGTAAGACCAATGTTCAAGACAGTAAGAACATGATATATTTTGTATCTCACAACTGAGTGTTCATTATATCTAAGTTCAGGAAAATGTTCATCTGGACGAAGAGTAGCTCACAAGAAGGATGGGTAGAAAAGCAAGACTCAGACCAGAGTCAAGAGACACACGGGATCCAGGAAGGGGGATAAACAAGAACAGACTAAGGAAAGCAAGAATTTGCCCAGCCGGTGCTTGAGCACTGACCTAGGTACCAGGAGGTCCCGGATGATTCCCAGTCAGGGCACATGCCTGGGTTGTGGGCTTGATCCCCAGTAGGGGGAGTGCAGGAAGCAGCCGGTCAAGGATTCTCTCTCATCATTGATGTTTCTCTCCCTTTCTCTCTGAAATCAATAAAAATATATTTTTAAAAAATTAGGCCGAAACTAGTTTGGCTCAGTGGATAAGAGCGTTGGCCTGCGGACTGCAAGGTCCCGGGTTTGATTCCAGTCAAGGGCATGTATTATACCTTGGTTGCGGGCATATCCCCATTGGGAGGTGTGCAAGAGGCAGCTGACCGATGATTCTCTCTCATCGATGTTTCTAACTCTCTATCCCTCTCAATTCCTCTCTGTAAAAAATCAATAAAATATATTAAAAAAAAAGAAAAAGAAAAAAGAATTAGCATGGTAATCCCCAAAGGGTAATAAGGCAACTGACCTAACTGGATGGGGAGTGTTGAGAAAAAAGGTGAAGGTGTTGGGTGTGGTTATGTGGAAATCATACCAGGCAGCATGGACTTCTGAAGACAGCAGGGGCTGCCTGCCTGGCTTGGCTGGATAGGAAACAAAAGGAACAGAGACTGGGTGGGGCCTGCAGGAACAGCACAGTTCCCAGTCTGAGGGAAAGCAAGGAACACAGACAAGAAGTCACAGGACATTTTGCACTTCTTAGGAAAACTCCTTTGAAAAGCAGTGATGCTGCGTACTGTGTGTGTGTGTGTGTGTGTGTGTGTGTGTGTGTGTGTGAGGGGGGGGGTAGTGTGGCTTGTTTTAGTCATATTTTTAGTTGGTGTTTTTTCTAAGCAGACAATTTTTTTAAAAAAATTTTTTAAGTGAGAGTTAAGGAAGAATTTCTAAAACTGGGTCATTACCAACACTAAATACCAAAGTGGTTAAGGCCAGTAAAAAGAAATAAGGTCACTGAATTGGACAAGTAAATAGGGAATGCAAACCCATAAGTTAAAAGGCTCAATTATTATTGTCTGGTGAACAGTTTTGCTCTCAATAACACGAAGACATCATACAAAGTATTGCTTACTAAATATGAAGCTAACCCCCTACCGACAGGACACTAATGCTGCTCCTTCTGATGACATAAAATTTTACCCAAATATATTTAAGGGAATGATCAAGCTCTGGGAGTTGGGAGGGCCTTTGGAGAGCATGTGGTCTCCCACCCTCGTGTTTACAAACGACTGAACTAATCTCTTGACAGGTTAAGTCCCAAGTGAGCCAGGCACAGACAAGAACCCAAGTCTCCTGCCTCCTACTCTGTACTTGTTCCCCCCATAAAACACTCCTTATTAAGTTCATTTAGCGACCAAATATGTTTGTGTAGGTTTTCCCTGTAAGGTTGGGTTTTTGAGGTTACAACCATAGTCATGTGCATTTCCCCCTTTGCTGTTAAATCACACATTAAAACAATTTCCCAGGGTCAGCACATCTGGGAAGGCTTCGTGACTAAAGTCTGGTCTTACAGTTCCAGTGATTTAGACATTCAGATAATCACTACCCTGTGCCTCTCTCCATCGCAATTTCGCTACCTTTTCTGAAACTTCAAGTCTTCCTTAAAATGAACAGTCATTGCATTAAGTATTAATTCTCCATCATTTGTTTAAAGTGGATTATGAAAAAAATGTCTTAATAAAAAAAGCTTTTTAATGTTTGCCACCAATTATAAAACTCCATCTACAAAATTATGTTAATTTGTGAATGAATGAACGTATAGTCATACTCAAGGTTCAAGTAAACAAATCTGTCGAACAGCCAGCCCGGGGGGCCATACAAGGCTCTCGAAATCAACTGCCAGGGGGACTCAAAATTCGATAAATCTAGGAGTTTTATGGATAGCAACATACATTTATATTACGTGAATTATATTAAGTGAATGATGTTAGAAATATCTAAATGGACCTTGGCAGAAAAAGGTTGCCACCTACCTCTGCCTTATGCAAACATTTACTCTCACAAAGGTTCAAAGATAAATTCTGTTGACATCTTGGATCTTCCTCATGTAAAAATGGAGCATTTAAATTGAGTACATGCCATTTTCACATTTTAAAGAATGAAAAGAGCACTAGCATAAGATAAACTGCTTCTAAGTGATTTGTCTAGGAGGCGCTTATAGAGTAACATTATCTTTAATTTAATAAATTTAAATCGCTGGTGAATTCCCAATCAAACTGCTTGCTTGAAGAGTCATTATAATCACAGTACTGTGCAGCCCTTAGGACATTCAACTGGTACCATAAACACAATGTCAGCTTGTTGCAGAGAGAATATTACACATATTCAGGTCACTGCACCAGCTTACTATATAGATGGGAATTAGGTTGTCAAAGGCCAATTCACCCCTTCAAACAAAAACAATCTCTTCCAAAAGTAACAGTAACAACCAAAAACCTCACAAAATAAAATACATGGGTATAAGGACCAATCTAAAGATAAAACAAACTGCCGAAACCGGTTCGGCTCAGTGGATAGAGCGTTGGCCTGCAGACTGAAAGGTCTCAGGTTGGATTCCAGTCAGGGGCCTATGTGCCTTGGTTGCGGGCACATCCCCAGTGGGGGGTGTGCAGGAGGCAGTTGATCGATGTTTCTCTCTCATCAGTGTTTCTAACTCTATACCTCTCCCTTCCTCTTTGTAAAAAATCAATAAAATATATTTTAAAAGGTAAAAATAAAGATAAAACAAACTGGTAATAAACAATGCATAAATTTATGTCTGCAATGACTTCTTATAGTGAATTCCTAGCTGAACCTTTATTCTTCTTCAGCTCTGGAGGATGATTATGTTTTGAACAAAATGACGATCACACCTGAATGAAGACAAAGCTGTACAACTCCAACTCATATCACTCAAGAGCTAGTCACCCTCTTCTGTCTCTAAACTCCCCTTCTAGGTTTGCAGGCTCCACTCTCTACCCCTTTGGAGTTCAGTTCTGTACCAGCACGTCCCACAGAGCCTCAGAAATTTGTAAAAAAAAATCTTAAGAGTGGAAAGAATCTCAAAAGAAATCCATTTCAACTTCCTAGGATTCTAAGGATTCCTAAGTAAACAGTCTCTGACTTTTAAGTTTTAAGCAAGGTTCCTTTCTCTTTGAAGTCTTTGAGAATCTGATAAGATATATGAGTTCAGAATCACATACCCAAACACAAAAATGCACTACATTTTGACTAAAATGTCAGAGGGCATGCAGGTCCCTTGTTAAAGTATCTCCTCTTCTGATTATGAATTTCTCCATTACAGTTATTGGAACTCTGAAATTCTTTTTCTTTTTTTTCTTTTTTTTTTCTTTTTTTAATTCTCACTTGAGGATATTTTTCCATTGATTTTTAGAGAGAGTGGGAGAGAGAGGGAGAGACAGAAACATCAATGTGAGAGAAACACATCGATTGGTTGCCTCTTGCACATCCCCTGTGCACCCCTCGCTTCACCAAGGTACGTGCCCTTGACCGGAATAGGCTGGGACCCTTGGGTCCATAGGCCGACGCTCTATCTACTGAGCCAAACCGGCTAGGGCATGAAATTCTATTTAATTTAAAAAAAAAAATCATCCTACATAATAAAAGGCTAATATGCAAATTGTCCCCACAGGCAGGAGTTCCACCGACTGGGAGGTGGCACAGAACATGACAGGCATCAGCGCAGCGCTGGCCCCAATGGCCCCACCAGTCGCCCCACAGACTGGCCCTGATCACCAGCCAGGCCTAGGGACCCTCTGTGCACCAATTTCGTGCACCGGGCCTCTAGTCTAAAAACAACCTAAACACAGAATTTGAGTTAAGGCAAATAAGACTTTGCTTGCTGCCCCAGGCTGGATGACAGTTTTAATTCACTTGGGGCTTTCTGTGTGACTCGTGGAACAAGAAGACAACCATAAAAAATGAAATTAAAAAATAATGTTTAAAATGTATATTAAAGAAAGCATTCTTACAATATTACCAGTTCCCCATAAACAAACTAATAAGAGTTCAGAAGAGACATTCGTTTTTATTCTTTTCCTCTTCCTCCTTATGGATGATGGAGAACCAGCAGGAATAGTCTAACAACCTGGCAAGGCAAGTTCATCTTCCCCTCTTCTGTAAGTCCAGGTTAAGTCTATCCATCACCAAGATTTCTAGCTGTATTCTATTCCCAAGATACACACGACTACCGTTTGTTCCACTATAAATACGGTAATGAAAAGCTTTACTTGAGCTTTGTTATTTCTGATTAGGAAGAAAAAATAAATAAAGGCAACGGAAAATAAGATTTAATAATGGGCAACAGATGAATATCCATGGTGTCTTTTAAGCAGTAAGAATGCTTCAGGTTAGTATTCATTCTTTTCTGCTCTAAAGAGTTCTTTTTTTTTTTTTTTTCTAAAGAGTTCTTAAGTAGCTTTACTGCAGAGAAACAGCTGAAATCTGAAAGTCATGTGAGAGCTGACAAGAGGAAGAGAGGAAGGAAGCACTTTTGGGTAGAAGGACTGAATAGCTGATGCAAGAAATAGGGAGCCCTGTGGTTTGAAGAACCTAAAAGGGCCGATCTACTGAGGAGACTGGAGAGACAGCCAGAACCGCTAAGGATCCAGAGGCCAAACTACCACTCGCCTCTAAGTGATTTCCCAATTTCTGTCGTGGTGCCCGTTTCCTGCTATTCTATCCTATAAAAGCAGGCCACCTGACTTCTAAGAACGTAAGCTCTGGTTATCTGAGTTCCAAGAATTTAAGTTCCTCCCAAAGAAACTAAATGGCTATTTTTACTTGGGATGGTTTTAGAAAAAACACAAACCAACCTGTGAGCATTCTCAGCAGCCTGGTGTTTCTGCCTTGCAGAAAATGTTGCTCACCGTTGGTTAAAACAAAGCACAGGAAGGAGCTCAATGTATGTAAAAGGAATTAAAACTTAAATCGCAAAGGTGTTTTGGTATTTTCACTAGTAGGTTAAACGTTACCTTCACTGCCTACAGAAAACTGAAATTCGATGAAACAATACGGTGCCCTAGCTCTGCCACCTGCCCACTCACACAAAAAGCTGTCCTTTTGACTTTGTACTTCATTCATATGTGTCACCCGTGCAGAAGCAGTTCTTTTCCAATCCATAGAAAACTTTTGGGAGGCAATTTATTTTTTTTAATACATTTTATTCTATTTTTTAAAATATACTTTATTACTTTTTTACAGAGAGGAAGGGGGAGGAATAGAGAGTTAGAAACATCAATGAGAGAGAAACATCGATCAGCTACCTCCTGCACACCTCTCAGTGGGGATGTATGTGCCTGCAACCAAGGTACATGCCCTTGACCGGAATCGAACCCGGGACCCTTCAGTCCGCAGGCCGACACTCTATCCAGGAGCCAAACCAGTCAGGTTGGGAGGCAATTTATTGAACAACACACATCCCAATGCCAGTGCGGGTCCATCAGATGACACGGACCCCATGGGCTCGCGCCAGGAAAACCGCAAGAACCCGGGAAAGATAAAAAGCACTTGGCAGTCTAAATTCAGGTCCTTTGGGAGAAAAAGCAGAGGAACAGCGGGGGCTGTGGGGGGGGAGGGGGGGGGGGAACGAAGGTGGCTACAGAGTCAAGGAGAAGTCCAAGTTAAGTCTGTATCACCAACATTTCTAGCCGTATCCTATTCTGAACATACACAATTATAGTTTGTTCAACTATAAACAAAGTAATGAAAAACTTTACTTGAGCTTTGCTATTTCTGATTTTAGGAATAACAGAAATAAAGGCAATTGAAAATAGATGTAATGGGCAACAGATGACTATCGATGGCGTCTTTTAAGCAGTGAGAGTGCTTCCGATTAGTAGGAATTCTTTCCTGGACCCGCCTACCGCGTTCAGAGGCCCCCCATCGCCGCCGGGGACCCACCTGGGGGCCAGGGGCCGCCCAGCGGGCGGGGTGGCGGCCGCGGGGACCCGGGTGTGGAAACGCCGGGCGGCCTCCCCAGCCCACAGGCCGAGGGCCCAGGATCGGGCCCGGAGCCCGGAGCCCTCCCCGCCCGCCCGCCCGCCCGGCCCGCCCCCCGGCCGGGACTTACCAGCTGCAAGCCCTTGAGCACGCGCTGGGTCAGGGGCAGCCGGCCCAGGTTGCAGTAGGCGGCGAGGCCGCTGCGGGCGCCCCTGGCCGGGCCCGGGTCCTCCTCGGTGGTGGGGCGGTACACGGCTCCGTTCTCCATCGCCCAGGCCGGGGAACACAGCGACCGACCGCGGCGATGGTGGTGGCGCGGACTTCACCGACTCCAGGCTTCCCCCCACCCTGGGTGGAGCCGTCACTTCCGGGGCCCCCGCCTGGACATCCGGCGGGCCACACCCCTTCCCCGGCCCCGCCCCCGGCCCCGCCCCCTGACGCCAATAGGCCGCTCCCACTCGTCACGCGCCCCGTAGAGATCTGGGGATCCCCCTCTGGGTGACACAGCTGAGAGCATGGGCTCCACAGGCCAAGGTTGTGGGTTTGATCCCCAGCCCGGCTTGTACAAGAATCAAACAATGAGCCGAAACTTGTTTGGCTCAGTGGTAGAGCGTCGGCCTGCGGACTGAAAGGTCCCTGGTTCAATTCCAGTCAAGGGCATGTACCTTGGTTGCGGGTCCCCGGTGGGGGGTGTGCAAGAGGCAGCTGGTCGATGTTTCTAGCTCTTTCTCTCTCTCTCTTCCTCTGTAAAAAATCAATAAAATACATTATAAAAAAAATTTTTTTAAAGTAGTCATCCATTAAAAAAAAATCAAACAATGAATGCATAAATAAGTGGGAACAGCAAATCAATGTTTCTCTCTCAAAACTCAATTTAAAAATATAAATAAACAAAAGATCTGGGGAAAGGGGGGAAAAAAAGATCTTGGGAGAAGCTTTCACAGGAATAGCAGGTACACAGGTCCTGCTCATTCTGAAACCAAAGACTAAGCCAGGGAGAAGGAGAGATGAAATTGGAGATGTAGGAAAAGGCCAGATAATGTAGGGGCCTCTAGGGGACCCTAAAGGGCAAGTGAAGAAATTGAATTTAAGTGAAATGGGTTGTCTGGAAGGACTTTGAGGCATATTACCTTCTGCATCTCTTAATGTCTTTTAGGTTTATTCATCAACATCATTTAGTTTAGTTTTTCTTGTTCAGCTGCTGCAATCACATTAATTTTCTGTGAATTTATGGAAACTCATCAAGGAATGTAATTATATTTTAGCACCAGAAACTGATTAAATTACATGAGGCACACATATTTTTCTTCACACCAATATAATATATATTATTGCTTCCATTTTACAGATGAAATAAGTGAGGCCAACAGTCTGAGGATCATATCCCAGACCAAACATCCAGGGTCAGTGGGAATGAAAGACTAGGGTACTTGGAATCTTGCGGTTGACAAATAAGCCAGCAAAACCTCAACTTCTAACCCATCCTTCCATGGAAGAGGAGAGGGGTAACTGCTGCCACCTTCCTCCATGCTTATCTTCTCTCCCAAACCTCCCTTTTTTCTTCCAGAAACAAAACAAAAGCTCTCATTCAAATGAATAGAGACAAGTAGACATTACTTAGCAGGGGTTGTGCCCAGCCAGCCAAAGCTATCCTTCTGTCTTTGATTAAATGCATTCTAAATGTGCTGTGAGGCCAAGCAGTCACTGATTCTGTCCAATAAAATGAAGCCACTGTGTTTTCACCAAGGCTACAAGGATTCAGTCCTGCTCTTCAAGTCACCACCATCCCAAATGAGACACTACAGACATCTGAAATTTATTGATGGATAAGACGATAGACTTGTAGTAAAGCCATAGCTTATTCTGAGTGTTTGAACATTGTCAAAATAAAACATCGAGTAAAAGTTATAAAAAAAAAAAAAAAAAGAGACACTTTGAGTCAGGAGAGAAGATAAGCAGTCTCTCAACCCTCTTGGTTTAAGTACACTTCGGCAATTCTTATAAGGGTCTCTGCTTTTGTTTGAATTTAGAAGAGGAAAAAAATTTACAAACTTCAGGATGTATAAGAATCATCTGGGTGTTTAATTAAAAAAAGATTCTTAGAAATCCAGCTCCAGTCTGGCCATTGTGGTTCAGTGGTTGAATGTTGACCTATGGGCCAGGAGGTCACGGTTGGATTCCGGGACAGGGCATATGCCCAGGTTGCAAACTCATTCCCCAGTGTGAGGTGCAGAGGAAGCAGCAAATTCCTTACTCTCCTCTCATCATTGATGTTGTTTCTTCTTCTTCTTCTTCTTCTTCTTCTTCTTCTTCTTCTTCTTCTTCTTCTCCTTCTCCTTCTCCTTCTTGTTCTTCTTCTCTTAAATCGATAAAAATATATTTTTTAAAAGACAGAAAGAAACCCAATTCCAAAGGGTCTGAATTTGGGTAGGTCTTGAAACTTTTTTGTAACAAGCTCTCCAGATGATATTCATGAGAAATCCATTCATATGAAGGAACACTATATTTTAATGTGATCGGAATGAAAGCCAGTAGGTAGGAGACAGCAAATGTGCCCTAACTTCCTTTGCCTTGATTGATTTGGGGTACCCAAAGTTTAGACACTAATATCCCTCCCACTTAAAAAAAAAAAAAAAAAAAGTATGCATCACTTATTTTTTTAATGAAATAAAAGGCCAGATAAAGACTATAGGGCTTCATGAACAAAACACTTGTATCAAGGAGCCCTTTTGATGGATGTGTCCACACAGAAAACTGTCATCTTCACTAATGAATAAACAACACTGAATAATTAAACGCTGGGACTTGCCACAGTGAAATGAGAAACCTTGTTTATGGAGAAAAGATACATCAAATAGAAAAAAGATTCACTTAAGTTTTGAAGAACATTCATTTTTCTCTTTTAATATTAAATAACTAATATTGTTAAATGTGAGAAAAGTCACAAAAAGCTTAGGAAAACTTTATGAGATTTTATACATTCAAAAAATAATTTGATACTACTTTTTTCAGTTGAGATTTTAATTTTTCAATGGCTCCTACTCAAAAATTTCACTGGCTCTTACCAGTATTAGCACAGATAGGTAACAATGTGAATACAAAGTTGGGTCCTAAAGACTGTCTTACAATGAGACCATAGAAACTTCCCTAAAGGACTATGTCTCAAAATAGAAAGTGATGTGTACCATAAGAGAGTTACAAACTAAATGTGTTGGGAATTCACAGCAGAAAGATAAGAGGATCAGCATGAGGTGGGGGAGAGCTTCAAACTGGGAGTTAAGGAATGGTTTGGACATGCAGAAACAGGAAGGGGCAACTTGAAGGAAGGTAATGAAAGTGCATATTGGCACAGGTTGTGGAGATTATTATTAAGGACAAGATACAGTTAGGGTCCAACTTTGGAAGGCTTTCCTTTGCGGTTGAACAGGGAGGATTTTGTGTAGGAAAGTGAAATGGCCCGAGATCTTCCTTGGGAATATTTTCCAGCAGACTTGTGTAGACTGGATTGATTTCAAAGAGCCAGCTAGGGTTGTAAAATTCAGGAAAGAGGGCATAGGGGTTTAAATTTAGGCTTTAGTCAAGAAAACAGAGGGGATGGTTCCAAGAAAAGCTGTGGGTGATAAAATCAGTGAGAATGGACCAGTGTGTTTGATCACCTGAATCACATGGCAGGCCATAGATTTCTGGACCTCACCCCCCGAGTTTCTGACTCAATAGATGTGTGATGTAAAGCCAAAAAAAAAGAGTCTTGTTTTCTTTGTCTACATTTCCAAACAACTCAGAATGGACAAGGGTGCCAGGGAAACAAAGAGAAGTTTGGATCGGACTTTTTCCAGGGGTTAGTTTACTAAAGCTCCTCTAACTAATTTAGCCTTGAGGATAAGCAAACAAAATCATCAATCTCAGGTTCATTTATACCACCAGAGGGCCACAGTGGCAAAGGAATGTTCACAATGCCTTTTGTCCTAGGGTTTCTGCACTCGTTCATGACTAAGTGGTATTTGGGAATAGGGAAAGACTATGGGTCACTTAGTCTCCTTGCTTCTATAATGTTAGTTGTCCTTTAGTCTAAACTAGGGGTGTCGAACTCAATCAGAGAAGGGGCCAAAATCTAAAATCCAGCCTAAATCGCGGGCCGAATGGTTTACTGAACAGTCATAAACTGTCATTGTGATGGAAACGCAGCGGAGTGCAGTGATGACAGCGCGGTGCGGGCCACACTGCAAGGCCGGGCGGGACGGATTTGGCCCTCGGGCCTTGTGTTTGACACATGTGGTCTAAACAGTCTCATTATGTGTGAGCGATGTAATAAAGAAAGGTGGGGTCTTCTGATTTCTTGGGGAAGTGAGGGTGGGGCCCAGTTTGGTATCTGGATGACAGGGAATCCTGTCACTAACACAGAGCTTTGTCATTTCTATATATAGAAAAGGGTCTTCAATTTTTCCTCAGTTGACTAAATATTATTTTTTTGAGATGTTAAACACTGATGAAGGTTCCAGAAGTGAAAAAAAATACAAAGAGGCGCACACACACAAAATGTAACTTACCTATGGCTTTGGACAGTGGTTGGTTGGTTGGTGGGTAAGCATTCTCCCGAGACACACAGGGAGCTGGGGTGCCAATAATGTAGTTTTTCTTGATTATGGTGTTGGTTATATGTGATCACTGTATGGTATTTCACGCTATACTCCTATAACTTCTACTTCTCTGTAATGTATACTTCAATAAAAACTGCTTTAAAAAAAAGCTTAAAATCAAATTTCCTTGCAAAATTGGGACATAGGTTTTAGGCTTAAATATGGTAAACACAAGGTTTTAGATTAGTTAAAATGAATCTCATATAAAGGGAACGATTACAGTTATTTCAAGTAACAACTCAATTATTCATTTCAAGGATTTTCTAATACAACTCCAATGTCTTACAGAAAAAATGAGTTGGTCTAAACAAACAAACATAGCAGCCATAGTAAAACAGAGCTCAATATACAGTCTACAGTTTTCTTCCCTTCATTAGCTTTACTTACTTTATCAAGTGCTAGTTTAGAAAAATTGGTCTTTACAACACCATGATTATACAACACTTTCTGGACTAAAAATTTTATCAGTGGCATTTTTCATCTCATGTTTATCAAGCATATTTTTTTTGCATGCCCTGACAAACTAAATTTTTTCCACATTGAAATAAATTATTACCCTCATATATTTTTAACATTTATACTCAACTATTAGGAGCCAAATACTATTATAAAACTAAACAGACTTTAAGGTTCTAATGAAAGTATTGTGTGAACTGGTATCCTTCAACATTTTGCTGGAGGGGGGAAAAAATCTTTGAAATATGTATTTTAAAGTACTAACAAAGCCCAATTTAAAATATAGTAACCACATTTTCCAATTATCTGAAATGACTCAACGGTCAAATGTGTAAGTGTTCTTTAGGTGAACTTCAATAAGATGAAATTGTTCTTATGAAGGTTCTAAAACAAGCACTGAAGCCAAAACCGATTTGGTTCAGTGGATAGAGCGTTGGCCTGCGGACTGAAAGGTCCCGGGTTCGATTCCAATCAAGGGCATGTACCTTGGTTGTGGGCACATCTCCAGTAGAGGGTGTGCTAGAGGCAGCTGATGGATGATTCTCTCTCTTCGACGTTTCTAACTCTCTATTCCTCTCTCTTCCTCTCTGTAAAAAATCAATAAAATATATATTAAAAAATAATAATAATAAATTAAAAATAAATAAATAAAATAAAACAAGCACTGAAAACTACATATTGAAAAAGTAGAACTACTAACAGGTGTTCTCACCTCTACAAGAGTAGCTATGTGTCAGTGCATTTGACAAGCTTTTAAAAACAGCTTCTGTGCATTAATTAATGATAAAAGGCTATATTTTTATCTACTAAGAATGCTGGCACAGGATTCTGCAGTTCAAGACTTGTGGGAAAGGTTTGTTGATCAAGGTAAACTCCCAATTTAAGCAAACTTACCAAGATACTGAATCTCATGTACTCAGTCTCTTAGAAACAGGTAGAAAAATCAGAATGCTTAATAACCCTAATTAATCAAACACTTAAAAAAAATTTTAAATATAAGAGAATGCAACAAGTTATTTGAACCTGAATGCAGAGAATAAATACTTTATTAACTGATTACAATTGAAAGTCACAAACAAAAAAGGGGTGTATTAAGGCAGAGCCATATATATACACATATATATATGACATACATATATATGACATATATATATAGACAGATCCAAAGACTGTTACCGCTTTACATTAATAACCTCTGCATTTTTCTTTTACACATTTAGGCAGTGTGCTTTCTTTTCTTCTCAAAGAAATGAATCTTGACCAATATTTTAAATTGTATTTTGATAACAACTTACAGGATCATTGATTTAGACAATGACTAGTGTATCAAATGCTATCTGATAGTTTTCTCAGTATATTCCATTTGTGGTGGTATATTTATGTTGGTGTGGAAAATTTGATAATCATCTTTTTCCAGTAAAGCTAACGCATAATTTTTAAAAATGATTTTGAATAGTCTTAACTAAAATAAACTTGGATTTCCAAGTCAGTCAAATGCCCAAAGCATATTGTTTTCTGCCCTTCCCTAAACCTTCCTGTATGTTTTAAGTAGCCTTTAGAATATGTTCACATGGTTGAATTTCATATCTATAAATTTTGAGTTTTTTAAAATCCAAACTTCCTTATGCAAAGTGGCAATGCAAATAGCAATCCTACATAGGGAAGAATAATTTTTCTTCTGTATAGCTTCCTTTTATAAAAATGGGCAAAAAAAAAAAAAGTAGTTTAGTCCATCTGACAAAGCACTGCAGCTCCCTAATTCCACTCTTGAAGGAAAAGGCAGAGGCAAGTTTACATTATCCCAGAAAACTGAATAAATGGCTTTATTTGGTATCTTCAAGAAGCTTCTCCTTCCGTAGGAGATGTTGGTGATGTAGGAGAAACTGTGACTGGTTTTCGTGTAATTCTGTCCAGTTCCGCATGAACATCTGATAGGACAGGCTTCTGGCCTACAGAGAAATGAGATTTAGATATAACTAATAGTATCTTTTATAGCAATGTCTCTTTATTAAAGAAACTGCCAATGGTTTCATTAATTTTATGTAGCATACTAAAGTAAAAAACATATATAAACGAAGCCACTTTAAAATGAAGTCAGAGCTTTGGTCCAAGAGGATATCTCCAACTTTTGGAATGTTAAAATAGGGCAAAATAATCTTTGATTGGGCCTAAAGCAGAACTGTATCCCAAACAACTGTGTGCAAAGACAACAGAAAATCAGACTGTTAGAGCTACAGGACTGAAGATTAAAAACATTCTTTAGAATTAGCATCACTATGTTAGCTTATCTGTATTTATATAGAATTGCCTTCTTCTAGAAGCTGACATAATTGAGTAGTTGATGGAATTGTTCCCCTTCCCTTTCTCATAAATATTCCTGATCCCCCTGGCCTCTGTCTCCTAAAACTATTTAGGTTTCTGACTGAATCAGTGCTTCCTGACTAGCTATTCTTTTGGATCTCAAATAAATGCTATTGTCTCTCATTTGGTCTTTTATTTTTAGGTTAACATTAAGTGGCAAAAATATTCTAATTTAAAAATAAATTCCCTCATTTTAAATTGTGGCGTCTGAAAGGAAGTAAAAACTATCACCTATCAGTTAATCTCATAAAGATATTTTCAAAAAAGGCATAGGACAATAAGAACAGTAAAATAGAAAATAAAATTTTGAAATCCAGAAAGAAGATGGATTAGTGATAACTAAATTAGCAGTACTGAGAAACTTAATCTTCTACATTGTCCATAAGAAAAGCCAAAGAGTCATTCAATTTATATCCAGAAACGTGTAAAAGGTTCAAAAACATGGTAGTTGCAGGCATTTGTGACAACCTCTCCCTTGACCCCATGCAGGAATTTCGTGCACCAGGCCTCTAATTGAAACATAAAAGGACCTTGAAAACATTGTTAAGGAAGCCATATTCATATGAAATCTCCTATCAGCAAGTCCACATAAACAGAAATCAGATTAGTGTCACCTAGGACTAAGGGCTTCAGGGGAGGGAAGGAGTAACTGCTACTAGGTTGGAGGTTTCTTTCTGGGGAGATGAAAATATTCTAAAATTAGATTATAGTGATGATTTGCATAACTCTGTAACTATACTAACACTATTGAACTGTATACTTTAAATGAATGAACTTCACTTCACAGTATGTAAATTATACCTCCATAAAGTTGTTTCATTAAAAAAAGAGAGAGAGAGCGAGTGAGCTCCGGTAACTATACCTGACTTTTTGGCAGATGGTGGTAAACCACTGCTTCCACCTCCAGCCCCAGCTCCAGGGCTGCCACCACCAACATTGGGGCCTCCCGGAGAACCAGTCTTTTTACTCAGCAAACTATTGAAGAAATTTGCCAGGACACCTTCACTTGTAGCTCCAGCTATAGAACCAAAAACAGAAACTTTCAATCAAAACATCAGATTTTTCTACAAATTATTATTTTAGTAATCACACACAGAAAATGAATACAAAACTTGAAATTTAAGAACTGTATGTTCCAAATTCAATTCTACTTTGGTCTTAGAGCCTAATCTACTCATCTAGAACAAAATATTAGAATGTTATTTTAAAAAGACCAAAGGCATATTAAACAGATATTATTTGCTATATATCTCTGCTTTGAAAGAGGTTCTTTAAAAATATGTTGAGCCGAGATCGGATTGGTTCAATGGATAGAGCGTCGGCTTGGGGACTGAAGGGTCCCGGGTTCAATTCCGGTCAAGGGCATGTACCTTGGTTGCGGGCATATCTCCAGTAGGGGGTGTGCAAGAGGCAGATGATCGATGACTCTCTCTCATTGATGTTTCTAACTCTCTCTCTCTCTCCATTCCTCTCTGTACAAAATCAATAAAATATATTTTTAAAAATATATATATGTTGAAAAATATCTGCCTCAAGTATTAAAAAAAATCTAATACGCCTATATGATTATGCATATAGTTTTTCATGTTAATTGCAGAAAACCTATTATTATAAAAATATTAATTTCTTTAATGACCTACCATAGAAGAATGATTAAACACAAAGCTATCATAAAGCTTCCATCATAGAAATAACATATTAAAATGGTTTTCAGTCTGATTAACTATGAGATTATATCTATAGAGACAAAGATTAGAAGGTAGTGTACAAAAACTGCTATGGTAAAAGGGGATTCTATGTATTGTAGATTCTTTCTACTGAAAACGTACTATGTTGTTTTCTCCAATAAAAAGAAGAAATGTACCTTTCATGTTTGGATCAATTTTTTTTGACCCAGCAGGGATGGGTGACACGCTAGCAACATTGGATGACACTGATCTGTTTGGTGTTCGAGGGGAGCCTCCTGGGACTCTTGGTGAAGAATCCTGTGTAATAGGAAAGCCATAATTATAAAAACTGGAAACTTTCAACTTCACAAAAGTTATTATAAACTAGAAGCCCAATGCACCAAATTCGTGCAAGGGCCTTGGCCCTGTCCCCCGCCCACCACCACTGCAACCTCAGCAGGGGGCCTCTCCCATGGCCCCACCCGCTATAGCTTTGTCTGGAAGGAAGGACATCCAGAAGGACGTCTGGTCTAATTAGCATATTATGCTTTTATTATTATAGAAGAAATTACTTTGCAACTGTACCCCATCTGTTTTCTTACACTGCAAACAAGTGACAAAACTGTTCAGCAATCTGTCCTCTGTTAAGGACAGAAAAAAAGGCCCTTTTCTTTGCTGTGGTCTTCCACAACTTATGAAAAGCACCTGGTAATTAAATCCCAGTATTTTTAGCTCCTCTGACTCAAACAGCCCCGCTGTTCAAACTGCAAGACAAGATAAGCTACTCTCAAGGATAGATTCTTGCATTCCCCCTCTTCCTTGCTGTTTTTACAACTCAGAGATAATTCACACCAAGGAGTCTCTAATTAGTAGACAGTTTCCTCGCCTATCCCCCTTCAAACAAGCCTCTTTTGAACTCTTCATAAAACTTCCTCTAAGCATGCTTTACAGCAGTAGCTCCCAATGTGGGGCACATGCTCTATAGGGGGACAATTTTATTGTTATGGGGGCAATTTGAGAATTATTAACAGTGAATTTTTTTGCATTTCTTATGGTTATAGAGGCCTCATATACAGTGTGTGTGTGTGTGTGTGTGTGTGTGTGTGTGTGTATATATATATATATATATAGTGACATATTTATGCATTTCAGTTATCTATGTTTTGAATCTTTATTTGCTATTTTTTCATATTACTTCATTATTACAGTATTTTTTAACAATTTCTTATGATTTCTTCCTCAGTACTTCAACTGTCCTTTCATTCTTTTATTTTTCTCTTATTGGTGCCATGTTCTTTGGAAGCTTGTTTAGACCAAGTTAATGGCCTTTTAGGCTTCCTCCGCGTGAGCATGAGTTCACTTTCTGAATAAGAATTATATGTCACAGGGTGGGCATCTAGAGTTTAGGGATGCTTAGGTGAGGCATGGCCAAAAAAAAAAAAAAAAGGTTGAGAACCCCATTTTATAGGCTTAGGAAAAATACTAATAAGACACCTCCCTAGGACATCTGTCCCCATCTCCTGAAAAACAAACTATATTTTCAAGACAACCTCCTCGATGTCTGCTCAGCTTCAACCCCAAATCCTCCTCCTCCCTTTCTTGTCACCTAGCAACAGCAGCCATTACTCTTTAAAAGGGGAAGGTGCTCTTTATTTCTTTCCCTGTATTGATTAGCAATACATCAGGACTTTCCCTTCTGGGAAAGTAAAATAAACTTCCTCTCTGCATCTCTTCTTTTGGTTGTAAATTCATTCACTGGCCAAACCCTAACATCTTCATTATTAGAAAATACTAAAGTCCCTTCACATTTTAGAATACTAATTTTCCCTTCCATGGAAAAAGAAAACATATTGAGTAATGAAGGGTGGTTACTGGCGTAAGTTTGAGAGTCAGATCCGGGTTCCAATGTGGACTTACACCCTACCAGCTGCATAATCTTAGGGAAGCCAGTGTCCTTCAAAGCTTCCATTTCCCCCAGTACAAAATGGGGCTAATAATAGTTCCTGCCTCATAGGGCTGTTGTGAGGATTTCTAAAATAATACATTTAAATGGTTCAAAACTGATGCATAACAAACACTGCAAAATAGATCTTTTCCATTTAAGTCATCTAAAAGGAAGTAAGATTTATCTTTAAAAACTCTCACAAATTCCAGAATTCTTAATTCACATTTATATTAAAGCACACATGTCTATGCTTTAAGAAATAAAGAACTAAAGCAGTATGCACTGCATTTTAATAATTTTGTCAAAATCTGTAATACTGACCACAGGCCGCCCAGCTGCAGTTGGTGGTTGCTTTGCTAAAAGGGTCTGAAAAAAATTACAACAGAATTCTAGGTTAGATACTCATATAACAGATATTGTATTTTTTTTTTTTTTAATCCTCACCCGAGGATATTTTCTCAATAATTTTAGAGAGAGGGGAAGAGAGAAGCATCAGTGTGAGAGAAGTACATCTATTGGTTGCCTCCTCCACGAGTCCTGACCAGGGCCCAGACCGGGGAGGAGCCTGCAACTCAGGTACGTGCCCTTGACCAGAATTGAACCCAGAATCCTTCAGTCGGCAGGCCAACGGTTATCCACTAAGCCAAACTGGCTAGGGCTCTATTGTATTTCTAAATAAACTATATACAATAACAGTTTACCCATTAACCACACTAAGTCTGTTTATGATGTAATTCCATACCTGTAGCTTCATAAGAAATACTTGGTCATCTTCTGCCATAATTTCCTTCTCATGCACAAACTGAAATGAGCAATGCATAAATGAGCAAGTCTAGAAGCAGTAGAAGCAGAAACATTTGCAACCCATTTTTCCTAATTATACAGCAGACAGAAGAGCCATCACATTCTTATTTCAGAGAAACCAGGAGCAAGTGGCTTTTCATGCACACATGGTCTATTTTCCACCAGTTGCCAGAGTGATCCTTTTAAAAGGTTAGATCAGATTACATCACTCTTCTACTCAAATGGCCCCTCCAAGCACTTTCCATCCCTCTAAGAATGAAACCCAAAGTACTTTCTGCAGCCCCAGTGAGGCCCCCAAAGACCTTAACTCTGCCTTTTCATCTCCTAACCCGCTGGGCATTCCTGCCTCTGGGCACTTGCACTTCAGGTTCCCTCGCCTTCACCACTCTCCCCTCTTACCGAGGACATCCCCTAGCCGCTTCAACAACAGCATGCCTCTGGTCCCCATCTGGTTTCTCCCCTCTGCTTCACTTGCAGAGCACTTCTGACTACTTGAGGGCTGGCCCATGTATTGATTTACTGTTACATCACACCCTCCTTGTTATTAGCACCTAGTGCCTAAACATGGCTCGACCAAGATAACTAAAACAAAGCCCAATTTGTTGGTCAAAGAAAAACCGGGGGAAACCATTGCTTTTTGATGTGTGCATTTTTTTAAATAGACATCCAAACCAAATACCACATCAACTGATTTTTCATTTGGCATTACTTTTCTTTTTTCTGATTATCCACAAACAGAAGACAGCTGCTGAATGTACATGGATTCTTAAGTAAGACTCTTAATATATGTTAGATCAAAATTACTTTTTCTTCAAACATAAAATTCAAATTAGGGAGAAGTACTATGTACAACTTTTCAGTAATGTCTGTAATATCTAACTATAGGACACCATGACTGCTTAACATGAAATTAAGATATATGAAGAAAAAGTACCTTCTGGAACCCAATTTAACAGTCATAAGAGTGACATGTAATAGTCAAGACTCTAGGTTAGAAAGTTCACAGCTTCTACCTATTCAAACTGTTCAAGATCCATATACTCATACTAATCTGTGATTTCCATTAAAATATGAACTTTGAACTAATACTTTCTAATACAAATATGCCAAAGACTAAGGCATGATTCAGTAACTGAATAGTTGCTTTATGTTCTGATAAAACAGATCTTTATTTTGAATGATACATTATCAACACCCAAATTACACCCAGAAACCTCTTTGAAAGGATAAAACACTTATATCTTTCTACCTTAAAATCTTAAAATTATGGACTTCCCCCTCAGTTTAAAGGCATAAGTATTGAGATTATATGTGTATATACTAAAACTATTACCTTTCGAACAGGTGGTTTAGTTATAATGTCTTCAAAATTATCTTCTGCTTTTAGTGTTTGAAAATTTTCGTGTAATATTCCTATTTTCTTATCATTATCCCACCCCGCTGGACTGGAAAGAAACACACATGAGAAATTTTCAAGCATTTATGTAGTCATTCTTTTCATTTAACCATGATCAGCTTAATAGGAACATTTTTATGAAAATAAATTTGACCAATTATGAAAAACTAATCAGCTTTTTAAATTATAGGGCTCAAGTTATGGTTTACTAAATCACCTCCCAATTTTATTCAGGTAACTTTTAAAAATCATGTCTAAATTATACATTGGGTGCTTTATGTTATATCAGAACCATTTTAAGAGTAAGTAGATATACTAATATATACACGCAATAGATAGCAATAACATGGCCTTTCGAAGAGGGCTCAGGCCAGCAGTAAATCTAAAAGATAATGATAAATAGGTCAGGGCAGGTTATAAATAAAACAGTCTAGGGACAGATTCTCACCTACTCATCATGGAAAGGTCTCTACTGGTCTCACCTCAAAACTGAAAATGATGACTCACCATCATGGAGCAACAAATATGTGACAAAATAATATATTTAAGAGCATACTTACATAAATACTGCATCTTTTTCCACCACCACAGCAGGAATCTTATACGGAAATCCATACAGTTTCTGGACAATGTATTTATATACTAAATCTATATTTTTGTTTTCTTTTACTGACGTGTAAATAAGTGCTGCACCATCTGAATAGAACCATTAAGGAAATTTCTGGACAAATTCCACAAACAGGTCATAAAGTTCTTGTTCTCAGCCTAACATTCACAGCTACATAATTTATTCATTTCAAAAATAATGTCTAAAGGTATATCATTGAATATTTCAAAAGTATAAAATATTTAAATGCAGGCTAAAAGGCAAATAAAACATTTTTATAATAAGCTATGCTATATAATAAAAGCCTAACATGCAAATTGACCGAATTGCAGAAGTACTGGTAGAATGACATGCACTGACCACCAGGGGGCAGATGCTCAACGCAGAAGCTACCCCCAGCCCACAGGCCCCAGACCAGCCAAGGCAGGTGCCAGCAGGGGCTCCCTGATTGCCCCGCCTGTTGCCCTGCAGAGGGAGGTGACCTGTGGCAGTGGGGCAATCAGGGGACTGCCCCTCCATCACCCTACTGGTCACCTCTGCAGAGGGAGGCGACCAGCTGCGGTGGCGATGAGCAGGCAGCACCAGGCTGGCCAAGGCAGGTGCCAGCATGCCCCCCCCCCCCAATCGCTCCACAGATTGGCCCGGATGCCAGCCAGACCTAGGGACCTTACCCATGCACAAATTTTGTGCATCAGGCATCTAGTTATAAAATAAAACCAAAAGTTTCATTAAGCCAAAAAGGAAAAGGTAAATTTAGTAATACTGACACTACTACTACCTATATTTAAAGCACATGAAGAGGCAATTGCTTTGTTAAATTTCATGAAGGGGTATTATTTACCAACAACTGTTTTGTTTGCCTTTTCAACAAAAATGGTTTGCACAAGTACCTCTTATGATTTTTACTAGTTCCAGGAATGAGGACGTTAGGGACAAAGCTCAAGAGACCCACAAAAAAGAGAAGATGAACCGATAGGTATTACCAGGAAGCTTTCAGAAATGATCCAAGGCAAAGTAAATCTCATGGCCAAAACTTAAGCTAAGACAATCTCACATGATATATTAATTAAAGCAGATCGTAACTTTTACCCAAACAACATGATAAATTGAAAGAGGCCTGTGGAAAAAAGGGTCAGTGTGACTACTGACAATGTGGTCAGAGAGGTTATCAGAAATTCTATGACACTGGCCATAGTATCCTGAAAGAGATGGTAATTTATGCCAAAGGAAATGCTGGAAATGGGCTGACTTCTGATCTGAGACATGCATATTTGCTAGGACATGAACCTAAAAGTGGTATTACTAAATACTACTAAGCATAAATCTTGGTAGAAATAAATATCATAGTCTTAATTAAAAGCTTAATTGTGTAAATTTTTAATTAATGATCTTTCTCATGTGAACCAATTTATAATTTGAAAGATGTCTCAGTTGAAAAATACACATTGCAATTAAAATTTTAAAAATAAAGATGATTCTGAACTGTTGCCCTCACTCACTAACACACACACACACCCCTATCTTGAAGTGACTTGTCACATTCTGTTTTCTTTTCAAGTCAACTAGCTCTACTATCAATAAAAGGTATGTAATTATCTCAGTGGACAGTTTACTTCTTGATTACATTTCTGTATGTACATTTTCAAGTAGAGAATTAACAATCTTAAAAGAGACTGTTCTCAAATTTTGTAATTTTCAAAGATAAAAAGGGCTTTATATACCTACTTCAATTACTTTCACTTTTTGTTCCCTTTTTAAAGACTCTTTATATAGACTAATGCCCTTTAATTCAACCTGACTCAACCATTATGTGACATGAGAAAGGGCCATGGAGAGAACAAAGTACTGAAGGAAAAAGGAAAGGGAAACTACCAGTGCAGAGTGATCTTATTCATTATTCAGCTGGGCTTTCTATTAAGTGATCCTTAAATTAAATGTCCATTAATGAAAATGAAAAACTATTGATACTATAAATATACATGTATATTACTTATCATCTCTACCTACTCCTAATATAATTCCTTCACTTTTCAGACCCAAAAGCTTTGGTTGTGGAATGAAACCACAAACTATCTGGTGCACAACTCTCTCCCTCCGGTGTACTCAAACTGTGGTGAAGTTTTTGATAGTAAATTCTCTTAAAAGCATTCACTCCTAATCCTCACTTTATTCTCCTTTTAGTTGTACATGTTATTAATTAGCTCATCTAATCCTTGAAACCCAGACTAGACAAGATTCCTTGTGATACGTTTTCTAACTTTGTGATTATCAAAATCACCCAGAAAGCTTTTCTGGAGTATAGATTCTGACCTCGTAATGTTCCTCATTCAGTAAGTCTTAGATGGCACAGCCAGATTTTGAAACCAATACTTTAGATTATATGTGGAGATAACAACCAAACATATTAAAAACTAGAGGCCTGATGCATGACATTCAGGCACTGAAGGGAGTCCCTCAGCCTGGCCTGAGGCCTACCGCAGTCCGGGAACCCACGAGGGGTCCTCAGTGCTGCCGCAGGGGAGGGAGAAGCTCCCGCCAGCGCAGCTGCACTCCCCAGCCGTGAGCCGGCTTCTGGCTGAGCGGTGCTGCCCCATGGGACAGCTCCTGGGTTGAGCGTCTGCCCCATGGTGGTCAGTGCATGTCATTGCGACCAGTTGTTCAGCCTTTTGGTCCATTTGCATATTAGGGTTTTATTATATAGGATAAGAACACATGAACCTAAATGTTGATCTTTCCCCACCATCCACCAAATAAATGAATACCACTTTTTTTTTTTTTTGGGGGGGGGGGGAGGCGGCGACTGGTTTCATTTATTAAGACTCTAAAAGAGAATGTCAGAATGTCAATAGTGTAATGGCCAGTTAAAAGATTATTAATTATACTAAGAGTATTGAATTACTCCATTTATAACTGGGAATTGAACTTTAAAAAAAAGATAATACATACTAGGTTTCATAACAGTTTCATCTCAGCATTTTAGGATATAAACACATTGGTGGTATGAATACAACTTTTTAATCAGAATGATTACAATGCATACTCATTAAAACTTTACAAATAAGTCTAATATTTATTTTTCTTTAGTACTTTAAACACAGCATATCAAGTTAATATACTTTAATATTTGCTTTTACATCTCAAAATACCCAGATAAAAATGATTTGAGAACTAAAATGATATTTCTAGCCAGAGGCAGAAGAAACAAAGCTTATGGAATTTCTAAAGTACCATCAATTTAATTCCTTTCCTTAAAAATAAACAAACAGGTAAGGTACATTAAGGTGCATTGCACTAATCAATGTATTAAAAGGATACACTGTAAACAAAACTTCCGGATATGTGACTGAATAAAATCAAAATGTTCATCTTTGTAGTCATGTTCTTTCTCCAATACACTAATGGCATCACACTGTTGGGTTGAAATAATTTAAAAAACAATACATTAAATAATCAAGTTTAAATATAATGATTTAAACAGTTCAATTTTGGGTGGGGGAATATCATAAAACTACCACTTTGAACTGAAGGACCTAGAATATCAATTACTCCTATTTGTCTAGAGCCATTTAGTTGGAATCTTAAGACTAATAAATAATTTTATTTCTTTAAAAGGCATTAAATTCAAAGTTATACTGAATGTGGTAAAAACACTAAAGAGAAAGTTTTAGTACAGAACAAGACAAGCTTAAAATACTTGCTAATTCAACTATTTATGTCCTAGCACAAAGTTTTTAAGATCTAAAATTTATTCTAGTTCTATAAAACACTGTGTTCCCAGGGAGTCTGCATCTCTCACTATTTCCTCTTTGTCCTCTGTTTATCTGATAACTCTTGTTGACCTTCATTTCTCTTCTGGTGCCTTTTCACTCTCACTACAATTTCACCAATAGCAAAAACTGGGGGAGATTACAGGCTATTTTTAAAATGTCGCCTGTACAATCAATGAAACAAATTCTAAATTCTACTTGCTACAGAAAAATGTTACAGGAAAAAAGGCATGTTCAAATATTTCACCAAAACCTTTCTGAATTGAAGGTATAAAATTTAAATATAAACACTCAATAATGTTAATTATACCTAATAATAGTGGCCCCGTCCACGAAATTCATGCACATTAAAAGGGAATTAGAGGAAATATTTTAATATTGCTATTTGCCCTTTCTCTGTAATAGACGTGTCAGAGATGAAAGAAAATTAGTAAAATGTATATGAAAATCTCCCTCCTGTCAGAGTCTGGACCTAGAGTCAAGTCCCCGCCCACCACCTGCAATGCACTTGAAAAACGCCAGACCCAGACCCGGCTGGCTCCACCCTATTGGGTGAGATCCAGACCCCTCTGGCCCCACCTCTGTCAAGCCCTTCCGGGTGCCCCTCCCTCCTCAGTCTCAGGTCCTCTATCAAGCCCCCAGGGCGGGGAGGCACGGGCCAGGAGCCATGCAGCCTCAGGTCCCTGCTGTTCAGTCATGGCGTCTGGACTAACTACACATTCCTCTATTGTATAGATAGATTAGTTGGGGGTCAAATTTGATATGTAAAGAAATCTTTACATAAAATAAGAGATCTGGATCTAAGGCAAGAAGCTTAGTCTCTCTGAATCTCAATGTCTAGTTTTTAAGCCCTGTGGAACTACCATTCTTCATCCACCCCAGCATACACATTCTCCAATCCCCCTACACATTTTAAAAGCTCTTAAACAGAAGAACACTTGATGGTGCTTTAGATTCTGTGAAATATAGTAGATGATATCTTCTGGCTTGAAAGTTTTATGCATCTATAACATTATTAAACGATTCAGATTCCTTTAAGCTTAACAGTTTTCTCCTTTGGAAATTTATGAAGGAAGTTATTGTGTAATTGGCAGGAAAATATCTGCGCATAAACAACTCTTTGCCAAACAAAACAAAAACAAATCACTCACAAGAGGATTCTAGTGTGACAGTTTAAAAATAGTCTTAAAGAAAAGGTATAAGTAACAATTAACTAAAACAGGTCATCATCTGAAAAGCAGATAACAGACTTGATTTAAATACTACCCTTCCAAAATTGTTATTGATAAATTCTGTAGTGTTTAAAGTAAAATTTAAGCTAGATTAAATTTTTTTAATCATTTTTATCCCCAAGATGAATAAATTCCATACCCTCCAATTATACATGCAAATTTTATGTATTACAAAAAATATTACTAATTTTAGATCTCGAAAGGGTTTATTTGTTCTGTCATTTTCTTAACTATTCCATGACTTACAGAGAAGATAAACTTGACATATAATTTTTAAAGGAAATTTGACTTTATTATAAAGTGTATATAGTGACAGATTAAATGAACAGAATTTTGATTTTAGCAATCCTCTCAGAACCTCTTTATTAAATAAGTAAAAAGCCCCTGGTAACTGCATATTAACCTCACATATGAGTGCTTAAAAGCCTATTTTATTTTAGGCATTAAAAATAGATGTTTAAAAGTCTGGCTTTTTTTTTAAAGTATGTAATCTCATATTAGGATATTAGTATTACAACATTTAATGTGAAAAATTTATAAAAATTAATAATTAACTTATCATCTTACCTGTGTTTATTTCTTTATACTGACTGTATAATGAAGTCTAATTAAAATTTGGAAAATGATATTTAACTACAAAGAGAATATCCAAAGTAACGTTTTCTTTCAAAGAAACTATGATCAAGATCATAAAACCAACATATAAATATCACTCAATTATTTTAAACCATTATTTATATTTAAGAAATCTAGGGAAAATAATGTGTCAACTCCAAAAGGGGTCTGGGAAACAAAACAGTTGTTCATCCTTGGTTAATATCAGTAACATAATCTCTAGGAAGCAAACTAACCTTTGTGCAAACTACTAGTACTGGAATGCCCAGGTTGTGTGTAAGTGTATCCGCACCCAGGGGTAAAACCACACTGTCGTCTTTGTCTTCCTGTGACATGGTATTTCTTCTCTGAGGAGAGGCTGGAAAATCTTCTCCTGGCTCTACATATTCTTGAAAGTCTCTAATCACTGAAAATCAAAGTAAATAATTTAACACATAGTTTAGAAATTGCTTTATTTCAGCAGGTATCTTCTTCTATCATAATCTAAATGTATATGTTACTAGAGTTTGCGTAAAAGAACAAAAAGGATTTGTGAAAACTATTTCAAGAACAATACAGAAACACTGACCCCACATTAATTATTAGGAGGCAGAGTACAACACTGAATAGCTCTAAAGGGTGGGATTCGCTGAAACTGGTTTGGCTCAGTGGTAGAGCGTCGGTCTGCGGACTGAAAGGTCCCAGGTTCGATTCCGGTCAAGGGCATGTACCTTGGTTGCAGGCACATCCCCAGTAGGGGGTGTGCAAGAGACAGCTGATCGATGATTCTCTCTCATTGATGTTTCTAACTCTCTATTCCTCTCTCTTCCTCTCTGTAAAAAATCAATAAAATATATTATTAAAAAAAAAAAAGAGTGGGATTCAACAAAAGCATAGTTTAGTTTGCACAAATTACTTTAGGCAAGTCATAATCTAGCTTTGTCTATCTTCTCTTATTCACAATGAGTACTGAGAAAGGATAAAAGAAAAATATATGTGTGAGGACTGGGGAAGACAGGGGGCAGGGAGAATTCCACAATGACAATCCTAGATGATTTTCTAAATATTAGCTTCCTTCTCAAAACCCTTTATTCAGATCTTCTCCTTTTTACACAGGCGCAATCTTGGGCCACATTCATTAACCCTGGTGAGAATTAATGAAGTATTACCAAAACTGATAAACTTTTACAACTCATTTGCAAGGTTTCAAAATCTTCACTTAAAACAAGGTGAATGTATGAAGAGCCTAAACAATATATACTTTGACTCAGTAATTATTCTTTGAGGAATTCTCAAAGAAACAACCAGTGATTCCTATATTAGACTGGGATTCCCATATAAGACTGCTTCTCATGTTTAAAAGCAAAACAAATTATCCACAGCATAGGATTAAAACAGTATATAAGCCAAAACCGGTTTGGCTCAGTGGATAGAGCATCAGCCTTCGGACTGAAAGGTCCCAGGTTCGATCCCGGTCAAGGGCACGTACCTTGGATGCAGGCACATCCCCAGTAGGAGGTGTGCAGGAGGCAGCTGGTCGATGTTTCTCTCTCATCGATGTTTCTAGCTCTCTATCCCTCTCCCTTCCTCTCTGTAAAAAAAATCAATAAAATATATTTAAAAAATAAAACAGTATACGAGGGAATATTATACAGAGATATAAAGGAAGAAAGTATCTTAAACGTACATAGTGTCAAGGAAGAGGGAATCCTGAACACCTGAGTGCAGTTCCTCCAAGAACAAAGGAATATGCATTTACCCTCCTTAGCAGCTCTGGTAGCTACTAATCTTTAAACCAAAGGCTGAAATCTAACAGTGCTTCTCAAGTTTTAGCAAGCACTTGAGTTTCTGATTTAGTAGTCTGGGTTGGCGCCTAAGAATGTGTATTTTTTTACTAGCTCTCAGCTGTACTGATACTGATGCTCGTAGTCCTGGGACCACTGCTATAGTATAAATTTAGAGAGGGGTAACGAAAAGCCAAAGCAGCCGAAACCGGTTTGGCTGAGTGGATAGAGCGTCGGCCTGCAGACTAAAGGGTCCTGGGTTCGATTCCGGTCAAGGGCATGTGCCTTGGTTGTGGGCACATCCTAGTGAGGGGTACACAGGAGGCAGCTGATGGATGATTTTCTCTCATCGATGTCTCTAACTCTGTCTCTCTCTCTTCCTCTCTGTAAAAAAATCAATAAAATATATTTTTTTAAAAAGAAAAGAAAAGCCAAAGCAATGGCCAACAGGAAAGAAAGGTATATAGATCAATGGTCAGCAAACTCATTAGCCAACAGAGCAAATATCAACAGTACGATTGAAATTTCTTTTGAGAGCCGAAAACCGACTTCTGTGCATGGGCCACGAAGTTTCAATCACACTGTACGTGTGTGCCCACACGTGGTATTTTGTGGAAGAGCCACACTCAAGGAACCAAAGAGCCGCATGTGGCTCACGAGCCACAGTTTGCCAACCATTGGTTTAGATTAAGAACAGCTAGACATCTTTTTCAATGATTTAGGACATATAATCTCTCAAGTTTTTTGTTTCCTTGCATATAAATTACAATAAGTGTCAATTCTCCCCAAAAAGTTATTATAAACTAACAATAACAAAGAAAAGCAGTATTCCATCTGTATATTTTTTTAAGCAAAGTAAAACATTGACAAATGAAGTGCTCTTGATGAAATTCAGAACTGTGGCAATTGGTTTATAGTTAGAAATGACATCATTTCCATAATATCCATGAAAACTTCCAATTTACATGGGCATGTACAAAATATATTATGTACTTTTCTGAATAAAACCAGCTTAATATCTTTATACAAGGTATCCCCCAAAAAAATGTATATTCACTTTGAATAATTGTAAAGGCAATGTTTATTAAAATACCTTTCATTTTCAAGATGTAATAGAATCTATAGATATTGTGTGCATACTTTTTTGAGACACCCTATATTTGGGTTGTTAACATCTTTTTGGACATATTTCATTTTGACAAGGTTGATAAGATTGTTCTGCTTATCAAGAAGTGAACTGCTGAAAATGAGCAGCTGAAGGATTCAAATTTTTAGATCTTGAAGACAACTTTTCAAAATGAACACATATGGCCTTTTGGCAAAGAAGCTAAGGCTCCTCTACAAAAGAGTCTGCCATTCTGTAGACATTTCCAATTTAAAACTACACTGAAATCTAGCATAGCATTTAAGCTGAATTTCAAAAACAGAACTCACATTGTATTTCTGACATTAAACTTTATTCAAAGTAAAAAAAAAATCCCAAAAATTATGATTGCCAGTTAGGAAATTTGCTTTTGAAATCTATATTAGTATTTCTAGACTACTCACATTTTTGTTCCATTTCTTTCATTTCTTCAGGAGGAATTTTCAACTTGTCTATATGTTCTCTAACAACACTTGCCCATTTTTGTAAAGAATCCAAAGCAGTCCAAGGCTTTGACATATCAACAACCAGCATAATCAGAGTGTCCTTCAGGGAAATGGCTTCCAGTGAAAATTTAAGGAGGCCCTTGTGATACAGATCTCCATCTAAGATCCACACATTACATCTTGTTTGATCTACAACAGACAAAGGAAAGTTACCAAGGCAACAGGATTAAGGTATTTCATCATCCAACTAACAATACTTGGTATTTTAGATCATCTCCACAGGAGATGCCTCTTTTAACAAAGTTCAACTACTTAGGTCACATCTACCAATTTAGTAAAGGCCTGTCAAATATTCAGGGAAATGCCTGAATGGAACCTCAGCATCCTCTACTTCATATTTCTTAATCCCAAATCACAGACTGAATAACATGTTGCTATTCTTACCATCAGCAGATAGAGCCATGCATATTCAAGATATTATTTATAAAAATGAGAAGGCAAGTGATCTATAGAAGAAAAAAATGGTTGATCAGATAAGAAAAGCCAAGAAGATGACATTTTTATGTCAAAAAATGAAAAGGAGATAAAGGGGTCAGCAAACAATCATGGGATACTATTATTTCATCATCGGAGGGAAAATAAACTGAAAATTGATATTTCCAATGATAGCAAGAAAACAGGTCTGCACACCAGAATACATAAAGATGTTTAAAAGTATGACTCTATGACTCCCAATCCCAAACCAATAGATATGACTAAACATAACTATTTAATGATTGGCATGATATAGTAGGACTCTTAATGAAAAATGGCACACTCAAGACTAATATGAGCAGCAGTGCACCTTGGAAGGAGTTCAGAAAACATAGGTTACAAATAGATGATATTCACCATCCCTGTCTTCATCATGAACATTTAAGTACAAATATTCCAATCCTCTTCCTTTCTTGTATTCCTCTATTCCCTGAATTTTTCTTATTAAGCTTGTTTTTCCAGCTCCGTCTTCACCTGTAAAAAAAAGAAATCTTTTAAACTGTAATATGGAACACACATACACGCAAATGCTTTCTGTTGCTAAGTGAAAAACCTAGTTGGAACTAGCTTCAACCAGAAAGGTAATTTGATGGAAAATAATCAGGAAACTGTAGAGTTGAAGAGGCAGACGTTGCCTCCAGGATTTTCTCTCCCAGTGTCTCTGTTTCTCTTGTTAAGTCTCTAGTACTATCCTATTACAAATGGCTTCCTCTGTGGGTATTTTTCAGGAAGCTCAACTCTTATGTCATCACAGTTTAATTTATAAGGAACAAAATACCCTCAGCTTTCAGTTTGAAGAAATCCGAGTAAACACTCTTAAAAATATTAATAACAAAACACTCATATGATTTAAACTTGGCACAAGTTTTAAAAGTTTAAAACTAGGCTAGCTATCCAATATTTTGGTAAGAATTTTTTTAAATTGTGAATTTATTTAAATACTACATGTTACTGTTTCATAAACTTATTTTTATTAGCAATATTATGTTAATAGTAGTTTCTTGGATCTAAGGACTTATTCCTGGAGATTCATGAGTTCTCTTGAGAATTTAAAAATTGTTTTCAATTTCATGTTAAGTTTTTTTTAAAATTATATATATCTTAGATCTTCTGAATGACCATCTTTAAATCTAAATGCTGCAACAAGACTGCAGTACCCACCTCTGCATTGGAATTTATAACTCTACTGTGCCAAGCTGAGACAGAACAAGTATGCCAAACTAAAAAAAAATGTCATAGAGCTGTCAGTTCTATATTCAGTTGTAATGGCCAGACTGGTTCTTTTTATGAACCACCCTCTAACACTTCATAGCAATAAATAGCTTTAAATAGATAATAAAGAACTTTCCATTAAATGAGTACTTATTTTTTAGCACTATTATTGCAGTGTACTATTAAAATGGCCCATCAAAAAAATAGATTGGGTTGTAAATATTAATATGCATGATAATGACAATGATTCCTTTGATGATCCATAATGCTTAAAAATGGAAATAATAAAGTAAATCAGGGAAAAGTAAAATACATAAATATTGATGTCTACTATTAAACCCAAATGGCATTTAATTTCAATAAGACATCATTTGTTTTATACATAGATAGATAGATAGATAGATAGATATATTTTAATCCTCACCCAAGGAGTGGGGATTATTTTTTCTGTCAATTTTAGAGAGTGGAAGAGAACACTGAGGGGAAGAAAGAGAAACATTGATGTGGGATCAGTTGCCTCCCCAACTAGGGGCAGGATAGAACCTGTAACCCAGGTACATGTCCTTGACTGAGAATCAAACCTGAGACCATCCAGTGTGCAGGCTGACACTCTAACCACTGAATACACTGGCCAGGGCAGCTCTATAGTTTTAATGGCACTTAATTTATAATTCATTTTAGCTTTGTAATTGTTCAAGAACTATAAACAAAAAGAATTTAAAGAATTTGTTTCTATTCACCTCAATAGGCATGAAAATGAGACATAAAAATAATTTAAATCACTGGGTAAGGAGGTCTATGAAAACCATTTAAAAAGAGTCTAACTAGCCGAGACGGGTTTGGCTCAATGGATAGAGCGTCGGCTTGGGGACTGAAGGGTCCCGGGTTCGATTCTGGTCAAGGGCATGTACCTTGGTTGCGGGCACATCCCCTGTAGGGGGTGTGCAAGAGGCAGCTGATCTATGACTCTCTCTCATCGATGTTTCTAACTCTAGCTCTCTCCCTTCCTCTCTGTACAAAATCAATATAAATAAATAAATAAATAAATAAATAAATAAATAAATAAATAAAAAGAGTCTAACTAGGCAGAGTAGAGGCCTCTTATGGCCTCTAATAGTTTCACTATTCTGTATGGACTACAATGTTAGATACATTTCATTATACTTGTAAACTATGGACTGCAGGTGATAACTGAAAGGTTAAAGTGAATAGGATCTGTTTAACAATAACGTGTCAATGTCAGTTCATTGATTGTGATAAAGGTAATAAATGCGATAAATGTAATAAATGCGACACTGTGGGATGTTGATGATGGGGGAAGTTTTGCAAATGTGGGAACAGGGAATATTCAGAAACTCTTTGTGCTTCCCACTCAACTTTCCTGTGAACCTAAACCTGCTCTAAAAAATAAAGTTCATTAACTTAAAGAAGTACCTGAGCCTGTTGTTAAAAAAAGAAAAGAAAAGAATCATGGCTTTTCCTATGGCAGGTTACTTTCCTGAAAGGAATCCTCTGAGTGAAAATGGCACCAACTGAAAAATGATTATCCCACAGAAACAATGTTATGTACTGCAAGCAAAAACTTAGTGCCCAGATTTATGATAGAAGCTTACATCAACAATAGAATGTTCAACAAGAATTTTCTTAAGTATATATAGATCCATAAAAATAGGCAGTAATTATATTTAACTTCATTTAAGTTGACACAAGATTTACCTTATTTCTTTTTTTTTTTTTTACCTTATTTCTTTAATTCTCAGTTTAGATATTAGAAAGTAAAAAGATACCTTAAAAACAATAAAAAAATAAAATAAAATAAAAACTTCAGGTGAAGTGGGGACCCTGGGATGGACAAAAAAAAAAAATGAAGGAGGGCCCTGACCGGTTTGGCTCAGTGGATAGAGCGTCGGCCTGCGAACTCAAGGGTCCAAGGCTCAATCCCGGTCAAGGGTATGTACCTTGGTTGTAGGCACATACCCAGTGGGGAGTGTGCAGGAGGCAGCTGATCGATGTTTCTCTCTCTTCGATGTTTCTGGCTCTCTACCTCTCTCCCTTCCTCTCTGTAAAAAATCAATTTTATATATATATATATATATATATATATATATATATATATTTATTTATTTAATTAATTTTTAAAAAAGGTGAAGGAGGTTAAGAGATGTAAATTTCCAGTTATAAAATAATTAGGTCCTGGGATATAATGTACAGCATACGAAATACAGTCAATAATATTGTAATAATTTTGGATGGTGATAGATGGTTACTATATTCATGGTGATCACTTCATAAGGTACATAAATGTCAAATCACCATGTTGTACATCTGAAACTAATGTACTTCAATAAAAAAAGAAAGAGAATAAGTACTAGTATACACATTGCTGCACATGAACTCCAGGAGAATCTTCATGCATGACTTCAATATACCTACCACCTATAATCTAATGACCCCAGATTTCCTTCCAGACCCAGCCTCTCCTGAACTGCTTGTTAGCTGTAACTATTTGGATGTCCCATAAATACCTCAAAATCTCAACATGCACAAAAGCAGTATCATTATTTTGGCACCTTTCCCCAACACACTCACTTATATAATTACTAACATAAGACTCCAACCTCAAGGCCTTTATAGCCACTGTTTCCTCTACCTAGAACAGTGGTCGGCAAAATGCGGCTCTCGAGCCACATGCCTCAATCAGATTGAGGATGTTTTTAGCAAAGGCCAGCTTAGGAGTACCCTAATTAAGTTAATAACAATGTGCCTACCTACATAGTTTAAGTTTAAAAAATGTGGCTCTCAAAAAAGAAATTTCAATCGTTGTACTGTTGATATTTGGCTCTGTTGACTAATGAATTTGCTGACCACTGGCCTAGAACATGCTCTTTTCAGAAATCCATATGTTATTTAACCTTCTTCCTACCTTCCCCAACCATCACTTCCCTAACAACCCAATTTAGAATCACAACCACCCGACATTCCCATGTGCCTTCCTGTATGTTTTTTTTTTTTTCATTGAACTTACGAACATAATACATATTTTACTTAGTCACTCCCTACCCCCAAAAGCTCCAGAGGAACAGGCATTTTGTGTTTTGTTTGCTGCTGCAGCCCCAGTGCCCAGAGTGCCTGTGACTAAATCAGCTTTAATGGCCAAACCATTTAAGAAACAAAAGTCACTGAATTCCAAGTTATTTATAAAACAGCACGTAGTACCTAATAGTTTGAGGAGTTAAAAGAAAACAACAAACTACATATGTACTTCATTTATGCAATTAATATACCTTTCAAGTGGCAAGTAGTGCAATGGAGCCTGAGTGATTTCAAACATTGATGAAAGAATTCATCAGCCGATTGTCAATCAACTGTAAGAAAGCTTTTTCTTCAGTTCCTGGACCTTCAGCTGGCAGTGAAACAGACATACCAGCTTTACACGTGCCAGCCAAATAGTTAATGATCTGTAAACATACACTTCCACAAGCAGAGAGTACCTACTTACACAAGCTAATGTAAAAGTCCTTCTAATAAAGCAAATAATCCTTTAGAGATGATGTTAAAATTATTCTCTTAATATTTTTATCTAAATTTGCACTTATACTAAATTTTCTTAAAGGGGGCATGCAGGAGGCAGCTGATCCATGCTTCTGGCTCTTTCTCCCTCTCCCTTCTTCTCTGAAAAAAAAAATAAAAAATTCAATAATATCTATTTTTTTAAAAAAGGATATCTTTAAAACAAATCAAAACATTTCATTAGATCAAATTCTATTCTAATAAAGCCATTTTCACACCCTCATCCCAGTGTTGGGAAATTTTTCCTATAAAGGACCAGGTAGCAAATATTTTAGGCTTTGCAGGTTACATAAAGTCTCTGTCACATATTCATCTTTTTGTTTTCTCCCAACTCTTAAAAATGTGAATAAACAAACCCCATTCTGAGTTTGCTGGCCACATAAAAACAGCATACAGGCCAAAGCATGTCCCAGTTGGGAGAGCAAAGGAGGAAAGGCTTTTTAATCAGATTACAGTGAAATTCTCCATAGCAAATAAACCTGTATTCCAAATTTGTCTGAACCCAGTCCAAATTAGTCACTCTCTGTGAGCCAAGTATAAGATCCAAGTACTTCAGTTTTACCATAAAGCAATAACAGCCATCAATTCTCACTTCTTCGCTCAAATTTGAAAGCCAAATTAATTATAAAAGAAAATCTCCTTAAACAATCACCAAAACAGTATAGGAGAAAAGGTATGCTCATAATACTGTTTTATCTCCCCAACAGATCTCTAATTCAACAACAGGATGTAATGTCCATAAACTTTTCAATGATAACTATCAAACAGATTAAAAACAAGAAGATTAAGATATAATTTCTAACTGCAACATTGTACCATTATTTGAATGAACCTGGACAAATCAGGTATTTCCGTTTGTGTGTCTCCCCCCCCATCCCCCCAAATAGAGGTGGTAAAACCAGACAATTCCTATGGTGATGGATTTAAAGTTCAATAACTATTATTATTCATTACTTCTTGATCAATGATATATCAGAAATAAAATTCCTTTACAAGTAAACTGTTTTGAAAAGACATAAAAACATTAACCATGTGAAAATGAGCAAAGCAAAACACTTAAGTATACATTAATAATAGTTATCTTGAACACTTCAATGTATGCCACTGTTTGAAGTGTTTTACAAACATCCCATATAATCCTCACGATAATCCAAAAGGCAAATATTATAGTCTGAAAGATTAAGCAACTTGCTAAAGAAAGGTTATGGTCTGAATCCAGCAATACTCCTAAACCGTATGACACTACCATTGTTCCTGGAGCAACTTCTAATCTTGACCAGTTTAAGATTATCAGGGTTGAAAAGGGTAAAATTAAACAGTACTCTGCTTTCCTTTTCTCCGTACCTTCTCTGTTATCCTGAGGACTAAAGTACTATACTCTTCTTGCTCCACACAGGTTTGTGTGCCTGATGCCTGCATTCTACACAGAGCTTTGATTCACATTTCCATACCTCTGTTGGATACATTGATTCATAGCATCATGATAATCATAGTCAGAACAGAGAATTCTAGACTACCATATTCCTTCTTTATCCAAGTGAGATATCAACATTGTAAAGTTGACATTTTTGATTTGGCCTTGCATGACATAAAGTAAATCATCCTCTTTTATCTGAAAACTCTGATGACAAAAACTATAAGGGGTCTTCACTGGAACTACCTTTGAACTCAGATCTTCTGCATGGCCTCCCATAGGTTATCGGATGATCCAGGCAAAGGGGGGGCTTTGGTCTGCTCCCCATTTCACAAAGAGTGTCACCTCCCTTTGTGTCAGTCAGCAAGGCTGGGAGAGGCTGTTGTTAACTAGCTCCAGCATCTGCACCTAGTGGCTGCAGATAAACATTTATGCATTGCTGTTCAAGACTACATCCTTCCAATATGTTAAGGAGTGCTTGTATAATAGAAAGTTAGGCAAACCCAATTTTGAATCCTAGCTCACCTCAAAATCCACTTCTGTAAAACAGTGAACATGCTACATAATAAGACACTTATCAGAACACCCAAGTAACAGGAATAATACATGTTTCTATCCCATTGGCTGGCTAAAGCCATACCTTTGAATACCGTCATTCAGCAATCCACATTACATTAAGAAAGTAAAAACTTGTACTTTATCTTTTCCCTCAGTCTCACAGACTGACTAGACATGAACTGGGAACTACTGTTTAATTCCACAAACATTTATGAAGGCCAATAAATGCTAATCCCAATGGTTAACAGTTCTTATGCTCCCGAAGGTCAAAGTCACACTAAAGCAATCATGTTTAATCAGCAGATTTTATATATATTCTACAATTAAATTGCCTTTAAATTAAGTTGGCAATTTTTAACCTACCTACCAGATAGGCACAGATTAAAATGAATAATATTCAGCATTGGCAATTATGCTAGACAAATACTCTCAATTACTGATGGTAGGAATATAAATGGTACAACATCCCCAGAGGACTATTTGGTAATATATATAACGGCTTAAAAGATGTATACTTTTGACCTAGCAATTCAACTTATAGGAATTTATCTCAAAAAATACTGAGCAAATAGAAAATGAAGTATAACAATAATAATCTGCCAATCAATTCTTATGATATAGCCATAGATGTTGTTATTCAGTCACTGGAAGGAAGAAATCCATATCTTCTGCCAATTATAACCATGATTCATAAATTTTAAAAATCTGATTTTAAAACAGTATATAAGGTGTGAATAAGCCTGTTTTGTTTAAATAAATACACACATAGAAAAAAAAATAAGTGATTATCTCTAGATGATGGGATCATACATTATTTTGATTTGTCAAATTTTTCTCTCTAGCAAAAAATAAGTAACACCTTTATAATGTAAAATAATGAGTCCTAATTTTGAGATGAAGATGTTTTAGACATATTTTCTTTTAATTCCTTTAATCCCATGAAGTATGAAAGAATCTCAATGTGGAAGTCAAGAGCTTATTATTTGCCCACAATCCCCCAGCTTCAAAAGGTAGGAAGGCTGACTACTAGGCCCGGTAAGTCTAGGTAAGGACTCCACCAACCTGAGCTGCCATGGTCCTTTTCACCAAGTTTTTACTGCATCATGTTCCCTTGTCCACAGCCACCAGTGTTTTCTTCTCCCCATTCTACTTTAAAAAATTTATTCAGATACCACCATTTCATCAAAATAATGTGACCCTTTTACCAATTATTTCATGCTGACATATTTGATTTTTGCTACTTTGAATCTTTTCCCACAGGAGTTTATAAGCTCCTGGAGGGTAGGGACCAAGTCCTAGCCATGTTTTCCCCACATGACTCAGCAAAGTATTTTATGCACAGCACGTTCTGATGAGTGTTTGATGAATAAATGAATAAAGAGGTAACCTTTCTAACAGCTACTGCTCTGGTTTTACAAATAAAATAAAGCCCAAAAAGGTTAGTTCATGATCACTCACTAATTAATAAAAGATTGAGTCCCATGCTGAAGCTCTTCTCAGTTTTGCATTTTCAAAGCTAATTTTCTTTTTTCTTTTTTAAAAATATATTTTATTGATTTTTTACAGAGAGGAAGGGAGAGGGATAGAGAGTCAGAAACATCGATGAGAAAGAAACATCGATCAGCTGCCTCTTGCACACCCCCTACCGGGGATGTGCCCGCAACCAAGATACATGCCCGTGACCGGAATCGAACCTGGGACCTTTCAGTCCGCAGGCCGACGCTCTATCCACTGAGCCAAACCGGTTTCGGCAGGCCAGCTAATTTTCATTAATTCATGATACCTCAACTCAGAAAGTGAGATTAATGTCTTATCTATAAACCAGGGGTCTAGGTCTCCATAACTTCTCTTAGTAGACAATGAAGTCAGTTAATCTACAGCAATGAGATTTTTTGCAATGAAACTGATACAACAGAAGAATCAGATTAAATTCCTTAATAACTGCTAAACACCTTCTTACGTTTCCTACAAAGAGAGCTCTCTTTTCCTCTAGGGAGACAGTCCGGCGTATAGGTTAAGAATGCAGACTCTGGGTCCAGGCTGCACAATTTAGAATTCTTACGTTGCCTCTTTCTGGCTATGTAACCTATGGCAATTTAATTAATAGCTATGTGTCTACTTCCTGACGTTTAAAGGAAAAATCAGACTATGTAAACAATCATACATGGCTAGTACATGTAAGTATTCTATAAATATTAGTCATTATTATAATTATTATTTCCTAAAGGGAGTTTTCTTATCAAAACATGGGAAAGTAACTAAGATATGAATAAAGTACTCTTATAAAAGCAGCTATTAAAATGTAATTACAATCACTGTAGTAAAAAATTGGTTAAACATGAAGGGTAGCCGAAAGCGGTTTGGCTCAATGGTAGAGCGTCGGTCTGCGGACTGAAAGGTACCAGATTCGATTCCGGTCAAGGGTATGTACCCGAGTTGCGGGCACATCCCCAGTAGGGGGTGTGCAAGAGGCAGCTGGTCGATGTTTCTCTCTCATCAACGTTTCTAGCTCTCTATCTCTCTCCCTTCCTCTCTGTAAAAAATCAATAAAATATATTTTTTAAAAAGTCCCTAAAAGGACAATTGATGAGTCAAATCCTACTAAAAAAACATGCACAAACACAAAAAAAACATACAGAAGACGTTTTGCCTTTTATGTTCAAAAACAAACTTTGCAGAAGCTCTTTCTCAATGGTTAAACACTAATGTCACAGTGTTTGGACGTTCTGATAGGGGTCAGGCCTAGATAATTAAATGATTGCTTAAACACAAGTGACACAGTCAGAGTGGTGTCCCTTAATAAGCTTCATCCTAGAATTCCACAAATATTTGGATTTCAATTTCACTCAAAGATAACCTTTTTTAAAATCCTCACCTGAGGATATTTTTTCCACTGATGTTTAAAGGAAGTAGAAGGAAGGGAGAAGGGGGGGGAAGAGAACCATCAATGCTAGAGACACACATCGGTTGGTTGTCTCTTGTACACACCCTGCCTGGGGTCCTGGGATCAAACCTGTAACCCAGTTACTGCCCTTGACCAGAATCGAACCTGACAGACATCCTTTGGTTCAAGGGCCAATGCTCTCACCACTGAGCAGACTGGCCAGGGCCAAAGACAGCCTTTTAAAGTTATCCAGTAGGAAGCGTACATAGTACTCTCCCTTGCAGGAACTTCTATCAAGTTAGAAAGTCATGCCAGAGTCACAGAACACAGGATCTTATAGCTATGTGACCTTGGAACACTCACTTAAAAGGTCTCTAAAATCATTACCTCATCCAAAAACTGGTGCTAACATCTATCTCCTTTGAGAATAGCTCACACATTGCCAATCCTGACCCTTTTCTCCCATAGGTAATGGGAGAGGAGGACAAGTAGCAAGCTAAGGTTAAACTGCCATTTGTGTCTGGGATACATTAAGCTTTGATCATCATTCCTATTCTAGGCTGTTTCTGGAAATGTAAAACCTTGATATAGTCTCAGATTTGGTTTTTTAAATATGGGACTCCAGAGATCCCCATAATTCATGAAAGCCATGTTAGGGCCAAACATCCTCCTGCCTAACAGTCTCAAACTCATAACAAAGAAAACCACAATCCCTATTTATATATTTATTCCCTCAACCAGCACAAACTGAATGCTACCATAATATGTGATAGTAAAATGTCTTTAAGAAATCTTTAGATGGGAGGGGGGCAATGTTAAAATATGTACACAGATAATAATTGAATAAAAAAAAATGGGGGGGGGGGGAGAAATCTTTAGGGGTATTTTAGGAAATTAATCATAGTTCTACAATCAGTATACAAATCTATTACCTTCTTCCAAAGCTAAAAAGACTTTGATGGAAATCCCAATATACTCAAATAAAAATTTTGCATTTCAAGCTCGTATAACTTGATACTAAATGGAGCTTTATAAACTATTAAGCTCACACAAAAAAGGAAATTTAATCTATCCTAAATATGGAGGAATGGAAGAGTCTGGGGCCTCTAAATACACGCAGTCCCATGCACTGACCCAGTGTCAAAAGCAGGTGTATTTTTTTAAAGCATGCTAAAAAAAAAACCAAAAAAATAAACATGGTGCAACTTCAGTGCAAATCAGAAACATCAAGAAATGAACAAAACTGTCACTTTTGTTTCATGACAAACAGAACCATCCAAGTAATACCTAATGAACAGGAATAACTGGGAGGAATTTATAAAATGAAAACAAAATTCAGGAATCTTGTCTTTACAATGGCAATATTTGAAAAGAAGTCTTATTTAAAGTAATTAAATATAATTCACTTCAATGAAGTCATTAAGTCCACTCTAATATGCTAATCAATAGTAATTTGTTTAAATTCGTAAATTTTAAAGTATTTTCTGGATTTTTTACTTATTTATTTTTGCTTTTGGATCCTAATCTATCCTTGCCAATATAAATATCACTGATGCAGGCACTAATTCAATTTTTTTTAAAGAGAGTTCTGATAAAATATTTTCTGATCCAGTTAAAACAAATCCACCATAAAAAGTCACTGTGCTGTTATTACTTGACCTGACCATAGGAGGTAAGCATTATTATTTCTACAACATCCATTTTTTAAAAGATGAAGAAACTGAGGTTTATAGATGTAAAAACTTGCTGAAGATCACTCAGCTAGTAAGGTAAAAACGAATTTTTCCACTAGCTACGTGTAACCCTTAAAGAACAGAACTTCAATAATCACATTCTAGCTTGGCAGCAGTTCATGTAGAAGTGACTTGCTTCTATCTAAACACTCCTATTAAAAGCAGACCCTTTCAAATAGATTTGACGTGTTTCCTATTTTTAGATGTACTTAGCAAAAATGTCTTGAGACATCACTACCAAACTTTTAAAATAAGCCAATATATATAAAATAGGGAAGAAATATCTCACGTAAATGACTCAGGAGCCACACCTGTAAAAATTATGAACCCTGTGAATTGTTGTCCTCTACCCCACCCCCAGGATCAATAAAGAAACAAAAATACATAACTTCCAGAGAACAGAAGATACACACAGAACAAGCAGGAGATCTGAGACATGAGACCATTCTCCTTCCGTACATCATCCATGTGGCCCGCGGGACTGAACTCTCAAAGGTGTCCTGGTGCCATTTATAAATTTCAACAATTGTTAAGCGACAGTTAAGGCAGCTGCAACATGAGCCCATGGTACGTGGGGGGGGGGGGGGGGGGGAGACTGAAGAAGAACATTTATCCCCGAGCACCAGGTCCCAGGTCTAGCTTCTCTGTCAATTATACAAAGAGTCGGCTATTAAATATTAATGGCATTGCCATTTGCACTGGAGCTCTTTGAAGGAAGAGCCTCCTGCTACCGATTTTTGTTATGGAAAAGGGGGAAACATCCTTTTTCTAGATACACCCTAAGCCGCTAAGAATCGCTCCGATAGGCTCTATCGGATTCTATCCTTGCCAGAGGTGGTTGGTGGCTGATAGGGCCTCCCCCACATCCAGAGGAGGCAGAAGAGCCCGGGAAAGGGCGGGTCCCCGCAGGTCCCAGGCCAGGGGGTCCGGGTTCTCCGGCTCCCGCAGCTGTCAGACCCAGGCCGGCGGCGGGCGGGGCGAGGCGGGGCGGGGCCCGGGTCCACAGTCCGCACAAAGCGAGCCGGCGGCGGCGGGCGGCTCGGACCCCGGCGGGGCGGGGCGGGGCGGGGCGAGGCGAGAGGGTGCAGGGAGATGGGGGAGACACTTACCCAACAGCAGGACGTTCTTCCCCGCGGGGAGCTTCGATCGCGAGCGGGTGGAGACCTCGCTGAGGATGCAGGACCTAACGGGGAGCAAGGCGCACGGCTGAGGCAGGGAGCTGAGGCCACAGCGCGGGCGGGAGGGACGGAGGGAGGGAGGGATGGACACCGCCTCGGCGCGCCTGGGCGGGGGCTGCGGAGGACGCGGCGGCCTGGGCCCCGGCGCCGAGCTCGGGCGGGCACGGATCCCGAGGCGCCCGCCCGCAGGGCCGGGAGCGAGTGTGCTTAGCGGGGACCCGGGGAAGAGGGGTGGGGTCGTTACCAAAGGTTCTGCCCGTCCTCGTCGTCGCCGGCAGCAGCGCCGCCGTTGCCCGAGATCAGCTCGCTGGCCAAGGAGCCGCCCGTGTAAGTCGAGGCTAATCCCGGCGGAGAAGAGCCGAAGGAGCTGACTCGCCCCACAGCCGCCATCTTGGTCGGGAATCACACCACTCCCGGCAAAGCTGAATGAGCGAGGCGGCCGCGGCGGCGGCGGCGGCGGCGGCAGCGGCGGCGGGAACCCGGATATGCAGCGTTCGGCGCACGGGAGCGGGGCGTGGCCTGTGGGGGTGGAGTCCCGGCCCTGCGGGGACTGAGGGAGGGCGCGAGCACGGACTGCGCGTGCGCCACAGGATGGCGGGCGCAGAGGGGGTGCGCGTGCGCGTGCGCGTGCGCGTGCGCCGCGTACGGACGGGGAGTCCGGTGTGCGCTGCCACTCCGGCTCCGCTGAGCTCAGCACGTTGACCTGCTTCGCGCCGCCCCGCTCTCAGCCCCGAGCTGCATCTGGGCGGAATGGGGTGTGTCAGGTGAACCGGGCTCCCTCCCTGCCTTCGGTTGGGTCCACAAACGCCGCAGCCGGCGTGGAATGCCTGCGCTGCCATGGCCATTCCACCGTTCAGGCTCAACGCCTGGTTCCCAGCCTACGCCTGGGCTTCCCCGGCGCCTCCAGGGAAGCGGGCGGCTCCGCTGCCAAAGAGGCCGCCGTTGTGCATAGCCCGCGGTCTGCAGTATTGTTTTGGTCCCCGATCTCTGCCTTCTCAAGGGGGGGCAACGTATTCCTCAAACCTTTGTCCCCCCCCCCCCGCCCCGCCCCAAATCAGGAGCAGATTCCCCCAGCTCCTAAGCAGCAGCATGACACAAAGTGTGTTGGCGAGAGACTTTGTATTCATGGCCAGGATTTTGTAGGAGATGCTCCTGATGAGATTCGAAAAGATCCGCTAGGTGAGTTATTCATCCCTCCAAGTCAACAGACGTTTTGTTCAACATCGGTTTAAAAGGCGCTCTTCTGGAACACCTTAGAAGAGCAGTCGCTTAAAATAATCTGGCCTTTGTACATTTTCACTGAAATGTACGTGTCTTTGAAGATCACTTGATAATAGATGACCTCATCCGTTCTGTTAGGCTAGTGAGAACATCCACAGCTACAGACTGCTATACGTGAATGTTGCAGTTAGCCTGGAAGGCTTTGGAAGCTGGCAAATCCGAGTTCTGTCTTAGCTCCATCAGTTACCGGCAACGTAACCTTAGACAATTTCCTTAACCTCGCCGAGTCTCAGTTTCCTTAGCTGTACCATGGGTATAAAAGGACCCAGGATTGTTATGAAGGTTAAGATGATTCGGATAAAAGACCTAGACCAGTGACTGACACATTTTAAGAGCTCAATACATGTTTATGATAAGTAACTGAAGTTTACCTTTCAAACCTTTGATATCTGACTAAACACGCCCCCCCCCCCCCCCCCCCACCCCCCCGGAACTGATGGGCCTAATGAACTCCTGCAGCTAAAACTCTTCATGTTTTTGTTTGTATGGTTAGGAAAGGAACCAGAACCCTGCCTTGGAATCCCAGGCGTTCTATGGTGACAAGCAGGGTGGGGACTCCCAGGGGGAAGCTGGGACTCGAAGTCACTGTTGTAAAGAACTGTGTAGTGCAGTTGGCCCCTCAGAGTCAATGCCCTGTCAGTACTTTATTCCCCCAGTCATCTTTTTTCCTCAGCATTTCCCCCCTCAATTTTGTTTATATAGAGAGTTGTCAGTTCCATATCATATTTACGTATTCTGGGAAGTATTAATTTTATAACAGTGTCAGGCTGCTAACGCCCCATCACTGCTAGATGCCCAGCTTATATTGAGGCCAAAGTTGTATTCATTGTGGTTTTATAATATCCATACCCATCACTTTTCCATTAAGATAGCTGTCAAGCCGAAACCGGTTTGGCTCAGTGGATAGACCGTCGGCTTGCAGACTGAAAGGTCCCAGGTTCGATTCCAGTCAAGGGCATGTACCTTGGTTGCGGGCACATCCCCAGTAGGGGGTGTGCAAGAGGCGACTGATCGGTGATTCTCTCTCATCGATGTTTCTGATTATCACTCTCCCTTCCTCTCTGTAAAAGAATCAATAAAATACAATATATTAAAAAAATTAAAAAAGATAGCTGACAAGAGCCCAGCCAGCATGGCTCAGTGGTTGAACATCAACTTATGAACCAGGAGGTCACAGTTCTGTTGCCAGTCAGGGTATGTGCCTGGGGTTATGGGCTCGATCCCCAGTGTGGGGCATGCAGGAAGCAGCTGATCAATGATTCTCTCTCACCCTTGATGTTTCTGTCTCTTCCTCCCCCTTCCTCTCTGAAATAAATAAAAATACATTTTAAAAAATAGTAAGAGCCCTACCTGGTTTAGCTCAGTGGACAGAGCATCAGCCTGCGGACTGAAGGGTCCCAGGTTCAACTTGGGTTGTGGGCTTAATCCCCAGTAGAGGGCATGCAGGAGGCAGCCAATCAATGATTCTCTCTCATCATCGATATTTCTCTCTCTCTCTTCCTCTGAAATCAGTAAAAATATTTTAATAAAAATAATAAATAATAATAATTAAAAGAATAATCCATGCTATTACACTGAAAGCAATCCCTCCATTTTTGCACTAAATTCCATCTCCTCAACTCAAAGACATTTTATCCCTCCCTTTAACAGCAAAACTCTTTAAAATAATTGTCTTTATTGACTATCTTCAATTTCCTCCCCCCTTGCCCTTATAACCCACTTCAATCAGATTTTTATCCTATGACGCCACAGAAACTGCCCTTATGTCAGTGACCTCCTTGTTGCTAAATCTAATGGTAAATTCTCCATCCTTGTCTTCCTTGACCCATCAGCAGCACTAGACACTGTTCATCACCCCTTCTGAATATCCTTCTTCCCTTGGCTTTCTGGTCACCATATTCTCTTGAAGTTCTCTTCCTGCCTCACTAGCTGCTCCTTCCCAGACTCCTTCACCATTTCCTCCTTTTCCTGACCAATTAAAGTTAAAGGACTCCTGGGCTCACTCAGCCTTTGTTCCTCTTCTGTACCTACACTTACTCCTTGGGTGACCTCCTCTAGTCTTATTACTTTAAATTTCATCTCTGTGATTAAACTTCCAAATTTATTTATTTTTTTCTTCTTTATTGAATTTATTGGGGTGACATACTAGTTAACAAAATTATAAGGTTTCAGGTGCACAGATCTACCATACATTATCTGTACACTGTATTGTGCTTTCACCACCCCAAGTCAAGTCTCTGTCAAAACTCCAGCCCAGAGTTCCATCTGGAACTCCAGACTAGTATCTCAACTGCTTATTCTGCACCTCCATTCAGATGTCTGATAGTGTCTCAAACTCAGCATGCTCCGAACTGAACTACTTCTTATCCCTGCAAAAGGCCTTTCCCACTAGGTAGCAACTCTTTGTTGCCTAAGTACTTCTCCCACCTCCCACATAGAATCCACTTGGAATCCTATAGTCTCTACCTTCAAAATATACCCGCAATCCAATTTTTTATCATTCATCCACTGATACCCCCCCTGGTCTGAGCTATCATTTCTTGCCTATACTACTGTAAAAGACTCTTCAACATGGCAGCTAGAGGAATCTTTAAAAAATATAATCCAGCTGAAACCAGTTTGGCTCAGTGGATAGAGTAGGGGTGTCGAACTCAATCAGAGAAGGGGCCAAAATCTAAAATCCAGCCTAACTCACAGGCCGAATGGTTTACTGAACAGTCATAAACTGTCATTGTGATGGAAACGCAGCGGAGTGCAGTGATGACAGCGCGGTGCGGGCCACATTGCAAGGCCTGGCGGGACGGATTTGGCCCGCGGGCCTTGTGTTTGACACATGTGGGATAGAGCGTCAGCCTGTGGACTGAAAGGTCCCAGGTTCAATTCCAGTCAAGGGCATGTACCTTGGTTGCGGGCACATCCCCAGTTGGGGATGTTCAGGAGGCAGCTGATCGATGATTCTCTCTCATCAATGTTTCTAACTCTCTATCCCTCTCTCCTCTCTCTTCCTCTCTGTAAACTATATATATATATATATATATATATATATATATATATATATATCCAGATCTTGTAGCTCCTCTATCCAGAACCTACAATGGGCTCCTTATTTTAATCAGAGCAAAAGCTAAAGTGACCCATAAGCTGTACAGGATCTGGACCCATTGGCTCTCTGAATGTTTCTGCTCCACTTTCTCCCTCAATTTCTCCTATCCAGCCATATTGGCCCCGCTCTTGTTCTTTAAACAATCAAATAGAGATTTTTCTTTCTAATGTTTTCTCTGAAGGGAAACACTAGCTTATTCCCATGCCTATTTCCTTTTCTTTTGGCTTTGGCTTTTCAGCTGACATTCATATAAACTGTGATCACCAGCATTTGGTGAAGCAAATCTCACCTGAAAATCTGTTAGCTAACTCGCTCTCCTCCTGCAATGTTTTTGCTCAGTTCTCAGCTTCTTGATAAGGTCTACCCTGACCACTGCATTTAACACTGCAACTTGAACCTTTATCCCTGGAATTCCAGATTCTTCATATCTTGCTTGCCTTTTTGTTTCCCATAACTTTTATTGCCTTCAAACATTAGTATATAATGTATTTATTATTGTGTGTGTGTGTGTTTTAAAAGAAGTGGATACAAAAAAAAAATTCTTCACTCCAACACCTGAAAGCTCTCATTTACAATATTTTAACCATTTTTTAATATAAATCCTTCTAAAATATATTACACATTTCTCTTGCTACGTTAACAGGTTATATGAACACAGATTTTTTTATTGGAGGCTCTGGGTTTCCTTAGGTTTATTGATAATAGTAACTTGCTTTCATAAGGAAGTGCTTAGATACTGCTGGGATGCCCAGCGGTGTACCCCAGATGTCTTCTTCATTTTTGTTTCTGATTTAGCTAAGCCTCAGGGCCTGGAAGTGGGAAATGGGATGCTAGCCAGAAAAGAGACAGCTCTATCTTTTCTGGCTTTCTATCTGTTGGGAGTTTCTCTCTCTCTCTCTCTCTCTCTCTCTCTCTCTCTCTCTCTCTCTCTCTCTCTCTCTCTCTCTCTCTCTTTCATCATCATCATCCCCTGCTTACTCATCAGCTTTCTGAAGGCCATTTCTTTATCTCAAGAAAAGTGGTCGTTTGGCAGGCACAGAGCTCCGTAGAAAACTGGCTTGGGAGGGGAGCTTTCTGGAGGGCTGAAAGGGGGAGGGGGGGGTGCCGGGTGGTAGAGACCACTTCCTCTTTCTATTGGGGATGTTTCTTTCTGTGTTTGAGAACTAGGACAAGGCAGCCACCCCTTGAGCAGTTTCCTGTTGTACCAGCTCCCACAGTCTGCCTGCCTCCAGCAGATTTTCAGATAAGACTGACTTCACCCACTGTGCCAAATGCTGGCAATCACAGTGGATATAAATGCCAGCTGAAAAGCCACAAACCACAAGAAAAGGAAATAAGCAAGGAGTGTTTTCCCTTCATAGAAAACACTAGGGAAAAAAAATCTCTATTTGTAGGTCTAAGATTAATTTCACCCCCCTCCTTCTTAAAAAAATCATTAGAATCTACTGATGTATGTATATGTGTGTGTTTGTGTGCAAGCATACTTTAGGATTAAATTTTACAAAGAAAAAAATGTATTTGCTTAAATATACATGATTGAAAAATATACCCTGAATATTTTTAAATTCTTAGATAAAGCAATATTTGGAATTGTCTTTTTATTTCAGGCTGAACCCACCACCATACTATAAATAATTCATTTTCCTAGGAAATATGTGATGATTGGAAGGGTAACAACCTATAAATCAATTTACATTCACAGTAACTTGAATAGACAACCAGTAAAATGCACAGGGAAAACAAAATGACTATTTTATCAGCTAGAAGAAATTTATTCTTCATCAATGTGTTTTGATTATCTACTTATACATTTTAAAATACACAATAGATATGATTTTTAGAATTACTTAGTGTCATTGTTTTAATCTGTTCTTTACCACTGAAAAGAAGAAAGATAAAGGTTCACTGACTAGTGTATTGTTAGCTGAGTATGTATTTTTGAAGGATCTCATTTCCAAGTAATCAAATACTCTGAAGTTCAAATCCATTATCTTTAAAAATAAAAATAAAAAACAACAACCTGTGACTTTAATGCAGCTTACTTCTTAGATTTCCAGTGTTATATTCTGCCAACCTCCTTACTTCCTAAAGGAAAAGCTACCTACCTAATAATTGGTTTTATAGATTCAGATATGCCAACACTTGGTCATAAAAGTCATCCAGTTTTTCTGCTTCGGCAACCCTGTATGAGGCAAAGTAGAAAAAAATATGAAATTCCCTGGTATTTTTTAAAAAGTGCTTTCTATTGTAGCTGCAGGTGATTTCATATTTATAATAATTCAACCTACTGTTAGTCTAGAGTTAATTATAGTTTCTTACTGCTTTTACTAAAAGTAAGCCTAGAATTATGAACTGCAGGACATTATAAACTATTGATATTATACTATATTTTGCACCAACAAAAACATTGTGTGGGGGTTTTTTTTGTTTCTTCACATGGGAAAGAATACAAAAGAGTTGCCCAGTGTGAAGTTTCTTATAAACAAAACTATTAAGTTATTTTAAGATAACTGGATATCAAATAAAGATTGTTTATTTGAAGGTGTTTGAGTAGATTCTAATGATCTTAAGCATTTTACTACTAGGAAACAAAGTTAGAGTTGCCTGGGGATGTAAAAATGAAATGGAAAAGCAGAACGTTCTTTCTAATCCTTCCTCAGTAGATCTCAGGGTTGTTTTGAGGAGTCAAGCTCATTTTATATTTCGCTTCACCCTTTGGTAAATGAGGAATAGCCAGAAAGCCTACTAGAATTTTCACCATGATGTATTTGGATACCCTGGCTCCGCGGTCTAAGAAGTATATTGGCTATATGATCTCATGGTTTTGAAATGCGTTTTAAATAGCAGCACTATTATATTGAGTCTGACATTTGAGACTTTGTCCACACTATCAGACCTAAGTATTAGATTAAACAATAGTAGTGAAAAATTGAGTGATATAGACAGCTAATTTGCATCCTTTAGAGAAAATAAAATGTTTGGATTCAATGTTTGAAGTGAGGTACATGGGGTAATGGGTCCAAGCTCTAGAATCAGACAAATCTGAGTTCAAATCTAAATTCTGCCACTTAGTCACTTTGTGACCTTGGAGTTATTTAAATTCTATAGGCTGACTAGCTTTCAGCTCTACTAGCTTTGTGAGGACTAAACAAAATCTGATGTATAGTAAGGACCATATAAATGTTAGCAGAAATGTCTTTTATTATTTGAGGTAATCTTATAAGGTGTTTTGTAGAGAAGGGTTTCTTAATGTTTAAATGGTTTAAATGTACATATGAATTCCAGCATTTGTTAAAATGCTGATTCTAATTTAGTAGGAATGGGGTGAGGAGGACTTGAGAATCTGCACCTCTGAAAGCTTCCAGGTGGGTTTTCTTACTGCTGAGCTACAAGATTATGCAGTAGAAAGAGCACAGGCTTTGGATTTATCCACCCATCGACTAGAATCCTGGCCCCAAATATGTTAGCAATGTGACTTCAGCAAGGCCAAACTTCCTCATCTCTAAGATGGACATAATATGATGTATTTCTAGTTAAATCAGTTTTTGTTAAGTAAAAAAATAGTGTGCTCAAACAGTACCTGACATATTGTTGGTGTTTTACAAATCTATGTTCTGTTTTTCTGAAAGAAATGATTCACTGGTCCATCCAATATGGGAGACTCTGATAGTATTCCTTCCTGAAAAAGATGAAAATTTTAATTTTCTTTGAAAAGTTTTTACAATTCTGTCATTATGAAATCCACTCCAACACTGACTTAATAAATTCACACAAACAAATAAATTCCAATTGTTGTGGGCACATATTGGGGAGATGCCCCAGGCAAGTGGTAGGCCTAAGTCAAAGTGGGCAGAATTTCTGCAAGTATAGATAATTGAGAAAAGAAATTAGCCCATGAAGCATTTTATTTTACTATTATTGTTTTTGCCTTTTTTTAGTATGGAAAATTTCAAACATGAAGTACAATAGAGAGATGGTATAATGAACACCATGTACCTGTCACTCAGCTTCAGTAGTAACAGCACATGGCCGATCTTATTTTAGTTTGATTTCTACTATCACCCTCCATCTCTGAATTATCTTAAAACAAGTTCAAGACGTGGTATCATTTCATCCATAAATATTTCAATGCATGTATTTAAAAAATAAAGACTTTTTGTTTAAAAATATAACTATAGCCGAATCCGGTTTGGCTCAGTGGATAGAGCCTCAGCCTGCGGACTGAAAGGTCCTAGGTTCGATTCCGGTCAAGGGCATGTACCTTGGGTGTGGGTACATCCCCAGTAAGGGGTGTGCAAGAGGAAGCTGATGGATGTTTCTCTCTCATCGATTCATTGATGTTTCTAACTCTATCCCTCTCTCTTCCTCTCTGTAAAAAATCAATAAAATATATTTTAATATATATATATGTAACTATAATACCATTATGCTAATCATTTTTTTCTTTTTTAATATATTTTATTGATTTTTTTTTTTTTTTTTTTTTTTTTTTTACAGAGGAAGGGAGAGGGATAGAGAGCTAGAAACATCAATCAGCTGCCTCCTACACCCCTCTCCCCCCCCCACTGGAGATGTGCCTGCAACCAAGGTACATGCCCTTGACTGGAATCAAACCTGTGACCCTTCAGACCGCAGGCCGATGCTCTATCCACTGAACCAAACTGGGTAGGGCTATACTAGTCATTTCAAACAAAAATGCAACTATTGAATTGATAGTATTTTATGTATTTATTTATTTATTTATTTATTAATATATATATATTATTGATTTTTTTTACAGAGGAAAAGAGAGGGATAGAGATCTAGAAACATCAATGAGAGAGAATCATCCATCAGCCGCCTCTTGCACATCCCCTATTGGGGATGTGTCCGCAACCAAGGTACATGCCCTTGACCGGAATCGAACCCAAGACCCTTCAGTCCGCAGGCCGACGCTCTATCCACCGAGCCAAACCGGTTTTGGCTGATTGTATTTATTTTAATTACCATCAACTTTTACTACAGGTAAAGAGATATACATATAACATAGATTTCAAAATATCCCAATACTTAAGAACAAAGTAGATGTACTTGTTCCCTAAACATTGCTGTTACCCAACAAAGCAGAACAATTATCTCATCTGCAGAACTAGCATTCTCAGCATCCCTCCTCTCCCTGCTCCTACTGGTTCCTAATTGGCCTGCCAACTCTAGGTGTCAATTTCCTTTCCACATTGTCCTCAGTACCCTGAGCATTCCCTGCTTACTTCTCTCCAGCTGATAGAAGGAGACTGCTTTTAACTTTTGCCAGGAGCAGGTCACTCCTGGCAAGCTGATCAGAGTTCTAAACTCCCACCAAGAGCTTAGAGTTCCAGGATCTCGTAAAACATTAGAGTTGGGAGGAACTTCATGGTTGATCCCCTACATATGAACACAAAATGTAAAATGATTTGTCCTGTCTCATGATTACCTAAAAACCTCTCAAAATAAGAACAAAGTATTTCACATCTAATCTGACCTTTCTATCATCATTAAATTTCAATCAACGAGTTTTGTCTCTTATTTTACTATATTTGGTTAGTCTCTCTGACTACCTACTAAGGGTTAAAGTATTTTTTGAGTGTGTTTTTGACATTTTAAAATAAACATGGTTAGAGCACACACAAAGAAGTCATTAAAGAATATAAAAGGTGCCCCGCCAGCATAGTTCGGAGTTTGAGCGTGGACCGATGAACCAGGGGGTCGTGGTTTGATTCCCAGTCAGGGCAAATGCCCGGGTTGTAGGCTGGATCCCCAGGTTGGGGCATGTAGGAGGCAGCCAATCAATTATTCTCTCTCATCATTGATGTTTCTATCTCTCTCTCCCTCTCCCTTCCTCTCTGACATCAATAAAAATACATTTTTAAAAATAAAACATACAGCCCTAACCGGTTTGGCTCAGTGGATAGAGTATCGGCCTACAGATTGAAGGGTCCCAGGTTTGATTCCGGTCAAGGGCATGTATGTTGGTTGCGGGCACATCCCTAATAGGGAGTGTGACGGAGGCAGCTGATCGGTGTTTCTCATCGATGTTTCTATCTCTCTTCCTCTCTGTAAAAAAAAAAAATCAATAAAATATATATTTTTAAAAATAAATAAAACATACAAAGCAATTGTATGTATAAACATACATCTGCAAAGAATGAAATCACCTTTCAATAAAATTATACTTAAAAAAATAAAAGCCTTTCATATTCTTTTAAAAAATATTTTTTTAAATTGATTTTAGAGAGGAAAGGAGACAGAGATAGAAATACCAATAATGAGAGATAATCACTGATCAACTGTCTCCTGTACACTTCCCACTGGGGATCAAGCTCACAACCCAGGCATGTGTCCTGCCTGGGAATTGAACCAGAACCTTCAAATGAGCCATGCCAGCCAGGTTGTTTTGAATGCTTTAAATGTTTATATGAATTACATATGATGTGTACATTTTGCAAATTGCTGTTTTTACTCAATGTTTTCAAGATTGAGCTATGTAGATATATAGGTGGATCTTAGATCATTCATTTTAGTTGCTGAATAGAATTCTACTGTATGAATTAACCACAGTTTATTTAATTCACTCTTCCTCAGAGGAACATTTGGGTTGTTCTGTTGGACAACTTCTTTTATATTTATCACTAGGTACCCTATAATTTTGCAAATAGGCTAAATGGAAGTTTTGAAAATATACACTGAATGGCCAGATTATTATGATCTCTAAACGCATAATAATCTGGCCGCTCTGTGTATATACTATATAATAAAAGGCTAATATGCAAATTGTCCACTTGACCAGTTCGACCAGCAGGCAGGCTGGCTGACCCCACCCATGCAGGAATTCATGCACATTCATGCACTGGGCCTCTAATATATACACATACACACACAAACACACACTGAGTGGCCAGATTATTATGCATTCAGAGGTCATAATAATCTGGCCACTCAGTGTATATTGATTCATTTATAATTTATTATTGTTTGTTAATATAATAATAATCCTGGCATATTGGCATGCTATTAATCCTATGATCCTATTTTGCTGAACTATTTTATTTATTCCAATAGCTTACCTATAGAAAATCTGTAGATCTTCATGTAATCAGGTTATCTTAACTCATCATTTTTGTAAAATATTTCTTACTGTAACAAAATTTAAAAATTTGTATTTATCCGGCTGAAACCGGTTTGGCTCAGTGGTAGAGCGTCGGTCTGTGGACTGAAAGGTCCCAGGTTCAATTCCGGTCAAGGGCATGTAGGGGGTGTGCAAGAGGCAGCTGGTCGATGTTTCTCTCTCATCGACGTTTCTAGCTCTCTCTCTCCCTTCCTCTCTGTAAAAAAAATCAATAAAATATATATATTTTTTAATTTGTATTTATCCGAATTCTAGGGGAAAGGGTGACTGAAAGCCAGAAAAACAGGTGGCTTCATAGGACTGTTCCTCTTGAGAGAAGCAGCCAGTGCTGGGGGACTGCCCACCCAGTACTCCATGTGTAGAGAGTGTAAAGATTTTGTGACCTGAGGAACGGATTGGGGCCTCAGGAGATGGGAAATGGCTACATAATCTGTGATGTGATCCTTTCCTCTGTGTCTTTAAATCTTTTGTAAAAAGAGAAAAGATCACATGCTTGGTCTCATTGATATTTTTGCAGGAACCACTAAGGAGGCAGAGTTTTGTATCTAGACATGACATGGAGACAACAAGAATATAAACAAGCACCAGGAAGTGGAGTCTAAAATCCCAGGCAGGACTGGAGCTGCCCAGCCTCAGAAAGGAGAATTTAAGCCAAGTTTCTTAAACCTTTAAGGGTAAGAAAGTCCTGAAGTATTTGTGTTTTCATTGATTGGCATCCAATATGTGTGTTCGCTATGTGGAGTACACATGGTCAAAAGAGCATTTTTCCGCAAAAATTTCTCTCTGTAAGTTTTCAGTTTGCTGACCCTTTGGCCTTCCATGAAATTAGACGTGATCTGAGGGGCATGAGAAAAAAATATCCCCTTCCAATTATATCTGCAGTGGCTTGTCATAAGGGCAAAATCCCTTCATTAGATTCATTTCTTTAGGGCCCTCTATACATATAATGAATTATGGTTTTATGTTTCCTGAAGAAATAATAAACCAATATTAGGTAACAACTTAATGTTGGTATAGATTAGTTTATCCATTTAACCTATCGTTCTCAAGGAGAAAGCAATGGTGAATAGCTTGGAGTTCAGGGTCAAACTATCTGGGTTGAATCCTCACTTCTCCACTTATTATCTGTGTAATTTGGGACCACTACTTAACATTGATTTGTTGTTCCACTTATTTATGCATTTATTGGTTGATTCTTGTATGCACAAAGTTGGCTTATTGGGACAATGCTCTAACCAACTGAGTTAAACCCCATTTTTTTCAGGAATAAGTTTTTCAGCAGGCCTTTTCTCTCTCTACCCATTATAACTCTTCCTATGGGCCACTTCAGAACAGCATATTACATTCTCTCCTTTTGATATACACATACTGTGCATATTAAAGATTTAGAAATATTCTTCCACAAAGAACACTTCTCTCATAATAATTTTCTTTAAATACATAGCCAATGTGATCTGTACTTAATTTTTCCCCCCCTTTTTTTTTGTTAGAGTATACATACAGAGATATTTCTTTGCCCCCTTGATTAAAACTACCAAGAGTGATGTCATGTGGCAACTGACATTCAGCTATATTGACAGGGTTTACTGCAGCATATTACTTGACCTCTCTGAGCCTTAGTTTCTTCATCTCTACATGGATGGGTTAAATACTTACTCACAGAGCTGTTAAGGCTTGAGTAAGGCTAAGTATATGGAAGGGCTTTGTAAGGTAGAAATCATAATACAAATATTAATTATCATTCATCCCTGTTGTTTGGAAAATATTCTTAGATCTCACAAAGCCCATCCAGTCTTTTTTTTTTTTTTTCCGATTCAAATGAACATTTATTGACCCAATATTAAATGTGAAATAGTTAAGAAATGCCTTTCCTCTGTCTGTGTATACTTCCCATTACTCTGTACTTTCTCCTCAACTGGGTAGGTATATTCCATGTTTTCTACCCTGTTTCCCCAAAAATAAGACAGTGTCTTATATTAATTTTTTCTCCCAAAGTTGTGCTAGGTCTTATTTTCAGGGGATGTCTTATCTTTCCATGTGCTAGGTCTTATTTTCGGAGGATGTCTTATTTTCCGGGAAACACGGTATAATTACACAATCTCCTATATTGTAATGATAGGCTTGTTCAGAAGCTCAGAATATTAGAAAGTGGTGGGCTGCAGAGGAATGATCACAGCTAATGGAGAATTTGCTTCGTTTTAAATAAGCATTGAGAACTTGTGGCTTCCCATGAAGATGCTGGCCTGGTTTGGTGCTCTCGTCATGCTAAACAGCAGTGGCATCTGCAATAATCTTCACTGTGTGAATTGAATTGCAATCGACTGTGGCCTCCGTGGCTTCTTCTACAAAGCTGGGGTGCTTGACTCCACATCAGAAGACAGTTCAAAAGCCTGTGCATTTTCCAGACACCTGTCAGCAAATTCTTTCGGTCAGTGGTCAACCCTAGGTGAATGGTTTACAGTATGAAGTCAGTGGTTAACTCTAGGTCAGTGATCAATTTTACGGGTAGTATAGGGAAATCACAGATAGGGAGAACAAAGCAGAGGATCAGGGCCTTTCTGAGCCTGGGTCCAGCAGGGAGGGCAGGAGGCTTGCGAAAAGGAGCAGGAAGGTAGATAGGCCCTGCATGTAATGCAGACATCTAGTCCTCTCTTCATCTGTCCCACTCTTCATTCCTTTTCTTCCCTTCCTGCATAGAACCTCGAATGTCCTGTTGCATTACCTTGAAAGCCCATCACAGAACAATGATTTGCTTTGCCAAGTCGAAGACAGCACCAAGACATTGCATAATTCCCTCCAGCATTCAGAGTTCCTGAGCAGCTGCTCTGGAGGTGGATGAAAATAACCCACCATTTCAGTTTTTTTCTTCTTCTTCAAGTTTCAGTTATTTTTAGTTAAAGAAAAAACAGCCTTTTCCAAAGGCAACAAAGTGAACTGAAGGTCGGAAGGAAGCAGGGTATAGGCTTCTCACAAGCTCTTGCTCCAAAACCTGGACTTGAGGAAAGAAGGCCCTCCTAGGATCTCAGGGGCAACTGGCCGGCAGAGGCGTGCCTAGTGGGATGGCGTGGAGCTGCATCCCACCTTGGTCACTGAATTGGTCTGCATGGACTCTGAGGTGATTTCCACCTGCCAGTTGGTTGACATATTAACACTATTATTCTTGGGGGACATTAAATTAAGGAATGACATGTGGAACCAAGAGAATGGCTTATTCAGTTGCATTTTTTTTTTTAATCTTTATTGTTGAAAGTATTACATATGTTCCCTTTTTTCTTCCATTGACCCCTTCTAGTGCTCTCTGCACCCCTCCCCCAGGTCTTCATCCTCCTCCTGTCTGTATCCATGGGTTATGTATATATGCATACCAATTCTTTGGTTGATATTCAGTTGGATTCTGAATCATAATCAGGAAATAGTCTTTATCTGGTGCATCTATAATTTCATTTTTCTTGGAGTGAATTCAAAGGAAGGTGAGATCATTCTGGGGGTCAACTTCTCACACAGTGCTCCAGGCCTTCAAGATGAAGTTGTGCATGAGGCTGGCGTACTGTGTGGTGGTGGGATTGTCCATGGTGCTCTTAACGCAAATGCCTTCTGAGTTCACCATGATGGTTCACTGCATTCCCTTCTGGCTCTAACGTCACTTCAGTGTCTCCTCCGCCTCTGCCTTTGCAGACCAATCGGCAAGCTCCCCATGGCCAGCATAGCCCCCACCATTTCAATTTTTATAACCCATTTGGGAATGAGAATGTTATTTTTAGGGTGCAATAATTGAAAAGCTCACTTGCCTATGGGGCAGCATCTTCAAAGGTTAGGGAAATGAAGTAGGTTCTGTCTTTTTTTTTTTTTTTTTTTTTTTTTTTTTGCAACCAGTGACCAGAATGAGTTATTTCTCTGTAGTAACAGGAAATAATTCACTGCTTACTGGCACCAGGAGTTTTAACCGAGACTAAGCATATCCAACTTGGAGAGTTTCTTTCTTTCTTTCTTTTTTTTTTTTTAACAGAGAGGAAGAGAGAGGGATAGAGAGTTAGAAACATCGATGAGAGAGAATCATTGATCAGTTGCCTCTTGCACACCCCCTACTGGGGATGTGCCCGCAACCCAAGTACATGCCCTTGACCGGAATCAAACCCAGGACCCTTCAGTACGCAGACCGACGCTCTACCACTGAGCCAAACTGGTTTCGGCAACTTGGAGAATTTCAAACCACTGGAATGTAGGGCACCTTCATGCTTTATGACCTATACCATAGATGAACTCAACATCCTTAATACCACCTTAGTTCCGGGGATGGGGGGAGATAAAGATGATGTCTTTTGTTCCAAATGGCCCAAGAACATTGTCAGATTGACAAGGAGTGAGGTTCTTTTTAGTTGGATTCCCTCAAATGCAGAAGCAGACTCTGAGGCAAGGATTTTGGTGCCAATAGTTTATTCAGGACCACATGAGCGAGTGGGTAAGGGAGAAGGGGAGAGTGGAGAGTTGGTAAAGCAGATGTTAAATAGCAAGTTTCAGTTGTGGGCAATTGGTGCTTAATCCTGCTGAGGACTCTCTGAGAGTCTGCAGGTACGTGCCTCAAAACGTTCCCTATGGGGGATGAGTTGGGGTACTGATACACCAACTCCCATTCCTCAATGATTGAAGATTGCTCCTGGGACATTAATTGACACTGTTGGCCTGTCCTAACGGGACTGAACAGCCCCACCCTCCAAGGTCAGAGAATGTCCTCAAACAGAGGCATAGGAAGCCCTCGAGGTAGGCAAAGGACATAATGGATGGGACACTAACAGCGTCTGTTACAAGTGTCAAAGACAGACTCATAAACAAGCATTGTGTTCCTCATTTAAAATAGAGAGTCTGTCTTTTTGAAAGACCCTTTTTGCCTTGCAAGGTATGTTTGCCTTTAAGTAAGGTAGCAGAAAACCCAGCTGTAGCTACTGGCTGTGGAGCAAAAGCAAATTAGAATTGAAGCCTTCACCACTTGTCATTTCCATCGCCCTTCTCCAACTGTACTCAGAGTAAATGAGGTCACCCTTTCTCTCCCTGTAGAGTCAGCACAAGTGTGGGCAGAAGATGACGCCACTGACACTCAGCAGAAAACTGAGACGACAGTATTTGCAAGAAACAAGGCAGGACAGGGCTCAGACTCCATCATCTATATCTAGATGATGCAGGACACTGCTGGTTACCTATGATGGCTGTGACAATTAAATTCAATGAGTATAAGATGTGTAGCATAGACCATCTCTCCTGCTCTCCGGCAGTACTCCCTGGTGGAGATAATTCGTTGGCTGTGTAGTGCCAGGCCAGGTGTGCCAACATACAGGATCCTTGAACTTGCAGGAACCCCAGGGATGGTTTCCTCCCAAGCCCTCTTTGTTGTTTTTCAGATAAGGAAACTGCATCTCAAAGAGCTTTAGCCTCTTGCAATTTTTGGCACTTATGTACCTCTTCTCCTGGTACGCATGTAAGCAAATCCTTGACAAGCCTCTAAAGAAGCACACATGGGCCAGACTCAGACTCAAGACTTGGGTTGTTTTTAGAAATTAAATTACATCACGACGCAGAAGACAGAATGATTAGACAACTGGCTCCCCAACCAGAAGAGAGGCTGTGTTCTTCTGATGCTGGGGGAACCCCCTGAAAGGGTGCCTCCCTCCCCATCAGCTGATGAAATATACATTCCTACGACACATAAGATGAAATATACATTCCTACGTTTGGAAGAACCCTGAGGTTCCGTGAGGTGCCTAGGAGCAAAAATAAACCAGAGTGAGTACAGCCCATCGGGTCAGACTGACTCAGTGAAAACTACCCTGGGAAAGGCAAAGCACTTTTGTGAGGGCAGCTAGACTAGAACCCTCCTTGTTTGTTGAATGGAGACGTAGACTCCAGGTCTGCTGTGTATTGCAGACACTGTCACTTCCAGGATGAGGCTCCTCCTCAAGGACTGTTTGAGGCTCCCTTGAAATGAAGAGAGTTGGGAATAAATTACCTTTAACACAATTAAAATCTTCCTCCTACAATCTCTGCTAATCTTCTTAGATGCTAATATTTAGCATTACCTTCTACTACCCACGAGCCAGTAAATGCAGCTGGCTGTGCTTACCAGCAAAACTTTCCTAATACTGCCCTTCCTTCTTCCCCCTGCTGGATCGATGGAGATTTCTGTTCTTTCCAGGGGCCAGTTAGAAGTGACATCCCTTTTGAAGTAGAACACCCTTTAAAAGTCAAAGATTTAACAAAGGGTACAGAAATAGGTTTTCAAAGTTGTATTCTGCCACAGGATAATTAGTACTTCGCTGAAGGCCTGTCATAGATGTTTCAGTGAGGAAGGTGGTCACGTCCTCTGCCCTCTTGGCTTCCTCTCCAGAGGGCAGATTCTGGCTTAGTAGGTCTGGGGTGGGGCCTGAGTTTCTGCAAGTCTAAGATGCTTCCAGGAGATTCTGGCTGATGCTGATTTGGAGATCACACTCAGCAAGGAAATGTTGCTAAGTAGCAAGGGAGGCATGGGGCAGACCGTGGACATCTTCCTGCTGCTCCGAAGGGCAGCAGACACTTCAGTCTGTCTGGGCATTTCCTTGCAGCTCAGAGCCTGAGCTTTGGGATCAGATGGAGTTGTGTGCTAATCTTGGCTCTCCACTCACTGTGTGGTCTTGGACAAGTCATTTCACCCCTCTGAGGCGGTCTCCTCGTCAGTAAAACAGTGGGAGGGGATACTAGCTGCCACATTGAATTGTCCAGGAGATTTTGTGACTGTGTGTGAATGATGGCCTAGCAGAGTGCCTGGCACATTTAATAAATAAAACACCTCAATACATGGTGCCCTGTCTCCCTATTGCAAGGATGGGATTAAGAGTGGAAGCAAGCCTAACCAGTTTGGCTCAGTGAATAGAGCATCGGCCTTTACACTGAGGGATCCCAGGTTCAATTCTGATCAAGGGCATGTACCTCGGTTATGGGCACATCCCTAGTGCGGGGTGTGCAAGAGGCAGCTGATTGATGTTTTTCCCTCATCAATGTTTCTAACTCTCTGTCCCTATCCCTTCCTCTCTGTAAAAAATCAATAAAATATATTTTTAAAAAGAGTGGAAGCAAGAACCCACCGTCTTCAGCAGGTTCAGAGTTAACAAACAGCATGTTAGTGGGTGTGCTCCCCATGTTCAGACAGTTTCTCTACTTCGATTGGAGCCACCCTAAGGCAAAATGAGGTAATGCTTTGGAGTCTCAGAGAGAAGGCCTTTTTCTCATTAACTGCCACACCCTTGCAGAGTAAGGTGTCTTTCATAGGCTGTTTTCTATTCTTAAGTTCAGATGACACCTTTGTCACAGATCCTTCTCAAATGGCAGAAAATGAAAACACTTCACACTTCTTACGGTTCAAGTCCATTTTCTTCTACACACACAAAAGCATTTTCTTTGGGTCCCCGTGCCCCATGCCTATGCCTCTGGCTTACCCAGGCTTCCTATTAAGCTGCAGTAACTAACAATCCTTCAAAGGGCTTATTCTGTTTGCTTGAACTTTCAAAATCACTTCAAAAATAACTATAGACTGTCTGCTGATAAGCAGGAGGTACAACTACTCAACTTTTTTCCTCTGGGTTTCTGCCTGTTTTGATGGCGACAGTTAACACTGTCATGTTGGCTAAGAAGCCACCACCAGCAAAAGCAGTTGTTTTGTGCCTGAGAACACCCTTCTGCTGGCCTGACTTTCTATGGTGTCAGCAACATCCTGATTTCTGAAGGTAAAATTTCTGACTCTGTACTCAAGATGCTTGAGAAGCAACAGAATGGTTTAATTCATTAAGTTATATCTCAAGATTTATTTCTCATTACTCATAGTCCTAACTCATTTAAGCAGAGTAAAAAGGTATATATCTTTTCCGTAATATATTTTTATTGATTTCAGAGAGAAAAGGAGAGGGGGAAAGAAGAGAGATGGAAACATCAGTTATTAGAGAGAACCATCGATTGGCTGCCTCCTGCATGTCCCACACTGGGGATTGAGTCCTAACCGGGAATCAAACTGTGATCTCTCGGTTCATAGGTTGATGTTCAATTACTGAGCCATGCTGGCCAGGTGGCAGTAGTAGTTTTGATAAATCATTTGAGAGTAAATTGCTGACATCATGCAGCTTTACCCCTGAATACTTCAGTGTGTAGTTCCCAAGAACAAGGATACTACATTAAATAATCACAATAGAATAATCACATTTCAGAAATAATTATGTCATCTGATATACAGTACATATTCAGACTTCCAAATTGCCCCATTATATCCTTTACAAGTAACCTTCCCCTCTTCTCATCATGAACCAATCCATGATTACACGCTCTACCTTTTTTAATCAGCAGCAATTCAACTTTTTTTATTTTTAAAATCTTTCATGAGCATAACACTTTTGAGAAACACAGGCCAATTGTTGTTTTTTTGTTGTTGTTGTCAAAAGGCAGACACTTGCCGAAACCGGTTTGGCTCAGTGGATAGAGCGTCAGCCTGCGAACTGAAGGGTCCCGAGTTCGATTCCAGTCAAGGGCACACACCTTGGTTGCGTGCACATCCCCAGTAGGGGGTGGGCAGGAAGCAGCTGATTGATGTTTCTCTCTCATCAACATTTCTAATGCTCTATCTCTCTCCCTTCCTTTCTGTAAGAAATCAATAAAAAATATATTTTAAAATATATTTTTAAAATATATTTTTAAAAAGGCAGACACTTTTAATTCAATCACTCTATTGCCTTCATCTCCCCATTTTCAAGCCTGTACATGTATCCAAATCATATATGTATATATTCAAGCTACTCTTCTGTTTCCTGCAGAGAGCTGTTTATTGAGGCACCAAACATTCACTGAGTGCCTAATCTGTACTAAGCTTGTGAAAAAGACAAATAAGTAATGTTTATCCCAGATGTTAATATATGATATTAGTTAAGTCTTCTGGTTACAAAACAAAAACAAAAATCAGAAAGCTGCTCTAGCAAATTTAGGCAAAAATGGAAATTTATTGGAATATAACTATTAAAAGAGTTAAACATCCAGGATAGGGCAGGACCAGGAGTTCATGGACCTTGCCCTTTAGGCGGTGATGATGCCATTATGGTGTGACTCAAGCCAACAAGTCCCTACTGCTCTGTCCCCCTGCTTAAGTTTTCAGATTTCTGGGGAGAGAACCTAATTGGCCCATCCTTAGTCCAAACAACCATGACCAGAGTGGTAGGTTCATGTGGCTCACACGTGACTAAGAGGGATCTGCCCTTATATATTTTAGTCTTCCCAGCAACTGGGAAACTTTGTGAATGGAGTAGATACTCTAGTTAGTTTTTATATTATTCTAGAGGTGGGGGGTGGTCCCTCAGCCCAGCCTGCGCCCTCTTCAGTCTGGGACCCCTCAAGGGATGTCCCATTGCCTGTTTAGGGATCAGGCCTAAATGGGCAGTCCGACATCCCTCTCTTTTCTTTTTATTGATTTTTTTTTACAGAGAGGAAGAGAGAGAGAGAGAGAGTTATAAACATTGATGAGAGAGAATCATCGATCAGCTGCCTCTTGCACCCGCAACCAAGGTACATGCCCTTGACCAGAATCGAACCCGGGACCTTTCAGTCCGCAGGCTGACGCTCTATCCACTGAGCCAAACCAGTCTCTGCCCGACATCCCTCTCACAATCCAGGACTGCTGGCTCCCAACTGCTCGCCTACCTGCCTGCCTGATTGCCCCTAACTGCTTCTGCCTGCCAGAAGGCACACAACAAAGAAATTGTGAAAGAAAAAAACAATAAGCATGCACCAAGCAAGAGAGAGATTTCTGCTTATAATTTTTTTTAAATATTAAAAGATGAATTCATTATTATCCCACAGTCTCTTGAGTCAGAAAATCACGTGCCTAATTCTTCTATAAAATTTAAATGCAGCATCCTCGGAGAGATAGTTGCCTGGTAACTCAGATTGGAGGATTGTCTTTAGATTCATTTGGAGTCATGAGTGTCTATTTTGTTTTTTTTGTTGAGCTCATTTCCTTCATTACAATTTAAAAACTGAACAATTTTGGGATAAAAATTTCACTCACAAGGAAGATTCTTTTTCTTCAGAAGATATTTTTATTATGAAGTACAGCTATCTTCATGCAGTCAAATTGCTCTATTTTCAGCATTATTGCATAAACATATACGAAAAAATGTGGGGAAATGCATGTACATATAAAAAAAGGAAAAATGCCAACTGAGAGGGGGTTGCAGATTGAAGTGTATAGTTTTGAGGCTGAAATCCAGACACCAACTTTCTAAGAGGAGAAACTAATTCAGGCTCTGACATAGGATGAAAGTATAAATTAACCAGTTGAGAGATGCTTTATAGCTCCTACCTCTTCGTTGACACAAAGAGAGCAGTCCAGGTAGGCTTTTTCTCACCAAGCTCAGAAGGCCTTAATTTACCCTCTTCTGAATTAGTGATCTGTTCCCAGATCTTTTTTTTTCTTTCTTTTTGCTCTGCACATAGACAAAAGAAAATAAAGTAGCTGTACTACTATGATTCCATGCCCAGCAAGCATGGCACAGTGTTGAGCATCAACCTATGATCCAAGGGGTCACGGTTCAGTTCCCGGTCCAGGCATGTGCTTGGCTTGCGGGCTCAATCCCCAGTATGGGCATGCAGGAAGCAGCCGATCAAGGATTCTCTCTCATCATTGATGGTTCTAGCTCTCCCTCTCCCTTCCTCTCTGAAACCAATAAACATATATTTTAAACAAAGAGAACCTGAGTGAGAGACCTTACACAAAAAGGAAATTACTGGAAGAATTTGGAACACGGATAAAAGGCTAACTAAATGGCTATGAAATAGGCCATTTCTTCCTGATTTCCTTCCTGGTCCTATTCTCACACCTCCCTCTCAGCACTTTCCATCCTCCTCATTTCCTGGCCTCCTCTTTGCCCTTCAGAACTCTCATCCCCTCACTCAACCCGACTCAACCTTAGGAACACCAGTTGGTTAAACTGATCCTCAGAAAGTTGTGTCTACAACTAAGTCACTATTACCCCCAAAACACTGTTATTCCAAGAAATAGCCAGAGGTGGAATAATTGTCTAGGAAAGGCATTATGGGGTCTCTCTATAGTGCATATATTTTGAAGTAACCTAGGACTCTGTCTCTATTTTTTGGGTTTGTCTTTTTTAGAGCCGAATCTGGTCCATCACATTGTAGTAGAAGTGTTACAGAAAGGGATCTATGGCTGGGTCCTTCTGGTCTCAGTTTAGTCAAGTGCTGAGTATTTCCTTTTTCCTCAACACCAGATCCTTCTCAACATCCAATTTTTCACCTTCTGCTCTAGGCTCTTGTGCTGGGTGTTGTCCCCTTCCTGGATGGTCAGTGTGTTCTGTGTAGCCTGCTGCCAATGATTGGCCCTCACTGATCCCCTTTAGAAGGACCCTGACATTGATGTAGATTCCCCTCTCTTGTGGCTCCCCAGCAGTGAGGAGGGCTACCTGCAGTGGGAAGTTCAATTCTTGCAACTTCCTCCCAAAAGCACTGATGGTTCATAACCAGCTGCCTGGGCTGGTGCTAGACCATACTTCTTTTCACGTCTCAGAAACAGTAACCTTTATACACACTTCTTGGATTCCCTTTTTTAAAAAAAATCATTTCCTGTGTATTTCTAGTAGGTATATTAAATTTTGTATCCCTGTAAATATATTAATAACTCTTCCTAATTTTAAAACAGTTCAGATAATCATCAGACTTCACCTTCTAAACATCACTTCTTTAATAAGAGAGAAAAGTCTGCAGCATTTCCTTCCTGCAGAAGGGGGAAAAATAAAAAACACCATGATTGTAATAAATATTGCAATAGCACAGCAGCAGCATTTAGGATTTTTAAAATTATATTCAGTTTCTGTTGTGTCTGGCTTATTTCACTAAGTGCAATGTCCTCAAGGTCTATTCTTTCTATACCATGTGTCTGCATTTCCTTCCTATTTGAGGCTGAATACTATTTCATGATATATATGTATATCACATGTTTTGTTTATTCATCCATTGATGGACATTTGGGTTGTTTCACCTTTTGGCTATTGTGAATAATCGTGCTATGAACACAAGTATACAAATATTTATGCAAATGCATGTTTTCAGTTCTTTTGGATATATACAGAAATGGATTTCTGGTTCATGTGCTAATTCTATGGTTGATTTTGGGGTTTTTTTGAGGAACCATACTGTTTTCTACAACAGCTTTACCATTTTTTATTCTCACCAACAATGCATAAGGATTCCAGTTTCTCGACTTCCTCACCACTTACTATTTACTGATTTTTTTAAAAAATATATTTTTATTTTTATTGATTTCAGAGAGGAAGGGAGAGGGAGAGAGAGAGAAATACCAATGATGAGAGAGAACCATTAATCAGTTGCTTTCCATATGCCTCCTACTGGGAATCGAGCCCAAAACCCAGGCATGAGCCCTTGACTGCAATTGAACCTGGGACCCTTCAGTCTGCAGGCTGATGCTCTATCCACTGAGCCAAACCAGCTAGGGCTATTTACTGATTGTTTTATTGCCATCATCATGGGTGTAAATGGTGTGTCATTGTAGTTTTGATTTGCTTTTCCCTAATTATTAGTGATGTTGAGCATCTTTTTATGTGCTTATTGGCCATTTGTGTATCTTTTTTATAGAAATATCTATCCAAGTCCTTTGGCCATATTTTAATCTGGTTGTTTGTTTATGCTATTGAGTTGTAGGAGTTTTTTTTGTTTTGTTTTTTTTACTTTTTCTGAATTGTCTTGGATAGTCTCTCTTATTAATTTTTGGGGAGAACTTCAAAAATTGACACATTATCATGCTAACAAAATAGAGACAACTTTGTTTACAACTATTCCTTACATATATTGCTTACAGTATTTTGATGCAGTTCAAATGCATTTAAACATCCAGTGCTGATTTACACTGGAAATGACATACATGTAATTAGTGATTTTAATAACATATCATTGTAATAAATTTAGAAAAGCAAGTTGGCGCACATGAAAGTGTTAACTTGAGTCAGTTGATGCCAGAGGATAATGCTTGATTCGTGCTAAGAGGTTTCATCTAAATATTTCTCCTGGTTGTCACTTAGCATAGATAATTGCTTACTAAGCTAGTCTCTTTGGATAAATTTCAATTTTTCAGCATTTGATTAATCTTGACAATTGGGATTCTCCATGGAAACAGCGGAGCAAGATGCAACACCTTCCAAAAAACAAAAATAGCACTTTCTTAGTTGCCTGGCAGCAGTACTCTTTGATTTTATTCACAGAGAAATTTATTTTTGTTGATTAGTGGAGCTTTGGCAGAGAAAGGGAAAGAAAATATAGTTTTCTCAACACTCAAAAATGGATAGGCCAGCTTAATCTTTTTTTAAAATACCCAAACGAGGTCTCCACAACCCTAAAGAGCATAGGGAAGAAAAAAAAAAGAAAAAAAAATAAAAAAAAAATATATATATATGTTCTCAGATTGTGAGAGGGCATAGGCCGAGCTGGGGAGGAACGCGGGAGGTTGGCTAGCTGGGGAGGGACCATGGGAAGGCTCCAGGGCATGTAGGACCCATCTCCTATTGGCTGGACCCCAGCAGCAAGCTAACCTACTGGTTGAAGCATCTGTCCCCTGGTGGTTAGTACACATCATAACAACTGGTCGACTAGTTGACTGTCTGCCCCCTGGTGGTCAGTGCACGTCATAGCAAGAGGTTGAGTGCCTTAGCATATAATTAGCATATTATACTTTGATTGGTTGAACGGATGACTGGACAACTGGACACTTTTGGCATATTAGGCTTTTATTAATAGGATAGTCTATATAATAAAGTGGTAATATGCAAGGATACCTATTAACTTGTCTTGAGAATACTAAGAATGTTCTTGAAGGTGAGATTTTTAAAATATATATATTTTATTGATTTTTAACAGAGAGGAAGGGAGAGAGAGAGAGCTAGAAACGTCGATGAGAGAGAAACATCGGCCAGCTGCCTCCTGCACACCCCCTACCAGGGATGTGCCCGCAACCAATGTACATGCCCTTGACCAGAATCGAACCTGGGACCTTTCCACAGACCGACGCTCTACCACTGAGCCAAACTGGTTTTGGTGTGAGATTTTTTTAAAATCTGTATTTATAAACTAGGGAGTACTCAGTTTACAGAAAAACTTATATGTTCTCAGTGAGGAAACTTTCAAACATGTACACTGGCAGCTCCAGAATTTCTATAGAGGTGGACTAAATAACAATCTGATTGGAAGGGAGGTAGGGTAAGCAAAAAGGCTTGCCATTGCATTTGCTCAAGCACTTCAGTATAATTGAAAAACCCTCAATTGGCCATATTAAAGAATTATTTGGGGAGGGGATTAGTTGGAGAAGAGCTAATGAAAATTATGTGGAATCCCAAAACCCCACACTCTCAGGTATTCCTTGGCCCATACAGTGCCTATATTAAGTGTTTCTATAAATACACAGAGAGGGCTGGAAGAATAGACACCAAAATATTAATGGAACTTGTAAATGAAAGTGAAATTCTGGGTAATCTTGACCCTCTTTTGCCCCCCCCCCCCATCACCATTTATCCCTCTTAGATTCTCTTCTACCTCCATCCCACCTCTGTAATCACCACATTTCCCCTCTTCTTTGTATTTTCCATATTGTTTGCATCTTTTGCACTGAACCTATATTGCTTCTCCTGCCCCCGCAAAAAGAAGTTATTTTCCACAAAGAAAAAAAAATCCTCTGACCTCAACTTTCCCCCACATCTCATTTTAGACATTTAAATGGTGCTTCAAGTCCCCCCAAATTTCATTTCTCCCATTATGTATCTTTCTTGCTGTTTCACTTCATTCCTTCTCTGCAAACAACCCAAGTAAAAGAAACAACAATAGGTGTAAAAAAGACCTTGGCCTGAGTGTTGAGATTGTAGATCCAGCCCTCAACTTCTCTTTAGGACCTCAGCCTCCACATCTGAAAAGGGAGGGATTGGAAGAATTGAGGGTTATAAACTCAATGCCCAGAGGAGCCAGGAAGGAACAAGTGAGAGAGGCAGGTGGTCTGGGGGCCAGATGGAGGCATTGTTGGACTCGGGGACACCAGCCCCATCTTCTGGAGGCACCACTGCAGGCCTGGGGTTGTCAGATCTTCCGATTTATTGACTGGCTGGATATCTGGTTTTTATATAAAATCTTCTGATTTTTTAATGTTGGCAAAAATTTTTTTTTAAAAAAAACGTGAATTCCTTGCAGGCCAAATTGACCACACCTATGAGGCTATCTGGCAGCTGGTGAGCCAGACTCTGGTTGGGATGCTGTCTAAGGCCCTAGTTTCTCCCTAGGGGGAGCCTGCTCTGGCGCCACCTAGTGAAGGGGGCTGTCATTCTTCCCTTGAAAGCTTTGTGGGAAAAGGCTGTTACAATTACCGTAAATAGATCGATTAAGAGGTCATTTATTTGCATGCCAAAAAAAATGTATCTCTTAGTAAGGCTTTATCATTTAGTATGGCCTCTCAGGTGTAATTAAAATACACCAAAACATGATTTATGCACAACTCATTGGAAATACAGGATTAGGAAAAGTAAAGAACATTCATTATTAACCACATTCCAGACACAGATCTGTTTTAAAGTATTATTTCATTTAAGCCTCACTATGATCCCATGAACTAAGTAGTATTACTACTCTTATTTTGTTAGATGGGTACTACCCTGGTTTTATTAGATGGGGGAATTGAAACCCAGAGAGATCATGGAACTTGTACAGAATAACACAGCTAATTAGTGGTAGAGCTAGGATTCCAAAGTAGGCAGCCTTAATCAGGAAGGGATGCTCTTAAAATAATGACTCTAAATTGAAATTAGGCTCTTCCCTTAAATCCTCGGCAGAGTGCAGAACTGGTCCTAATTTTGAAGCAAAAAATTCATGGTTAGGATTTTACTTTTTTATTTTAAAAATCTGGCTATCTTAACAGAATAGGTATTGTTAGATTATACTTGCTCACAGCAGGATTTTGCAGCAGCTGCTGGAAGAAAAATTGGGTCAAGAGAAGGAAACTTGGGGCAGAAGAGCTGAATGGCCAATGCCTAGGGCTGCCAGGTTTAGCAAATTGAGGTGAACTTGCTTCCATCTGTGAGAATATAGTCTGAGCTATGGATTTTTAAAGCTTTTATTTTATTTGTTTTAGAAAGCACCGGGAGCCTGTTCCCCACCTCACCCCCATAGGTACAGTCTTCACAGAGAGAGAGAGCAATGCTGTGTTGTTATACCTGCACAGAGGCTCCTGTTTAAACAGACCCCACAAAGCAGGAGTGAATCCCCAGGGTGCCAAACCCCTGTAGCGAGTTCCTGTCTCCATAAACCAAGCCCTAAGTGCCTGATGACCATCTGTGATGATCTAAGTCTTTAGTGATGTTGGGTTCTACCCTTCTTGTATTTCTGGATGTTAAAAAACGGCCTGCAGATGAAAAACATGAACTTGCCTGAGTTTGAATCAGTTCCACCCTTACTAGTTGTGACCTCTTTGTCCCTGAGACATATCTCATCTGCAAAACAGAGATCCTAATACAACCTACATAATAGGCTTTTGGTGAAGAGTCCTGAGTTCATGCTGTATTTAAACAAGTGTTTGGGCCCGGCTAACGTGGCTCAGTAGTTGGACATCCACCTATGAACCAGAGGTCACAGTTCTATTCCTTGTCAGGGCACATGCCTGCTTGTGGGCTCAATTCCCAGTGTGGGGCGTGCAGGAGGCAGCCAATCAATGATGTTTATATATGTCTCTCCCCCTCTCCTTTCCTCTCTGGAATCAATAAAAATATTTTTTAAATGAAACAAAGACTATAACCAGAGACAAAGAAGAACCTAGCAATTCCATAGATGGATATTTCTCTGAAGAAACCCAAAACATTACATTGAAAAGTCATATATATCCCTATGTTCATTGCAGCATTATTTACAGTAGTCAAGATATGAAAGCAACCTAAGTGACCATCAATAGATGAATGGTTATACACAATGAAATGACACAGCCATTGAAAAAAATGAAATCCTGACATCTGCAACATGGATGGACCTAGAGGGGATTGTGCTGAGTGAAATAAATCAGACAGAGAAAGACAAATGCCATATGATTTCACTTATATGTGGAATCTAAAAAACTAAATAAATAAGCAGAATAGAAACAGACTCACAGATACAGAAAACATTTTGACGGTTGCCAGATGGGAGGAGAGTTGGGGGATGTGAAAAAGGTGGAGGGATTAGGAAGTACAAACTGGTAGTTACAGAATAGTCATGGGGATGTAAAGTACAGCATAGGGGATATAGTCAGTAATAGCGCAGTAACTGTGTATGGTGTCAGATAGGTAGTAGACTTATCAGGATGATTATTTTGTAAGTTATATTAATGTCTGATCACTGAGTTGTATAGCTGAAACTAACATAATATTGTATGTCAACTAGAATTGAAAAAAATTATTTTTAAAAATAAAAATAAATAAAAAATTGTCATTACATATACCTCAGCCCAGTTAAAACTGCTCAATACTAATGATAATAACCAACATTACTTCTTTTTTAAAATATATTTTTATTGAATTTTTACAGAGAGGAAGAGAGGGATAGAAAGTTAGAAACATCGCCGGGACCGGTTTGGCTCAATGGATAGAGCGTCTGCTTAGGGACTGAAAGGTCCCAGGTTCGATTCCGGTCAAGGGCATGTACCTTGGTTGTGGGCATATCCCCAGTAGGGGGTGTGCAAGAGGCAGCTGATCGATGACTCTCTCTCTCATCTATGTTTCTAACTCTCTATCTCTCTCCTTTCCTCTCTGTACAAAAATCAATAAAATATATATTTTTTTAAAAAAAAAGAAAGTTAGAAACATCGATGAGAGAGAATCATCGATCAGCTGCCTTTTGCACGCCCCTCATTGGGGATGTGCCCGCAACCAAGGTACATGCCCTTTACCAGAATTGAACCTGGGACCTTTCAGTCTGCAGGCCAACGCTCTATCCACTGAGCCAAACCGGTTTCGGCCCAATATTACTTTTTTCCTAGTGCCAAGTCCATATCAAGTGCTTCATATGCCAGTCATTTCATCTGTTAAACAATTAGTTGGATATTATTATTATTATCACCCCCTTCCCATTTTTTCAGATGAGGAAACAGGTTTGGAAAGCTGAAGGTAAGGGCATAAATAGCCAAGGAGAACTGATGCAGAGAGCCTCAATTAATGGAGCCCCAATGGCTTGTTCCTGCAGCATTTTATTTCCAGAATGTCTCCTGAGCCACTAGCTTCACCACAAATCTGCACCCACCATCACCAGGACAAGAAACGGAAATCAAATGATGGGCTTAATAAACATTATTTTGTGTTTCCAAAACTGTACTTCTTCCAATCTGTGCCTGAGTGGGGAGGAAGAAATAGTGTTAACCTCTTCATTAGTCTATCCTCCCCCACCAGGCTTATTCAGTCCCATAAACAATACATATAATTACACCGAACAATTGTGTGTTTATTTCTATGTCTAAACACAGAGCTTGCATTTGAAAACAAGAGAACAGAAAGGAGAATGCACCCTGCTGTTTTTCAATTCTTTGTGTCAAACTCTTTCTCAGCCTAAATGCCTCTCTTGTGATCAGAAGATACGTATTCAGAGTATCAGGACTTGAAAAAACAACTTTTTGTAGAGGAATTGGTATTAACTTAGAAGTAAGACAATAATATATTTAAACAGCTTCTAGTCTGAGTAGGAACAAGTTATTTTAAACCATAGAGTATTGAGAAAATCATGAAAGGATGCTAAAACTAGTGAATGAAAATTAGTAGGGAATAAATTATTTATATAGTATCAGTCCCCACAAATTAGATATATATTGTAAAGGGGAGAATAGTCACTTAACAGTGGTAAGACCTATAGACACCAACTTTATTAAATGATCCCAGCTAACATCACCATTATCGAGACCAACGGACATTGGGAAAACTGACATCAGGTGCTTCCTAAAATGATGTATTGAGGTAGCTGTATCATGTCTGCCCCAAAATGCTTAATCTGAATCTAATCAAGAAGAAACGTCAAATAACTCAAATAGAGGACACTTGACAACATAATTGACCTATATTCTTCAAAGGTATCAAAATGCCATTAAAGACTGAAGAACTCTTTTCAGATTGAAGAAGAGCAAAGTGCAATTGAGTGGGTTTTAGTATATTCACAGTTGTGCAATCATCGCCACTATCTGACTCCAGGATATTTTTATCTCCCCTAAAAGAAACCCCTTTATCATTAGCAGTCACTCCACATTTCCACTCCCACCAACCCTGGCAACAACTAATCTACTTTCTGTGTCAATGGATTTGCCTATTTGTGAGTCTTGGTATTGTCTTCTTTCTTATGGCCGAATGGCATTACACTATATAGATATACAGGCAGTGCTTGGGTTACATCAGACTTGATGTACGTCGTTTCGCGGTTACATCACCATCTCCCATTTATTTATATAAAAAAAAGTTCTGTCACTTTGACGTATATACATATGTGCTTCATGCACAGTTCAATACCTGGTCAGGGCACATGCCAGGGTTATGAGCTCAACCCCCAGTAGAGGGCTTGCAGGAGACAGTTGATCAATGATCCCTGTTCCTTCTTGTCTTAAATCAATATAATTAATTAATTAAGTTCTAGTAGTGCTGGTTCAATTTTGCTGACTGCATTTCTCATGGTGTATCTAACACGTTCCTCTGCCCTCTGTATTTCCTGTAGTTAGATCTAGAGGTTTAATCTGCTTTGGGTTAGGTTTTCTTTTGGTAAAACTACCTCATGGATTATATTGTGTTTTCCTATTAGTAAGCACATAATGACTGGTATCTCTCTTAGGATCAAGTGTTGATCAATACTATATCCATTATTCCTTAGGAGTTACAATATAGTGATATTCTAACTTGGTCATTTCTTCATGTATTATCTGGAATACTTATAAAGAGCAGTTCTCTGCTTGTACTATTTGGCTACTTGGAGGGACAGTACCAGTAGAGGGACCAGGAAGGCAGCATACATAGCTGATTCTTTACCTTTATTTCTAAGCTTTCCAACTGAACTTGTTCACTAACATCTTGAAATGATCACTAAAATTTTTGAACACTACTATAGACTCATGGATTTAAAAAAAATTTTAATTCATTGAATTTTTTTAATCCTCACCTGAGGTGATTATTTTCCCATTAATTTTCAGAGAGAGTGAAAGGAAGGAAGAGGGGAAAGGAGAGAGAGAGAGAGAGAGAGAGAGAGAGAGAGAGAGAGAGAGAGAGAGAGAGAGAGAGAAAAGATACATTGATGAGCTATCTCCATCACTTGCCCCCACTAGGGGCAGGGAGCAAGCCTGGTTCAGTCCACGGCTGACGTTCTTACCAATGAGCAAAATTGGCCAGGGCCCGTTGCATTTTTTTAATGTTCAGATTGTCTCTCATTTGACCAGTGCAACCCTTCAACTTGGTTTCTGAATACTTTTGACAGCAGGTTCTTGGATAGCTTCCTTGCTAGTTCATATGACAGAATATTCTGGGTTTATCTTGTACACTTTTTTTTTTTTTATTCCAAATTTGGAAGCAACCATTTCCCCAAAGAGCCTCTATTTTTCCAGTGGGAAATGAACTTTGAAAATTATACTCTGGATGCTAATGGTGCTCATTTCTACTGGGTTTATTTTATCATTGTTTCTAGAACTTTTCAATGGCAGATCTATGAAATATGTAGACAAGGAGGAGGGAACCTCCATATAAAAATGCACTAGAGATTTGAAAAGATAGTTGCTATGTAAACTTGAAGTTGATTTTGCTATTAATACTATGGGGGAAGAGACTGCCTGGGAATGAAGCCAGTAGGAAGAAGACAGAGGCGAATGATGAAAACAGATGCTCACCTACATTTTTTTGAGCAAATATCTGGTCAGTTTCTCCTCTGCCTCTTAATCATATGAGCCAATACATTTCCTCTTTGCGTAAAATGCTCTAAAATCTTAAGCTAATTTGAGTTGCAACTATAAGAATCTGGATAATAGGGTATCATGCAAGGCTTGGGCGCTACTCCACATCCTTTTCCATAGGTGTCCTAGAGCTGGTTTCTACCAGCCCATTGTGCACATCTCTTCCCAACTCTGTCACCAATGGCAGCACATTGGAGGCTGGAAGTTGACCCTGGTGGGAGTTTTTATACCATGGATATTGGCCAACGTTACAAATCAGAGCTTCTTTCCTATCTTTAAAAGCTGGTTGCTAAACATTTATTCAGACACTACTATCGTGGTTTCTCCTTTTTCTTAAGCCCTACTCTAGTGACCACTTGCACACAGACTTCAACAAGTACCTCACCAAGCTTTTTATTTCCTGCCCTGGCTTCTCTAAACCAGTTCAGCACTTATGAGTGAGAGAAGCTAATGCCCAACGGAGCAACCATAGATGAATAAGGAACAGGACCTGAGAGATAACTGTTTTTCTCTTTCATTCCCAAGTTGGAAAATTTGACACCATAAACCGGGGAGCAAGATCTCAAATGCTCCCCCCGGTTGGACAATTTGGATATGAATTTCATAAGGCTTTTCAGATGACTGAGCAACCAGTCACCCTTAGTGATATCAACTTGATGATGCATCCTTGTGCTGGCTTTTCCTCCATCCCTGTTTGCACTCATGTCTCCTGGAGTCACATTCCCAATTATAATAAAAGCCTTGCCCATAAACTTTAATGGTAAGCTCTCATTTCAGGGGAATTGGGTTAAGATACCCAGTTACTACAAATATTCTTTATCTGCAGGTTATAGAATTAGCTCAAAGACACACAGTTGTGAAAAATGATGTAAACAGAGCCCTTTCAAAATGGAGTCAGAGCTGCCATCCCAGAGGAATTAAGTTGTACATCTTACCACTCAAACCATTAGAATTTTTTAACTGGGCAAATAACCTTTAAACAACTATTTGTAAAGCTAACAAGAAAGCCAACATCCTGGTTATGAGGACTGAAAATTAGGAACATTCTTTATCATTTGCATCGCCATGTGTAACTATAGACAACTTAGCTCATTTGCACCTTTAGAAAATCCTTCTTTCTACTCCTGGAATTATTTCCCTTCCCTTTTTCATAAACACTCCTTGCCTGCACCTCATAATCATTAGGACTCTATTTGGGTTTCTGCCTGAATCAGTGCTTCCCAAATAGCTATTCTTTGATGGCAAATAAAGATTTGTTGCCTTTCACTTTGGCTTTTTGTTTTTAAGGTTATCACAGTAAAAATAAAAAATAAAAAAAAAAAAAAAAAAAAAGATTTATTTCAGTAGTTCCCCTCCAGAAATACTTCTCCCATATGTATATTTTCTCTCAAGGCTGCCCACCCCAAATCTCTATCCACTATCATTTCTTGCAATGTGGTCTTAGTTGAGACTACCCCAGTGCGGTAATCATAGCTATTCTGTCAACAGACGGCCCCGAGTGGACACAGATGACACATGACAAATTTGGAAGAACACAGGGAGAGAGGGAATTTAATTGCATTTCCACATATCGAAATGTATTTGCATGTCTTTGGACAAGAATAATTTGTTTTGCTATCGGTTGTCTACAATCTATACACTTACAAAAGAGCTGCTAGACAATGGAAGTCACAGATACCCCATAGAATCAGATAACCCAGGAGTGTTTGGAATTTCTGCCTATTTTCCTATTGCAGGCACCTAGTTATCATTTTGCTCCATTTTAATGTCTTTCATATTTCCCCCTACATTTTGTAGTTGAACATTCTTATTTCACAGATAAAGAAAAGAAGGCCTAGATGAAAATAGCAGTCATAATATATTTGTCTTTAAGAAGGACAATCATGTGTGAGGTTCAGGACACTTGCTTCTCATGTCCTCCTTTCATCTCTATGTTCCTTTATTCCACAGGGACTGTGCCTCCTCCCACTGATCTGTGGCTTTTCCTTTCCTGATATCATCAACTAGCTAGCTTCCTTCTTATGCTGGGTCCAGGTGACAGTCTAGTTTGCCCAGTGACTTCACATAGTTGACCTCAGTCACTGCCATTTTATTTGCCAAATTCTGAATAAAGCAAGATCCTTATGTTGTTTCTGCACTGTGTGTACAAATTGCTGTCTGCAGAAAAGCCTGAGGTTTGTGATCAGAAGGAAAGAATTGTTTTGTTGCTGTTATTGTTGTTGTTTTTGTTCAACCATTTCATATATGTAGAGGACACAAATAAATCCTCCCTTTCAGATCATGGCAATTATAACCTGTCCCTTCAGCATATCCACTGCAATCTATAGTTAGGGGAATATGTGGTAGTCAAAGGGAAAGAAATCCTTATTTTTAATCCTACAAGCCCAAAGTAGGTTAACACTAAGTCTCTTCACACCTTGCCAGTTTCTCACTTTCTGTTTTTCCTTAAAAGAACTAAGCAGACTGCAAACCAGCAGGAGATTTCCTCATGAGTTAGCAGGGCTGCTGTGTCTTACTAACTAACCTGACTGTCAGTCCCCCTTTCCCTACTTTAAAATCTTCTACATCTTATAATATTCTGCCGGGGGCAACAACCTTCACAGAGTGGCCTGTAGAGTACAGAGGTTTTTGTATGTGTGTTTTTTTTAATTAATATTTTATTGATTTTTTACAGAGAGAAAGGGAAAGGGATAGAGAGCTAGAAACATCGATGATGAGAGAAGCATCGACCAGCTGCCTCCTGCACAACCCCACTGGGGATGTGCCCACAAGCAATGTACATGCCCTTGACCGGAATCAAACTCGGGACCTTTCAGTCCACAGACCAACGCTCTATCCACTGAGCCAAACCAGTTTCGGCAGAATACAGAGGTTTTGACATATATTGCAATACAGAAAAAATATGCTTTGGATCAAGAATAGTAGGAACATGGAATAAGCCAAATGCCATGACAGGAAATCAGATAGCAAGCCTTGTCAGTTTGCAAGTACACTGGGACCAGATGAAGGGAGAGTTGGCTAGGACCTCCCAGCGTTTGCTTCGATAGAGCAAGGTCCAGTTGCATCCAGGTTTATGAAATACTAGAGGCCCGGTACACGAAATTCGTGCACTCGGTGTGTATGTGGGGGGAAGGATCCCTCAACCCAGTCTGTGCCCTCTTGCAGCCTGGGAGCCCTCAGATATCCTTAGCACTGCCATGTAGGCAGGAGAGGCTCCCACACCACCGCTGCACTCACCAGCCATAAATTTGGCTCCTGGCTGAGAGGCGCTCCCCCCTGTGGGAGTGCACTGACTATCAGGGAGCAACTCCTGCACTAAGCGTCTTCCCTGGTGGTCAGTGCATGTCATAGCAGCCAGTCGTTCTGCCGTTTGGTCTAGTTGCATATTAGCCTTTTATTTTATAGGATGGCTGCAATCATCACAGGATGTTCAACAATAGCAAGGAGCCAGAACAATCAAATCCACAGGAGAAGGTATCTTGGTCTATTTCCATTTGCATTGCTGCTATAAATAGTGTGGCCTGGACTTTCTTGGTCCATTTAAGGAAAAGGACTTGTGATCCTATTGTTCTCCCTTCCACCTTATTGATAAATGAAAGGGCAAAGGTGGAAGGCATACTCCCTGTTGCCAAAGTTCTGAGACTAGACAGGCTGGACTGAGTAGGAGACACGTGAGATGGGCATTTTCCTGTGTGGATGGGGAAATCTCAAACAAAGAAAGCTGTCATAATGATTCTATCCTCAATATAGTAAAATTTGTGACAGGGTGCCACCTACTGGTCAATGGTAAATTTCTGTTTTCAAGTTAAAGGTGTAATGCATAATACAAGCAAAGTCACAGAGGTCTAAATTGGCGCTGTCCAGTACATCTGTAGTGTAAGCCACATGTGTGAGAATGGTATAGAACCAGGGACTGGGATGGGCATGTCTGAGGCCACCTGTGTCTTGGGACAGGTGGTAGCAATGGAAACCGGCAGAGGTCTTGAGAGGCATTTCCTGAGTATGGATGGTGAAAGATTATTCTGTATTTTGACACTAGATGCATGCAGCTAAACTGTTCGTCTGTCTAAGGATCTGTTGGATGATCCAGAGGCTCCAGGGCACTGAGCCTTGTTCTAGGTCCCCAGCTCTGAGTTCAGGAATGTTTTGGACCAGGCTGGGTTTACCTGACATCGGAGAGGGTGATGAATGAAGACTGTTCACACTGTGGGTACTTGAATGGTGCCTGATAGTACTGTTGCATATTGTTTAACCCCAGATTTGATGAGGATCACTGGCCCAGCTTATGTCCTGGCTGACATAGACACGCAGAGGGCTGGGCCTAAGAAGAGTTGAGCTTCCTAAAAGCCTAATGTGACCCAATTTTACTGAGCTGTTTCCATCTACAACTCACCTCACCACTAGCACACACGTCCCTGTGGTGAGATTTTTTCGGTACCGAAGTTAGCATTATACTCCAACCCAAAAAAATGCTGCTGATCATTATGCTGTTTTCTGACCCTGCTCATTTCCTTCTGGTTCCCCTAGGTATGTAACACCTGTTTGATTTACCCAGTGGGGTAATTGGACTTAGCTCTCCTTCAATTGGAGCCATCTAAGACATTCATCAATACCAGCCGACATGCAGTCCATGAGAAAATGAGGCTCCTAGGAAATTCCCATGTGCCTTGGGCAGACCAGCCTCCTCTCTGTTGGAATACTTTCAAAGAACTTCTTAACTATCATCGATAATGCAGGGACATAATTTAAAACAGTTGCTTAACTTCACCTCTTAATTTGCAATGGCCCAGAAGTCCTAAACACAAAAAGAACGTGAAACAATTCACAATTGGATTTACAGGTACAGACCTGCCTAATAAACTGGGATTTCCCAAAGAAGGCTGGACTGGAATGAGAGACAGCAGGTTCTGGAAAGAAAAATCACCGAAAGAGAGAACGCCTTTTTAATTACCTGGCATATCCACAATCCTAACTGGAAAACCATTAGAACTAATAACCAGTTCATCAAGGTTGTAGGAATGGGGTGTGCAGGTGGGTAGATGGGGAGAGATTAACCAAATAATTTATTTGCATTTATGCATAATCCATGGACATAGACAATAGTATGGTGAAGTCCCCGGATGGGGGACAGGTGTGGGGTGGAGCAGGTCAATGGAGGAAAAAGGCGGACATCTGTAATACTTTCAACAATAATGATAAATTTTTAAAAACCAACTATATTACTAGTAGAGGCCCTATGCACAAAATGTGTGCAAGAATAGGCCTTTGCAGCTCTGGCGGCTGCCTCAGCCCTTGCAGCTCCGACTTTGTCCCGAAGGTTGTCCAGAAGGACGTCTGGACAGTCGGTCGTTCCACTGTTCAGCCATTTGGTCAATTTGCATATTACACTTTTATTATTATAGATATGTTTGCAATGAACAATCTGAAAGACATCTATGACATGCTACAACATGGATGAACCTTGAAGATGTTATGCTAAGTGAAAAACAGCCAATCACAAAAGGTACACATTTTATGATGATTCTCTTTATATAAGATATCCAGAATAAACAGATCCTCAAATGGTCACTTTGAGACAGAAAGCAGATTAGTGATTGCCAGGGGTTGGGGGTTAGGAGGAATGGGAAATGATTGCTAATGGGTACAGGGTTTCTATTAGGTGTGATGAAAATGTTCTGGAGTTAGTGGTGATGGTTGCATAATTTTGTGAATATACTAAAACTCACCAAATTGTACACTTTAAATGGGTGAATTGTATGGTACATTAATTATATCTCAATATAGCTATTTTTTAAAAAAAGAAGGAAGGATGAACAAAGAAACTGGTGAACATGAGAATATATCTAAAACACATCAACAACAACAGCTAAATTAAGGGATTTAACAGCATAGTAAAATTATAATAACAGCCATTAGGATCGTGTGCTCCCAAAGACGTAAATGGAATAATTTTGTTGTAAAAGGTATAATTTCAAAAAGATGAAGAACTACAATTGGCTTAAACATCCTATATAATAAAAGCCTAATATGCTAAGTGTCTGGGTGACCAGTAGGCTATTCAAAGAATCAAAGCAAAATATGCTAATGATATTCTAAAGCCACTCAAACGCTCTCTATGATGTGCACGGACCACCAGGGGGCAGACAGTTAACTGGCTGACCAGTTACTATGATGTGTACTAGCCACCAGGGGGCAGACGCAGCAACCAGTAGATTAGCTTGCTGCTGGGGTTCTGCTGATCGGAACTGAGCAAGACAAGCCAGACACACCCTGGAGCCCTCCCGAGCTCCCTTCCCTGCTAGCCAACCTCCCACACCCCTCCCCACCCTGATCAAGCACCTGTGGGTCCCTGGGCCTGGCCTACACCCTCTCACAATCCAGGACCCCTTGGAGGATATCAGAGAGCCGCTTTAGGCCTAATCCCACAGGCTAGGCCGAGGTACCCTATTGGTACACAAATTCGTGTATCAGGCCTCTAGTTGAATATATAAAAAGCTATGAATTCAGATAATTTTTCAGAAAGGAAATAATCCTGCAGGTTTCTGGAACATCAAACTTATTCCTCTGAAAATTGATAATCATAGGGAAGGAACATTCATCCTGCCTTTCTGGTGTAAACAGAATTTCAGTGTAACCAAATATCCCTGTGGAAAAGGGAAAGATCTTCAGTACAGAAGAATTCTGCCTCAGGCTGGGAGTAAGGTAAAGGTGAGTGGGTGCCTAAAGTATAAAATGTAAGAAGGCACTCAGCCCTGATTCTAGGTAACAAATGCAAAGGTGTCCAAATTAGAAAAATGTAAGAGTTAAAAGGCTTATAAGAAATACAAGAGACATAACAATCGAAATGATAACAGAAATTTTAAAAAAATTAATACAATAGAGGAAATTTGAGTATGGCTTGGTAATTACATATTAAAAGAAATATTTTTAATTTTGTTAGATGTCATCATGGCATTGTGGTTAAGCAAGAAAATATTTGGATTTTTCTTCTTGAGTTGCATACTGAAGTTGTTTAGAGATGAATCACATGATGTCTGGGATTTGCTTTAAAACACTTCAACAGCAAAACATAACGAGGAGAAAAGGATAAATGAAAGAAGTACTAGTAGATGGTAAAATGAAACAAGGGGGTGGACACATGGAGTTTGTTATGCTTTTTACTTTTGAGTATTTTGGAAAGTTTCATAATTAAATTCACCCCCAAAAATATGGGTACAACATTATTCTAAAGAAACTCTTTTAGCCAAAACCAGTTTGGCTCAGTGGATAGAGCGTCGGCCTGCAGTCTGAAAGGTCCCAGGTTTGATTCTAGTCAAGGGCATGTACCTTGGTTGCAGGCACATCCGCAATCGGGGGTGTGTAGGAGGCAGCTGATCAATATTTCTCTCTCATTGATGTTTCTAGCTGTCTACCCCTCTACCTTCTTCTCTGTTAAAAATCAATATACATATATACATACACACACACACACACACACACACACACACACACACACATCTATATACCTAATATATATATATATATGTGTGTGTGTGTGTGTGTGTGTGTGTGTATATGTGTATATATATATATATATAAAGAAACTTGTTTAACTGTGCTCATGTTCAAGAATCAGCTCTGCAGCCATGTTTATAAAATGAAAATTGGAAATGACTTTATTGTTTTTGCCAGTAACTTTCCAGTGGTGGGCAGGCAACTAATTCCACAATGAGAACTGAGGGGAAATTTTGGTGAGATGCTTCTAAGAAAGATTTACCACATTTCACTGATTTTAAAACACAATCTTTCTTTCAACTCCGAAATCGGCAAGGCTTCTCACAACCCATAGCATTTCACAATCACTGTCTGTCAGATGGTCGTGGTGGTGGTGTACTTGTCATTCCCTCTATATTTTCGAACTTCATCTAGATAAAAACCTGCCTTTGGGACATCTTCTGGTAAGATCTAGAAAGTGCCAGAATGAAAACCTGCAGAATGGGTTTCTTGTGACAACAGCGGCACACCATGTAAAGCCATACTGCACTACTGCCAGTGGGCCTGAAGTCGTAAATAATATAGGGGTTAATTATCTCCCTGATGAGAAATCTGTAGGCCCAGGGTTCCATTGTTGGATCAGTGACTTAACAATGTCAGGTTGCGGTTTGACATCCCTGGAATTCTTTTTGCCTTCCCTCTGTGGGCCCACGCTCTGAGCATCATGCCCTCGCCTGACCATATCCGGAGCAGGAAGGGGACGGGGGACACAGGTGATGTCTTTGCGACAACATGGACAGACCTTGAGGGTACTATGCTAAGTGAAATATGTCAGGCAGAGAAAGACATACTATATGGTCTCACTTACATGTGGAATCTTTAAAAATAATAATTTTTAAAAAAGAGCTCATAAATACAGAGAACAGGTTAGTGGTTGCCAGAAGTAGGGGCGGGAGGTGAGGGAGCAAAGTTGGGTGAAGGGGACCAAAAGGTATAAACTTTCAGTTAATAAATAAGTCATGGGATGTGATGTACAGCATGGTGACTATAGTTAATAATACTCTATTGCGTATTTGAAAGTTGCTAAGAGAAAAAGTTGCTAAAAGTTCTCATTTTAAGCCCTAGCCATTTTGGTTCAGTGGATAGAGTGCTGGCCTACCCATTGAAGGATCACGGGGTTCACTTCTGATCAAGGGCACATGCCTGTGGGAGGAAACCAATCAATGTTTCTCTCTCTTTCCCCCTCCCTTCCACTCTCTCTAAAAATCAATGGGGGTGGGGGATCCCTGTATGAGGATTAACAACAACAGAAAACATTCTCCTATTAAAACGTTTTCTAGCCTAGCTGGCATGGTTCAGTGATTGAGTATCAATCTATGAACCAGAAAGTCACGGTTCAATTCCTGGTCAGGGCATATGCCCAAGTTGGGAGCTCAATCTCCAGTGTGGGGCATGCAGGAGGCAGCTGATGAATGATTCTCATCATTGATGTGTCTCTCCCTCTCCCTTCCTCTCTGAAATCAGTAAAAATATATTTAAAAATTTTTTTCTCATTACAAGAAAGAAAATATTTACAACTATGTATGGTAACAGATGTTAACTGGACTTATTGTAGTGATCATTTTGCAGTAAATACAAATATCAAAGCATTATGTACTCCTGGAACTATAATGTTGTATGTCAATTACACCTCAATTAAAAAATTGAGATAAAATATTTAAAAAAAAAGAATAGCCTAAGAAGACATGACAAATAAATGTAATGTGGTAGGTATCCCATTCCTGGAACAGAAAAGGGAAAAATGGCAAGACCTAAAAAAAAGTGTTGGATTTAGTTAATAGTAATGTACCAACCAAAGTGTTTTCTTGGGTGTGATGGATGTACCATAGTAACTTAATAATTAAGATGTCCACCACAGGGCACTCTAGGTGAGGCGTTATACAGGAATTCTGTGTGCCACCTTTGCAACTTTTCTGTAAGCCTAAAACGTTTCTAAAATCAAATGTTTTGTTTACACGGAAACCCCAATAAGTGCTTTTTTTACAGAAGACGTGGGACATCCATGAGCATGTAAGGTCAAGTGCAGGGTTCAATGCTTATTAGCACATAAAAGTCAGGTACGGTTAATGGTGATTTTTATGTAAAACGAAGGACAAGAGCTCTGACCCTTACGTGTTTTAACCAGGATGAGCCAAAGGAAGCCAGTCGCGCGCACCCACGTCCAGCCTCCCCCGCCGCGCTCCGAGGCGCGCATGCGTGCGCGCGCACAGACGCCGCCGGAGGCGGGGCGCCGGCGCGGGGCGGGGCCACCGCGGTTCCCACGCCGCCCCCGCCCCCGGAAGTAGCGTGTGGCCGGGACTCCGCCTGGCGGAGGCCGTACATGGCAGGATGCAGTGTAGCCGCCGGGGCGGAGATGCCGCTGCTGTTGCTAGACGACGCGAACTAGCAGCCTTCGTCACTTCCTCAGCCCGCGGTCTGCCCTCCCGTCCAGGCCGGAACTCGGGCGCCCAGAGCCGAGGTGGGCACCGAGTCGCCCTCCTCAGAGTTCCAGGATTGGCGGCCGGCGGGCAGCTGGAACCGAGGCCACGCCACCTGCAGGGAAGACCCCGAGCCGCGGCGGCGGGAAGATGGCTGCAGACAAGCCTGCAGGTGAGGCGCCCGCGCCCCGCGCGCTGAGACGGCGGGACACGCAGGGGGTGGGGGGGAGAAGAGAAAGAGGGGTGCAGACCTTGCGCGCTGGGGCCGCGGGGCCCCCGAGTGGGGAAGAGGGGGTGAGAACTCAAGGGCGACTTCAATGGGGGCGTGCATTTCTCTCCCCGCTCCCCTCCCTCCGCCCTCGCTCACGTCAGTCTTTGGGCTCCAGGTCGAATAGTTTTTTTCGCCCAAGTGCAGCTTGAAGTCACTACTGACTGCCTTTGCGCCCCACTCTACCCCCCGCTCCTCCAGAATACCTCCAGAATACCTCTGGCTAAAAAAAGCACACATCTGTATAGCTGTTTCATATACTTTTCGACTTCCCAGTGTGGAGGCAGAGCAGGGAACATGCGTCCCGGAACACACAGCTGCCTCAGTGACCCCCTGGCTCAGCTAAGCCGCACCTGGGCGTTCTTTTGACCGCATCAGTCTGCCTCTGGCCCTGGGTAATTAACTGTGTATAAGGCACTTATCTAAGTACACTTGAAATTATAGTGTGCCACTCTGGCCTGTGCTAACATCTTGCATTTAGAACCTGTTTTTTGTGTGTGTGATTACCTTAATCTCCATTTTGTTGAGTTCCTGCCCCATTCCTAGAATCTTCTCCATTAGGGAGTATAAAATTCTTCCCTGCCTACCTCTGAGACGGTATGGCGGCCTATGTTTCCAGTAAGAACTTAATGACCTCTGTGGCATCCAGGTTTTGTTGGAAGGAACTTAAGTGAGAGGAGTTAGAGGTGGTCAGCACTTAGACTTCACCTTGAAATTAAGTTTTAAAGGAAAAGAAAATCTCAATGTGCTGTAAGTTTTAGTAGGTCCTGATCTTAACAACTGACTTGATTTGAAAAAAAGTGAGTCCATTCTCAGACTGTTAGAGGATCTCTTCGGTAAGCTCCTAAAAAGAATAACAACAGAGAAAAGGTTTAGAAAGGGAGGATAATAGTGTACTATCGAGTTTTAAGTACACTGGTCGGTCAGGGAAAGCGTCTGATGAGGTGATAGTTGAGCCGACAGCTGAATGAAATGAAGGAGTGAGCCATAGGAAATAGGGATGTGTGGATGGGGAGAACATTTCAGGCAGGGAATAGCATGACCTGTCCGCTGGACCCAGGGGCCCAACCTCTGTCTTCTTGGGACAGTGTCTCTGTTTCCCAGGTTTACCATACATAATAAGCCATACCATACCACTTCCTGGAATGACCGTGTTAGGCCTAAAGCTCATCTAGTTTTCAAGTCCAATCTCAGTCATAGTGCATTCTTCTACTTGTTCATTCATTCTTTCATGATTGTCAGGTGCTGTCTTAGATACTGAAGAAGTACATATGGCATACTACCTGCTTTTGAGGAGAACCTGTTATTTAGTCTGCTAAAGACAGACCAGTTATAATGGCACTCCCATCTGTGAAGAGCTATGTAATATGTACTAGAGGCCCAGTGCACGAAATCTGTGAGGGGAGGGGGAATCCCCTCAGCCCAGCCTGCACACTCTCCAATCTGGGATCCCTCTCACAGTCCGGGACCACTGGCTCCTAACTGCTCACCTGTCTGCCTGCCTGATCACCCTTAACTGCCCCCCCTGCTGGTTTGGTGGCCCCCAACTGCCCCACTCTGCCGGCCTGGTCGCCCCTAACTGCCACCCCCCCTCCCACTAGCCTGGTTGCCCCCAACTGCCCCTCCAACCCTGGGCCACCTGCCTGGTCACCCCCAACTGCTTCCCCCCACTCCTCATGTCCCCCCGCCGACCTGGTCGCCACACACAGCCTGCTTATTCAGTCATTTGATCGTCCCTTACTAACCCCCTTGCCAGCCTTGTCACCCCACGCAGCCTGTGTTCCGTTGTCCATCCGGTTGTTTTGGTCATGATGGCCCTTGGCTTCTTATAAATAATACGTATAGTTGAAGAATAAGTTCCTGCCCTAGTCGGTTTGGCTCAGTGGATAGAGTGCTGGCCAGAGGACCCCAGGTTCAATTCCCGTCAAGGGCACACGCCTGGGTTGTGGGCTAGGTCCCTGGTAGGGAGTGTTCTGGAGGCAGCTGATCAATGACTCTCAATGATGTTTCTATCTCTCCCTCTCCCTCTCTCTCTGAAAGCAATAATATATTAATTTTTTTTAAAGGGATACATTTCTAAATGATTAGGGGGTTGTTGCTTTGGTTGGTTTAAGTTTGTAGACCATGATGTAGGAAACTTCCTACCTTCATAATGAGGTTGGATTTATATTAAGTAAATGAGTGTTTAGTGTGGCTCGCTTGAATATCTCTGTATCTCCTCTCCATCCCCGTTTCAACTTCTGAGATTCTGGCCTTTATCTCTTTATGTGATCTGTTTCACATTAGGAAACCTCTTGACTGATGTTTGTTTCTTCCTATCTAGTCTGTTCTTTTCACTGCCATCTTTTCATTAAAATTTTTTGTTGTTGTTGTAGTCAATCCTCAACATTTCTTTTCAGAGAGAGTGGAAGGGAGCGGAGGGAGGGAGAAAGAGAAAAACTTCTATGTGAGAGAGATACATCGTTGCCTCCTGCATGCATCCTGTCTGGGAGCAAGGAGCAAACCCAAAACCAGTTGCATGCCCTTGACTGGGAATCAAACCCAAGACCCTTCCATACTGGAGCCGCTGCACTAACCACTGAACAACATCGGCCAGGGCTGCCTTTTCATTTTATTTCTAAAACACTAATTGGATTATACCACTCCTCTACCTATAAACTTTCTAAGACAGTACCATTTTTTGTGTGCATCAAAACCTCACTAGTAATGTCATTTGTAAGTCTCTTCACAAACTATTTTTAGTGGATGTTTTTATATCAACAAAGCTAGCTCTTCGCATCTGAAATTACTCTCTTGGAAAGCATTGTGTTCTTCTGAGCTGAGTAGTATTGCCCTGCTTTCTCTCTCTCTCTGGTGAACACTCTCGTCATTCAGAAATCCAGTTGATACGCTCCTCATCTCTGGTAAGAAAAGAAGCCCATAGGATCTAGAGCACATGTGTCAAACACAAGGCCCGCGGGCCAAATCCGTCCCGCCAGGCCTTGCAATGTGGCCCGCACCGCGCTGTCATCACTGCACTCCGCTGCGTTTCCATCACAATGACAGTTTATGACTGTTCAGTAAACCATTCGGCCCGCGATTTAGGCTGGATTTTAGATTTTGGCCCCTTCTCTGATTGAGTTCGACACCCCTAATCTAGAGAGATTTAAGAAGCTAAGTGACCAGATGACACTGGCTATGGTATAGGGTAGATTCCAAGGCTGGCCAGAGACTATCCGAGACCAGTTAACATGATGTTATTCAGTTAATGCTCACCAGTGGCCTGCTCTGCGAGGCACTGCAAAGTCTTTGTTCTCATGGAGCTTATAAGGTAGTAAGAAAGACATATACATTTAAACAAAGTATAAGTAATTACGGCTTTAAGTTGTGATAAATACTGTGAAGGAAAGAAAAATGAGTAAGAGGATGGCAGGTCACTGAGAGCAAGACTGTACTTTGAATAGATTGGTTAGAGCAGGAACGGCTCCCTTAGAGATCACATTTGAACAGAGACCCTGAAGATGAAGAGCCAGCCAGAAGGGGAAAGAATGATCCAGGGAGAGGGAGAAACAAATGGGGAATTGTGTTCGAAGACCCCTTGAGGAAAGAGGTTTGTCTGTGTTAGCTGTGCTCGCTCACCAGCACCTAAAGCAGTGGCTGTCTCCAGTTGGTCAAGACTCACCCCCTGGGAACAAATTTACCTGTCTTTCTAGGTTGCGTGGCCTCTCAGTGACTGTTCAGCCAGCAGTCTCACACCCTGCGTTATATTTCAGCCAAATTGTAATGGGAGGCGTGTCCGAGGATAGATGGGGCGTCAACCAAAACCAGAGATTGAAGGGCAGTGGAAGGTTTGTGTCCCTATATATGTAAAGGCGGTATACAACCAATATCATTTTTAATTTTTTTTTATTTTTTTATTTTTTAAATTTGAGAGTTAGAGAGAAACAACTATGGATTGTCTCCTATACACCCCCTACTTGGGATTGGGCTTGCAACCTCGATGGGCTCAATGGTCATGTGCTTTGACTGGGAATCGAACCATGACCTCCTGGTTTACAGGTCGACGCTCAACCACTGAGCAACACCAGCAAAGGCTAAAACCAATATCATTTTTAACTTTTGGTAGTTATTTGAAAGGAGAATGTGGCTGGAGTTAGAAAACAAAATCCTACTGTAGATTAGAATTTATCTGAGAATTTGGACTATGAGGATAGCAGTAGTCGGCTTAATGGGGAAAGTTGATGATGACATGAACAAGGGAAAGACAGGACCGGGTGAATAATACGAAGCCAGGAGATGAATACTTAAAGGGGGGTTTTGAAATTGTGAGCCAGACTGACTAAAAATAAAAGTAAAACTTTAAGCCAAGGGTATTTTATTTAATTTTACTTAAAACACCCAAAACTTTTTATTAGTAAGTGTATAAGGTAAAAAAAAAAAAAAAGTATGAAGTCCAGCCCTAGCCAGTTTGGCTCAGTGGACAGAGCGTTCAGTCAGCCTGTGGACTGAAGGGTCCAATTCTGGTCAAGAGCATATGCCTGGGTTGTGGGCTACATCCCCAGGATGGCATGCAGGGGGCAGCTGATCAATGATTCAATCTCATCCTTGATGTTCCTATCTCTTTTTCCCCTCTCTCTTCCTCTCTGAAATCAATTTTATATATATATATATATTCCTCTATCTCCACATAACCAATATGACAATATGAGTTTGTGTGTTCTTCCAGACTTTTTCTCTGCCTACCCAAGTTCACACTGACTTGAAAAAAAAAAATCCCTGATAGAACACACAACTTTAGAGTTAGATGTTCTCTTTTCCTTGAAAAATGCAGTAAGCATTTAGTATAGGTTGGAATTTTCTTTTGTTTTTTTAACTGAGATATAATTGATAGGTTAGTTTCAGGTGTACAATGTAATGATTTGATGTTTGTACATACTGCAAAATGATCACCACAGTATGTCTAGTTAACATTTGTCACCATACATACTTACAAAAATCTGTGCTCATTTGGTATTTTTTAACTTTTTATTACAAACATCCAGAATATTGAAAAAATAAAATGAATACCCATATAACCACCACCTAGTTCATCAATTGTTACATTTTGCTGTATTTATTTCCTTTATCTCTAGCTATAGAGTCATTTCTGAAGAAGTTACAGACATCATGCCACTTCGTGTCTAAATGTTTCACCATGCATTTCATAAAATAAGGACATTTACCTAAATAACCATAATACCGTTATACATCAGAAAATTAATATTTGAATATGTCAGATTTTCCCAGTTGAACCAAAATTATTCCATAAAACTTTAAACTGTGCCTTTCAAATTAAGAACTAGTTAAGATTCATATATGGTACGTCTCTTAATTCCTCTTTTTTTTTTTCCTTTTTTTTTTCTCTCATGACAGTGATTTTAAGAAACTAAGTTGGTTGCCTTGTAGAACATCCTGCATTCTGGATTTTCTGATTGTTTCTTCCTGGCATCCTTTAGTTCCTTATTGTGTATTTTCTGTAAACTAAAAGTTATTTTAATAGGCTTAATTAGATTTGGGGTTAATATATTTGAAAGATACTCTAAGTGAAGCTATATACTTTTTATAAAGTACATATTGTCAGTTTGTTCACTATTAGATGCTAAATTTGATAAATTTGTTAAGATGGTGACAGGAACATCTATTTGCAGTTAGAAGAAATCTGTGGGATATACACAAAAACATCGTGCTATAGATCTGAAAGTAATATAATGTTTATATGTCAATCTCAATTTTTTTAAAAAGAGCCCTGGCAGCTGTATCTAAGTGGTTAGAGCATCGGTCATGGGATTGGAAACTAGAGGAAATCTTTTTTCTGTGCATAAAACTAATATGAAAGTAAAAATATCCATTGGCAGTGGTTGTGTTCTGCTTTGCCTGTCTTCCGTAAGGCATGCTGCCACAGTCTTGATTCTTGATATTCTGTTTATATCTGCAGTGCTGGGCAGGGTGCTGAAGTCTATAGCACTACTGGTCACGTGTTATTTCTCCGAGTTGTATAGAAATCAACATTATAAGTCGACTGTACTTGTTCAAGTGATAGACAACCATACGAGAGGCAGGTGAGCCTTAGCTAGATGGTGACTTTGGTGAACCTGAATTATTTTTGTTTAAAATGTCTTTCTTACCCTAACCGGTTTGGCTCAGTGGATAGAGCGTTGGCCTGCAGACTGAAAGGTCTCAGGTTTGATTCCAGTCCAGGGCATGTACCTTGGATGTGTGCTCATCCTTAGTAGGAGGTGTGCAGGGGGCAGCTGATCGATGTTTCTAACTCTCTATCTCTGTCTCTTCCTCTCTGTAAAAATAAAATAAAATGTCTTTCTTATTTAAAATTTTCCTTCACAGAGGCATCAACACTAGTTTGTGAGTGTTGCAGATCTCCTTCGGCCTCAGCAATCCCTTTTTTCTTTGGAACAAAATTTTTTCCTTGAACGTCATTGGAGTTAAAATTTGAAACGTGTAGCCAGCTTGTATGGAAGATCTTCCTCCAATCATATTTGAATTAGCATTCTTTTAATGGAATGTGTCTATGCTTTCAGTTAACTGACTTTTCAGTTTTGAAAAAGCAGTGTGTTTCTTTTGTACTTAGTTCAAACCTAAAGGCAATTGTTTGGTTCAAAATGAAGCCCTTTGGCTTAAAGAATGTCAAGGTTTGTGTGCCAGCGAGCTCGGTACGCCTGGAAGGTCAGCCATGTGCATTAGGCCACAGTAGAAGGAAGGTCAAACTTATGGATGAACGGTCATATACCGTCTCAATTGGCAACGGAGACTACTTTTGGACAAATAAAGACACATTGTGGGATTATGTGCAGACTCTTACGGGTAAGAAATCAGTTACCAAAAAATGTTTTAAGAACATTTTAAAAACGGGTATACAAACAATACCCACTTCGGGCAGAAAACTTGAAAAAGTGGAGAGAGAGAATAAGGAAAATAAAAATAGTAATCCCGTTGAAGTATATCTTAATGTAAAAGAATGTAGGTAAAATGATGGTTGGTTAGTAACATATAAAAGGCTGTTATTGAGCTCAGTTCCTTGAAATGTCTGTAGAAATGAGAATTTTGGAGTCTACTGTCAGCCTTCGAGTCTAGCTTGCTTATTTATTTATTTATTTATTTATTTATTTGTCTTAAAGTTGGCTTCTCTTCTTTCCTGGAAAGTTTTTTGGAGACTTGTACAGCTCCTAGAGGATAATGATAGCATCAGCACTGGCCACCTGAGCCAGTCTGTCTTTGATGGGAAATAGGTAGAAGCTTAAATTCCTCCATGCCTTGGTGAGTTGTGTGTATTTCCCTCTGCCCTGTGTTCTCACATCACTCTTTGACAGCTGAGCCCAGAAGTCCCATTAAAGAATGTCATCTAGTCCAGAGAGGATGCAAGTATTTTAGAAGAAGCTATGGAGATAACTTGATGGCAGATCAAGAATTTTTGTCATTTGTCTTAAATTTAGTTTACTTTCTAATGATGAGGAAAGATGTATTTTTAAAACAGTTTAGGTTTCCAAACTTTTTTTTTTTTTAAGTATTTGTGTTTGTTGTTATAATTTGACTAGTGTCCCGGTGCACGGATTTGTACACATTGAAAGGAAATTAATTATAGAAGAAATATTTTAATATCGCCATTCACCCTTTCTCTATAACAGAAGTGTTAACCAAACTCACGATCAACAATAATAGATTGAAACACGTGTGTGTGATTGGTGCTAGTGAGAGCTTTATATGTATTGAACATGTGTGAGTCAACTTAGCCTTTTATACACACACACACACACACACACACACACACTAGAGGCCCGGTGCACGAAATTCGTGCACGGGGGTTGGGCGTGTCCCTCAGCCCAGCCTGCACCCTCTCCAATCTGGGACCCTGGAGAGATGTCCAACTGCCCGTTTAGGTCCAATCCCACCAAACAAGCAATTGGACATCCCTCTCACAATCCAGGACTGCTGGCTCCCAACTGCTCCCCTGCCTGCCTTCGTGATTGCCCCTAACCACTTCTGCCTGTCAGCCTGATCACTCCCTAACCACTCTGCTGCCAGCCTGATTGATGCCTAACTGCTCCCCTGCCAGCCTGTTTGCCCTAACTACCCTCCCCTTCAGGCCTGGTCATCCCTAACTGCATTCTCCTGCAGGCCTGGTCACCTCTAATTGCCCTCCCTTGCAGGCCCAGTCGCCACCAACTTCCCTCCCCTGCCGGTCTGGTCACCCCTAACTGCCCTCCCCTGCTTGTCTGATCGCCCACAACTGCCCTCCTCTGCAGGCCTGATCCCTCTCATGCCCTCCCCTGCTGGCCATCTTGTAGTGGCCATTTTGTGTCCACATGGGGGCAGGATCTTTGTCCACATGGGGCAGCCATTTTGTGTGTTGGAGTGATGGTCAATCTGCATATTACTCTTATTAGATAGGAGATAGATAGGTAGGTAGGTAGGTTGGTAGGTAGATAGATAGATAGATAGACATAAACTTGCTTAATTAGACCTGCTTTTTTTTTTTTTTTTTTTTTTTTTTAATATATTTTATTGATTTTGTACAGAGAGGAAGGGAGAGAGATAGAGAGTTAGAAACATCAATGAGAGAGAGTCATCGATCAGTTGCCTCTTGCACACCCCCTACTGGGGATATGCCCACAACCAAGGTACATGCCCTTGACCGGAATCGAACCCGGGTCCCTTCAGTCCCCAAGCCGACGCTCTATCCATTGAGCTAAACCGGTCCCGGCTAGACCTGCTTTTTGATTTAGCTAAACTTTTTCCAGCCCAGTGAAGCACCCCAACTTCTCTTTCAGGTAATTGTCAGCAACACAGCAGTAAATATCAACACAGAACAGATTATTATTGTAGATCATGCAGGGAGAAAAAAGGGTAAAATATTTAACTGTTTGACTATATTCTGTGCATTGAGAAAACCTGAAGTAATTTTCAAGTTCCACCATTTCTTCTTTTCAGTCAGGTCAAGTTTTTAAATTTTTTAAATCTCCATTGTCTTGCTAATGAAAAGAAAATAGAATTCTTCTGAGTCTCCTATCTACCTACTCCAGGACTTCTGTGAGGATCAAATAAGATGAGGCATGGGAAAGTGCTTCACAGATATTTGGTTGAACTGTAAAATGTTTGCACCTGGCTATAAAGCAAGTTGGATTCCTTGGCTGAGGAAACTCCAAGGAGGCTAGTTGCTAGGAAGGGGAAGCCAAGCATTGCTACATGATGTCATTTCCCGGTGCTCACAGTGACCATTTCCAGGCTGGGCTGGGCTTTGGGCCGCATTTTGCGCTATGGGGTTTTGGTAGCGTTGGTGGCAATTTGGTGGGGTGTCATGCTGCAGGGGGGTGGAGGGGTGGCAGGGCCTGTGTCCCACTTGGGGGAAGCCGAGTGTTGGTTTGTGGGCTCCAGGTCCGTGGTGCCATTTATTTTTAAATGTCCAGTGTGTGTCATGGCAGTTCCTACATTGAGTGCTCCCTGGTGGTCAATGCGCATCATAGCTACTGGTCAGAGGGAAGGACAGACACTTAGCCTTTTAGATAGATAGATTGTTAGATAGATAGATAATAAATATACACGGAGTTGAGAGTTCTGCTTCACTCTAAACTCATACTTTGCTTTCTGGGGTCCTGAAATTCTGTGTCCCATTTTTCACATTTTAAAGTAATTGGTTCTTACTGTTCCTGTGCACCTAAAAGTTTTGTAAAACATGTATTGTGTAAACAGTAGTCTTGCAGTCAAGCATGTTGGCTTTCTAAAGGAAAAGCTGTTTTAACACTGTCTTTATTCTAAACTGGTAAACTTTCTCCATTAAACTACTAGTTCTTCTTCCTCCCTATTAGGACTCAATTCTTTTTTACAGATTTAATTTTTTATTGAATTTATTGGGGTGACATATATACAGTTCTAAATACATCATCTGTGTATTGTACATTTACCAACCCAAATAAAATCTCCTTCTATCACCACTTATCCCCCTTTTACTTTCTTCTGTTTATCTGTATGCTAATGGTAAAACGAAATGCAAATTTATCTATTAACTTTAAGTAACAGAAGTATCACTTTTTCCTTTTTATTATTATTATTGACTAGAGAAAGAGAGGAAGAGAAAGAGAGAAACACTAATTTGGGCACTTATTTATGCACTCATTGATTGATTCTTGTACGTGCCCCGACCAGGGATTGAACCCAAACCCTTCGCGTATCAGGACGATGTTCTAACCAGCTGAGCTACCCAGTCAGTTTTTTTAAATAATAAATTGTGGAGCAGCAGTGGATAGAGCATCGGCCTGCAGACTGAAAGGTCCAGGTTCGATTCCAGTCAAGGGCATGATTCTCTCTCATCAATTTTTCTAGCTCTCTATCCCTCTCTCTTTCTCTCTGTAAAAAAATCAAAATATATTTTTTTAAGAATTGTGGAGCAGACATCATTAATCTTGAATGTAAATGGACGCTTAACTCATGTTAAGGAAGCTTTTTAAATGTGTTAGTCTTGACTTTTGGATTTCAAGTTTATGAAACAATTCTTTGCCTAGAAATTAACCTCTGAATTATCAATGTAGATTTCTCGTTGTTAAATGTTATTATTATATTCCAACTGAATTATGAATTTCTTGAAGGCATTGTACATCCTATATAATAAAAGCCTAATATGCAAATTGTCTGTTTGACCAGGGGCGGGGCCAGCCAGCCAACTATAGGAAGGAAGGCCCTGGCCGTCAGTGGCCCAGCAGCGGCGGCAGGCAGCCAGGGGAAGAAAGGCCACAGCCAACAGCCAATAGGGATCCTACCTGTGCACGAATTTTGTGCACTGGGCCTCTAGTGTATTTATAATCTCCTTGGGTCTCCAGGACCTGCTTTTGGTATATTGCTAGAGGAATAGAACTAATATCTTTCAAAGAGCACAACAGCCCTGACCGATTGGCTCAGTGGATAGAGCATTGGCCCGTGGTTTGAAGGGGCTGGGTTCGATTCTGGTCAGGAGTATGTACCTTGGTTGCAGCTTGATCCCCAGTGGGGGTTGTGCAGGAGGCAGCTGATCAATGTTTCTCTCATTGATGTTTCTAATTCTCTATCCCTCTCTCTTCCTTTCTGTAAAAATCAATAAAAAATATTTTTTTAAAAATAAAATAAAAGAGCAAACATTCTAAGCCCTAATGGGCAGAGCTGTTATCCTATATAACAAAACCCTAATATGCAAATAGACTGAATAGCAAAACAACCAGTCCCTATGACGCTCACTGACCACCAGAGAGCAGGTGCTCAACACAGGCACTGCCCGCTGGTGGTCAGTGTGTTCCCACAGGGGAGTGCTGCTCAGCCAGAAGCTGGGCTCATGGCTGGCGAGCACAGCAGCAGTGGGAGGAGCCTCTCCCGCCTCCACAGCAGCGCTAAGGACCACTTGGGGGATGTCTGACTTTCAGGGAGTGGGCCTACGCTGGCAGTCAGACATCCCCCAAGGAGTCCTGGACTGCAAGAGGGCACAGGCTGGACTGAGCGACCCAAACCCAGTGCACGAATGTCAAGTGCCAGGCTTCTAGTCCTTACATAAATAACGGTGGGCTTTCATTGAATTTGGCCATGGCTAAAGGAAACTTTTCATTAAACTTTTAGAGGAGTGGCTTCTTATTCAACACTAATTAGTCATTGTGGTTGAGAGAGCTCTAACTTCATTAGGAAGACTATTAAGAAGAAAACGGGGGTCACATCACTGCACAACTGTTATTTCTAAAGAAATGTAAAACTTGCCGAAACCGGTTTGGCTCAATGGATAGAGCGTCGGCTTGGGAACTGAAAGGTCCCGGGTTCGGTTCCGGTCAGAGGCATGTGCCTTGGTTGCGGGCATATCCCCGGTAGGGGGTGTGCAAGAGGCAGCTGATCGATGACTCTCATCGATGTTTCTAACTCTCTATCTCTCTCCCTTCCTCTATGTACAAAATCAATAAAATATATTTTAAAAATAAATAAATAAATAAAAAATAAAGAAGTGTAAAACTGTATTTGCAGATCAGGGAGCCGAGAAGCATGAAGGGACAGGTCAGTCCTCTGGGATCACTGATCAAGAGAAGGAGCTGTCCACCAGTGCTTTCCAAGCTTTCACGGTAAGAAATGTTTCCCTTAACCAGCTCCATTTTCAGGATCTCTCAAGTATAAATCATGTCACATTGAATTTTTAAATTTATACGTTGTGTGTGTGTGTGTGTGTGTGTGTGCGCGCGCACGCGCTAATTAAAGAATTAAGTTTAGAGAGTAGGTTTAGTTTTAAAATAAAAGCATTTTAGAGTTTAACTATGGTAAAAGGAACAGGAATAATTTGAGCCTTTCTCAAGTTTTCGTGCTTTCATAAATACATTTTAACTCTCACACTATTGTTTTTAAGTCTTTTAAATTTATACTTGTAAGTATGTGGGTCAGCCTTTTCATCTCACTAGTCTCTTCAATTTTTTTCTTGAATGTGCCTTAAAATGGAACTCCAAAAGTTTGTCAAAACACTAACTATTCTGACATTTTTAAACAATATGAAAAAAAATCTTACATTTGGCCGAGACCGGTTTGGCTCAATGGATAGAGCGTCGGCTTGGGGACTGAAGGGTCCCGGGTTCGATTCCGGTCGGGGGCATGTACCTTGGTTGCGAGCATATCCCCAGTAGGGGGTGTGCAAGAGGCAGCTGATCGATGACTCTCTCTCATCGATGTTTCTAACTCTCTATCTCTCTCCCTTCTTCTCTGTACAAAATCAATAAAATATATTAAAAAAAAAAATCTTACATTTGATTATCAAGTTGCATACATGTAAGCAGAAGAACTTTAGACTTCAGTATTCAGAGGAATTAAAATGTGGAGTAATCACATTACCTTTCTTGGCTAGCTTTGGCTATTATACCCTGCTAGCAATATGTACCAATATATTAATATACTAATATATATATTATACTAGAGGCCTGTCATGCATTGGTGGGGGTCCCTCAGCCTGGCCTGCAAGGATTGGGCTGAAACCGGCTCTATGACATCCCCCAAGGGGTCCTGGATTACGAGAGGGCAGTTCTCAGGTGACACACCCCAGAATTGAACTCTCTCATCTCTGGTTCCCGGTGTGGCACCCAAGTCACTGTAGCTTGGCAGCTCCTGCATTGAGCATCTGCCCCCTGTGGTCATTGCACGTCATAGCTACCAGTCGGACAGTCATTTAGGTGCATGCCTGTGCGCGCGTGTGCGCGCGCGTGTGTGTGTGTGTGTGTGTGTGTGTGTGTGTTTATAATATATATAGCTATAGTTTATATATATATATATATATGTGTGTGTGTGTGTGTGTGTGTGTGTGTATGTATATGTCTTACAGAAATGCTGCACTTTTATCAGTGTTAGAGTTTGATTCTTAGGAAATATGCAGCCACCATTTCTTTTTCTTTTCTTTTTTTCAATTTTACTGATATATGATTGACATATCACAGTTTGTGGGGTGTTGTTTTTTTTTTATCAATCCTCACCCAAGGCTGTTTTTCTGTTGATTTTTAGGGAGAGTGGAAGAGAGAGGAATAGATAGAGAGAAACATCAATGTGAGAGAAACACATCAATTGGTTGCCTCCTGAACAAGTCCCAGACAGGGCCCGGCCGAGGAGGAGCCTGCAACCAAGCCTGCCCTTGACCAGAATCAAACCCGGGACACTTTGGTCTGCAGGCTGATGCTCTATCTACTGATCCAAACCAGCTAGGGCACACAGTTTCTTAATTGACATAAACATTGTTTTATCTAATGATTTTAACTAGTATATTTTGGGGAATTATATCTTTTTAAAGAGTTTTAAAATAAAGATGAGTGGAATATATTTGGAAAAAATCATATAGGTCTTAAAGCTGGTATGTAATTTTGTGAATGTATGTTTTCATTTTTGTTGTAGGCTGGAAATTACGATGCCTGCCTTCAACACCTTGCCTGCCTACAAGATATAAACAAAGATGATTATAAAATAATTTTAAATACAGCGGTAGCTGAGTTTTTTAAAAGTAACCAAACAACAACAGATAGTTTGAGACAAACACTTAACCAGCTGAAGAATCAGGTAATGTACACAAATGAATTTAGCTATGATGCTCTCTACATTTTAGGATAAAAATAGTTAAGGAAAATTAATATGACTTATTGTCTGATATTCATAGCACAATTTCTAACATATCTGAAACATTCATTGGTATTCATTTTACTTGTATGAAATTATTATTCCAAGAAATGAAAGTTACACAGTATGATTTTGTTTTCTATTGGGTTTTCTTACTTGAATAAAATAGATTAATATACCAAATTTGAATGTGCTTTGGGTAGACAGAGTCTAGCAAAGTGGTGTAATTTTTTTCTTTTGGTAACAGATGTTGACATTAGGGTTTAATAAAGCCCTTGGAAATCTGTTTTCACTACCATCTGTGACAAAGTGTATTTTGTTCATTGTTTCAAAAAAAATTTATCCTTTTTACTGAGGGAACAAAACCTGAACAACATAGGAAAATCAGAAAGTATACTTACTAGCTTTATGGCCTTGGGTAAGATCATTAAGCTTTTTGTGCTGGTTTCCTTATTTATAAGATAGAAATGGCAATATTATCTATGCTCTCGAGGTATGGTGAGGATTAAATGAGGTCTTCTCTGTAAAAAAGGTTCCATGTAGCAGGCCTGGCACGTAGTTAAGTAGTTAGCTATTGTTTGTTCATTTTTAAATTTTACTTCTGTTTTTACAAAATGGAACCAAGTTTCTGTGTACATACTGCATACATGCTCCTGGGAAAGGCCATTTTGAGTTTGGCCCACTCCCCAGGAGTCTACAAGGTGGAAATCCAACTCAGAAACCATGCTGGCAGTTCAACATTCGAGACATATCTCCGCAGGGGCAAGGAGGAGAATCACCTTGCCTTGTGCTAGGTACTAAATAAGTCCCATCAAAACAGTTTACTAAACAGAATTTTATTATGAATGAAATACTTTTTAGTGTGAGAGTAATTGATATCTAGAGATCCTGTTGAAAATGTGGAAACATTCAGAGTAAAAAGCATTGGCCTCTGTTTCTGATTATTCATTCATGTAGATTTTTTTTCACTTTTGTGCTTTATTTTCTTACTGTTGTTAGAGCATAATCCCTCTGGATTGTTTTATAGGTCCACTCAGCTGTTGAAGAAATGGATGGATTAGATGATGTTGAAAACAGCATGTTGTACTACAATCAAGCAGTCATTCTTTATCATTTGCGGCAGTATACAGAAGCCATATCAGTTGGTGAAAAACTTTATCAGTTTATAGAACCTTTTGGTATGTTATCTTTCAAGTCGGTAATTTCCATATCTTCTCATACTTGCAAAGGTCTCTGGTGTTTGCACCCAGATAACCTAAATCGGAGAATTGCATGTCAGTAACAAAGAAAAAAAGCTGTATCCGGTTTTCTTAATGGTTGGAAAAGATAAACATTCTATCACTTTCAGATGAATCCAGGTTTTCTTTTAGCACTCTCCCAACCCAATTTTTTTTTTTTTTTTAAGATAACTGTTAGAATTACTGTTTCTAATATGAAAGAATTGCTCGTTTGAGGGGGTTTTCTTTGGTTGTGGACCTGACCCTTTCTTACCTAAGTGGTACATTAAGGAAGACGGGTTTTGTAATGTCAGGGGACTTGGGAGTCATTTATTTTGTCCACTGCCTAACTGAAGTAGAGTAGATAGTAGAGAACTGTGTTAGCTTTTTTGTTATCTTAACTAGCTTGCAATTACTGGCCTCGAGAGAGTAGGCACAAAGGTAAGGGCAAAGGGAAAAAGAGGGAGCAGAAAAAGCAGCAAAGCTGGACCCAGGAAATGGTTGTTAGAGAGGGCTATTGGTGTCCCCCCACAAGCACATTTCCGTTGTGATTCACATTTTTGTCTTTTTTTTCTCCATGGTTACTTTCTTTTAAATTCAAAACACCTGCCAAAACCGGTTTGGCTCAATGGATAGAGCATCGGCTTGGGGACTGAAGGGTCCCGAGTTCGATTCCGGTCAAGGGCATGTACATTGGTTGCGGGCATATCCCCGGAGGGAGGTGTGCAAGAGGCGGCTGATCAATGACTCTCTCTCATTGATGTTTCTAACTCTCTATCTCTCTCCCTTCCTCTCTGTACAAAAATCAATAAAATATATTTAAAATAAAATAAAAAATATATTTATATATTTTAAATAAATAAATAAATAAATAAATAAATAAATAAATAAATTCAAAACACCCATGCAGATTCCTGCTTTCTAAACACCTGATTGCTGACGTGGTCCCCTCAGAACACGTGGTGGAGTGTGATGGCTCCCCCGTGATGCTTCGAGGAGAGTTGCAGAGCCCCCTTTGGCTGACAGCTGGTTGAACAGCTGTTGACTGTGGCTCCAGGGGAGCATTTTCAAGGAGCTTCTCATCTCTCCCCCAATCCTGAGGGTGTGTGTAGTGGCTGGACAGACTGCCCCCGAGAGGCCTCAGTGGTGAAGCATTATGTAACGGGTGACCAGTCCTTTTTTTCTGAAAAGCTAGAAGTCAGAATTATACTTCAAGGATGGCACGGGTGTGGTTTTGCCTCCCTCCCACCCACATGCTGGTTTTTAGAATTTACAGAACGGTTCCTAAAATCCCATTAATCTGCTAGGGTTGAGGAGAATTTAGCAACCAATTAGTACTCAAATGTATTTTTCTTCTTTGAAAATTATTATTATTTTTTTAATTTTACTACTTGGATCCCTCATTTAACATCTATTTATTGAGCATATACTATGGGCCAGACACGGGGACCTAAAGATTGATGCAGTGAATGAAAGAGAAAATGTCTTTACCCTTACTAAGCTTCCATTTTAATGGGAGAGAGCGCTGCACAAGACATATATTGTGAGACAGCTAAATGCTATGAAGAAAAGCTAAAGTTGGATACAGAATAGAGCTTGCCTGGGGATATTGTTTTTCGAGAGGAACAGCTGGAATGCCACTGTGACTGGGGCTAGGTGGGGAAAATGGTAGGAAATGAACTCAGAAGTAGCCAGGGAAAGAACAGGTAAATTATTGTAACCTAGGTCGGGACTTCTGTTTAAGTTGGAGGGAAGCCCTTGGAGATGCCACCTTTGCATATTAACTGCACTGATTTTAGTTTTAGTTTTTTATTTTTAAATATATTTTATTGATTTTGTACAGAGAGGAAGGGAGAGAGATAGAAAGCTAGAAACATCAATGAGAGAGAGTCATCGATCAGCTGCCTCTTGCACACCCCCTACTGGGGATATGCCCGCAACCAAGGTACATGCCCTTGACCAGAATCGAACCCGGGACCCTTCAGTCCCCAAGCCAATGCTCTATCCATTGAGCCAAACCAGTCTCGGCTGATTTTAGTTTTAAATGAAAACCACTCTGGCTACTGTAGAAGAGCAAGAAGGGAATCAGGAAGACTTGCTAGGAGGTCTTTAAGGACTTATGAAATTTTCTGTTCTTGATTATAGCAGCCTTTTTTTCACCCTTATTTTTCCTCTTCTCTTTGAAAGGAAAGGAAATAGTGTTATATCATGCTTCCTTCCTTGGGTTCTTCCTTTGATGTTCTTGTCTTTATATCTTCCTCTTTGCTGTTGAAATTTTCTGATATACTCTAATCCACACCGTGGTTCTTTTGTGTCTGGAATCAAATTGTTCGTTTTTCTCATCTCTGTACCTTGAAAGGAGATACATTTACCAGAATCAGAGATCTTTTTAGAGTTAGAAGGAACTTCAGTAGATCACCTGGTCTCCTGGTCCACCCCTGTCTTCAGGCAGATAAAGTGTTCTCCTCATTCTGCAGATCGGCCAGCTGAGTCTAAAAATTAGTTCAATGATGCGTAAAGGCCACATAACTCATAAGTAGCCAGGCAGTAACTGGAATTGAGATACTCTTCCACATAAAGTAAAAGCCTCATTTCATTTGCTGGTGTTTGGTAGGTATTTTGCCAAAGGATGTTCAGTCACTAGACTTCCTGAAATGAGAGGTGGGGGGAAATGCCAATTGGAATGAAACAAGGGGCCATGAGATGCCTAATGGAACACCATTGTTAGCATTGCAAGTTGTTTCCATCATGGCACTAGGCCAGTGGTCGGCAAACTCATTAGTCAACAGAGCCAAATATCAACAGGACAATGATTCATGTGGCTCTCGAGCCGCAGTTTGCTGACCACGGATCTAGGTGATGAAATTCATTTAAGACTTAGGCTTTGCTCTTTAGAGCATGGAGGGTTGGGAGGTCTGAGATGTTTGCTTCACTTTGAATTGTAATTTTTCTTTTTGTTTTATTTTCCTGCCCCTCTCCCCCAGAAGAAAAATTTGCCCAAGCAGTATGTTTTCTACTTGTAGACCTGTATATATTAACTTACCAAGCTGAGAAAGCTTTGCATCTTCTTGCTGTCCTAGAAAAGATGATTTCACAGGGTAACAATAACAAAAACGGAAAGAACGAGGTGAGTGTCTCAAAGTGATCAGACTAAAATTTAAATAATAATGAACATCTATAGTCATTATTTTAATAGTTTTACTGAAATATTATTTCACTGTACATGATGACTAGTTAATACCACTGTATTTCATATATGAAAGTTGCTCAGAGAGTAGGTCTTAAACATGTATGTATAAGAGTTCAGTTAAATAATCCCAGCATTATTCATAAACTGTAGTAAACTATTTCCATTTGCAATACTTGCTTTTTGTTTTGTTTTGTTTTTTTAATATATTTTATTGATTTTGTACAGAGAGGAAGGGAGAGAGATAGAGAGTTAGAAACATTGATGAGAGAGATTCATCAATCAGCTGCCTCTTGCACACCCCCTACTGGGAATATGCCCGCAACCAAGGTACATGCCCTTGACCGGAATCGAACCCGGGACCCTTCAGTCCCCAAGCCGACGCTTTATCTATTGAGCCAAACCGGTCCCAGCTCCATTTGCAATACTTGTAATAGTTGGTGAAAAATAATTCAGTTCAGGAGATGCTTCTGTGCTCTGCTTGGTACTAAGGTGACAATAATGAAAACCATACAATTCTTGATTTTCAAGGAACTCAAATCTGTGGGAGAAAAATATTGAGCAAATCTGCTCAGGGACTGGGAGGATAGAGGTTGGGGAGTGTTTCAGAGAAGTTTGGATATTTGATGTGGGTCTTTGAAGATGCAATAGTTTGACAAATCAGAAAAGGAAGGATGAAGCTGGATAACCATCCAGGCAGAAAGAAAAAACAGCACAAATGGTGTGAGAAGGTGTGTTGGGGGAGTTCCAGTCATCTGAAATGGGAAGTAGTTAGTGCCTGAGAAATGTAATGGAGATCAGCAGCAGGGGACATTGGCCACTCGAATATGGGTCATACTGTGAAGGATTCTGAATACTTAACTAGGAATTTAAGGTAAAAGGTTGGCAGTGTTTATGACAGAATGTTTTTTTTTTAATATATTTTATTGATTTTTTACAGAGAGGAGGAGAGAGGGATAGAGAGCTAGAAACATCGATGAGAGAGAAACATCGACCAGCTGCCTCTTGCACACCCCCTACCGGGGATGTGCCCACAACCAATGAACATGCCCTTGACCGGAATCGAACCTAGGACCCTTCAGTCCGCAGACCGACGCTCTACCACTGAGCCAAACCGGTTTCGGCTGTTTTTAAGAAGGGAATTACGTGATCGTGTCTGGGTTGTAGAAAGCTAACCTGAGTTTTGCCCAAGTAAGACTTATGCGTTTTAAACCTAGTCTACCATTGTGCTCCACAGTGAGCTTCTCGGAGGTAGTTTCATGTCACTCACTTCACAGTAGTAAACCTCAGTCTGTGGGACTGGGACCTGGAGTTCTGAAATTTGAAACATTCTCTAGGTGATTGAGAGTTGCTCACTTGGAATCTGTGGTCAGAAATATTTCATTTTGATTAACTTTGTTCATCACCCTCTAGACTGGTAATAGCACCAACAAAGACGGTTCTAACCATAAAGGTGAAAGTGGAGCTCTAATAGAAGCTGCAAAATCAAAGATACATCAGGTAAAGTAACTTAAGAGAGGTTATACATCACACGTATTTACTTGTGGTTATGAATAATGAAGAATGTGATGGACCATTGAAAGCAGTAAATCATTTAAGACATGTATGTTTATTTATCTTTGTGGTATTGTAGTTTAGAAGCCATTTAATACTTCTAAGTATACTTTGCTTAAGATGATAATGCCATATCATTTCTTTTATTTACTCTATAGAAAATTGAGAGGAAAAATGGTCTGGGAGTGTATTAGATGATGAGATCACATTCATTTAAAAATTCATTGTTAATTAGCCATGTGCAGATAAGATTCAGTAGGATTTTTGTTTGGAACTTAAGTATAAATTTTATTCTACTGTATTTCTAGTTTTTTAGAGTGTAGTCCATGAATACAGTAAAAATAGATTATTTTAAGATAATTTTTAACTTGCTTTTGCTGGCATACCCATGTTGTAAACAGATTGGGTTTCATTTCCTTAATGAGAAAGCAGAACTGCCTCACTATGTAAATGTACCATAGTTCTTACATGCTAGCATTTTTCCTCTGACAGTATAAAGTAAGAGCTTATATCCAAATGAAGTCTCTGAAAGCGTGCAAAAGGGAGATCAAGTCCGTCATGAACACAGCTGGAAATGTAAGTTTCTTCTTGACTTTTTTTTTTTTAATATATTTTATTGATTTTTTACAGAGAGGAAGAGAGAGGGATAGAGAGTCAGAAACATCGATGAGAGAGAAACATCAATCAGCTGCCTCCTGCATACCTCCTACTGGGGATGTGCCTGCAACCAAGGTACATGCTCTTGACTAGAATCTTACCCAGGACCCTTCCGTCCACAGGTCAACACTCTATCCACTGAGCTAAACTGGTTAGGGCTTGACTTTCTTTTCTTCAATTTGTATCTCTTATGTCCTAAAATTTTCTTATTTGTACAATTTGTTATTTGTCCATTTTAAATAATTTATCTTAGTCTGATAGTGAACTATGAAGTGGTGATCGTACTGTGACTACCACTATTTAATGCAATATGTTTCTGACTTAAAATTATCACAAACATTTCTCCTTGGTATGTAGCCTTCAAACCACCATTTTCTTTTTTAAATATATTTTATTGATTTTTTACAGAGAGGAAGGGAGAGAGATAGAGAGCTAGAAACATCAATGAGAGAGAAACATCGACCAGCTGCCTCTTGCACACCCCCTACCGGGGATGTGCCCGCAACCAATGTACATGCCCTTGACCGGAATCGAACCTGGGACCTTTCAGCCTGCAGACCAACGCTCTATCCACTGAACCAAACCAATTTCGGCCAAACCACCATTTAAAAAAAAACATTTTTATTGATTTCAGAGAAGAAGAGAGGGAGAGATGGAAACATCAGTGATGAGAGAGACTCATTGATTGGTTGCCTCCTGCATGTCCACATTGGGGATCAAGCTCACAACCCAGGCATGTGCCCTTGACCAGAATCGAACCTGGAAGCCTTCAGTCCCCAGTTTGACGCTATATCCAATGAGCCAAACCGGCTAGGGCCAAACCACCATTTTAAATAGCTAACCAGTATTCTGTGAGTTGTTTATCATAATTCACATAAACACGCATTGTTATTAGATATTAGGATTTTTTTAGATTAGACTGAAAACTTTAACTCAAGATTAACAGCCAAGTTGTACAGCAAACCTGCCCCTTCCAAATGATCTTTGACCTGACAATGCCTTCAGTTTGACCAGTGCTAGTATTTGAGAGATAATTACTCCTTCCTACCTCCCCCTTCACCCCAGCCCCCCACTGAGAAATATTTTTTAAGATGGTAGTGGGAAGGACAGAAGTGAAAAATCTTGAGGCTTTTAGGATATTAATTAAAAGTATAAAATCATGCCTGGCCAGAGTCTCTCAGTGGTTGAGCATCAACCTATGAACCAAGAGATTATGGTTCAATTCCCAGTCAGGGCACATGCCAAGGTTGCAGGCTTAGTCCCCAGTAGGTAACATGCAGGAGGCGGCCGATCAATTATTCTCTCACCACTATGTTTCTATCTCTTCCTCCTCCCTTCCTCTCTGAAATCAATTTAAAAAAAAAAATTTTTTTTAAAGTATTAAATCATGACAAGATATGGTTTGTAGTAAGAATAGTTCAGGAAAATTGACCTTAGAAAATCCCAAGCAGGATTCACATTAGCCAATGTGATTTTTGAAAACAATTGTAGCCTAGACCTAAGAGGATGGGTAAGGCCTACGAAGCCAGCCAGTCATTTATGAAACTTTTTTTTTTTAGATTAAAAAATAAAAGCATGATCCCTGCCTTAAAAGATATCATAGTCATAGGGAAAGGCAAACAGAAAAATAAATGGTTGTAATGCAAGAAATATTGGGTCGGCAACTAAGTAATTGCGGATTTTTAAAAGAAAATCAAAGACAATTTTTTTATGGAACTAAATAACTTTATTCTGTAATGTATTGCCCATTTTGATCAATGACCTTTTGCCATATTTCAGGCAGCATCATAATCCCACGTTCAAAAAACTTCTGGTTTTTATTAGCAAAAAACTGAATCAGGTACGATTTGACATCATCATCATTATTGAAATTTTTACCATTCAAGGAGTTTTGTAAAGATCGAAACAAAAAGTAATCAGATGGTGCAAGGTCAGGACTATATGGTGGATGTGGCAAAACATCCCAACCAAGCTCCATTAATTTTTGCCGAGTGACCAAAGATGTGTGTGGCCTTGCATTGTCATGATGGAATACAACACCTTTTCGATTTGTCAATTCGGGCCACTTTTCTTTAACTGCATTGTTTAATTTCGTTAGTTGTTCAATGTAGACATCAGAATTGATCGTTTGGTTGGGTGGTAAGAGTTCAAAGTAGACAATTCCTTTGTAATCCCACCAAACTGATAACAAAACCTTCTTTTGATGAATATCAGCTTTTGATGTTGTTTGAGTTGGTTCACCTGGCCTGCTCCACGATCTTTTCCACTTGATATTGTTGTAAACAACCCATTTTTCATCGCCAGTTATCAGTCGTTTTAAAAATGGATCATTTTCATTATGTTTCTTTAGCAAATTGCAGCTGCTAATGCGTTGCGTTAACTGTGATTCTTTCAGTTTGTGAGGAACCCATGTATAGAGTTTTTGAACATAGCCAAGTTGTTTTAAGTGATTTTCAATGCATGTATGTGATACATGAAGCTTCTCTGCAATCTCACGTGTTGTACTGTGACAGTCCGAATTGATTATTGCTTTGATTAGGGCGTCATCAACTTCAACTGGACGACCAGAGCGTTTTTCATCTTTGAGTGAAAAATCACCAGAACGAAATTTGGCAAACCAATTTTGACACTGCCGTTCTTTTAAGGCTTCGTCACCATAAACAGCACATAACTTTTTATGAGCTTGGGATGCATTTTTCCCTTTGTGGAAATAAAAAAGCAAAATATGACAAAAATGTTCCTTTTGATTTTCCATTTTTCAACGAACGCCAAACAAAAACTACAAAACAGATCAAAAAACTTTTTTTACTGATTAACAGCTGAATAGCCAACTATCAAATAACAAAATGTGTTTTACATTTGTACTACGTCTGCAAACCTAAAAATTCAACTGAAGCCATATATGTGTGAAACCCGCAATTACTTAGCTGCCGACCCAATAGTTGTTACCCCTGAGTCCGGGAACACTTAAGGGGGAGAGAGCCTCATTTTGGTGACCATGGCTTAACTGATTCATTTATGCCTTTGAGCACAGGCCAGCACATCAATGTGATTGTGATCTCATTGAACAGTTAAAAACAAATTATAAATAACTGATGTTTTCTTTACAGTCTGCACCCTCTCTGTTTCTTAAGAGCAATTTTGAGTACTTAAGAGGCAATTATCGAAAAGCTGTGAAGCTATTAAATAGTTCAAACATTGCTGAACATCCAGGATTCTTGAAAACAGGTAAAAGAAAATGGTGAAATTTTTATATTTTCTTCCTGGCTCTTCTGCCCTTTGTTGCTTGCATCCCCGTTCCCCCCATCTGTCTGTCCTTGTCCCCCCCTACCCCCGTATACCCATTTCTAATTCTGCTAAATTTTAATTTTTGATGTTTTTATTGTCATGGCTTCCCCTCAGGGGCCCATTAGCACCCAATCACTGAAATGATCTCTCAGACTAAGCAGATAATATGCTTTGAGAAAATTTGCTTAGGATTGTCTTGGCACAGATTTCAGAATTGATATTGGCAATCTCTAAAATGGAGTTGGAAGTAGGGCATGTTGTTGACTAGTCAACAGTTACCATCATTTAATAGGAAATATCCTACCTAATAAAAGAGAAACAAATTACAAATTGCAAATTGATTATATCTTTGCTATGCCCACAAGGCAATCAGGGTGGGTATGCAAATTAACCCAACCAAGATAGTGGTTAATTTGCATGCCCAGGCCAGAGCAAAGATTGAAGATAGCTTAGAAAGAAGCCAAGAGGGAGCCAAGCTGCAGAGAAGCAAGCAGGCAGAGCGCAGAGAAGGGGGGAAAGCAGGCAGGGCAGCGACCACAGCAGGAAGCCTCATTGCAGGAACCCTCCTGCAACAGGCCTCTAGTTTCCATATAATAGTTGTATGTTTTATATATTGCTGTTTTATAACTATTAATTCTAAAACTGTTAATTTGCTTCCCATATATAAACTTTTCTTTTGGTGTTCAGATGTTTCCTAAGTTTCAAATGCCTTATAAACAGTTCTATAGGGACTATGTGGAATTGCATATAGAATTAACTCATGTTAGATAAGCCCAATTTTTAAAATATATATATTTCTTTATTGATTTCAGAGAGGAAGGAAGAGGTAGAGAGAGAGATAGAAACATCAGTGATAAGAGAGGATCTTCGATTGGCTGCCTCCTGCATGTCCCCTATTGGGGTTCGAGCCTGCAACCCAGGCATGTGCCCTTGGCCAGAATCGAATCTGGGACCCTCTATCCACTGAGACAAACTGGCTAGGGCAAGCCCAATTCTTGTATGATGTACATCAACAGTAAAATTTGTGGACAAACTTATTTGTGTTTTTCACAGGTGAATGCTTGCGATGTATGTTCTGGAATAATCTTGGTTGCATCCATTTTGCCATGAGCAAGCACAATTTGGGAATTTTCTACTTTAAAAAAGCCCTACAGGAGAATGACAATGTCTGTGCACAGCTCAGTACAGGCAACACTGACCCAGGTATGCCCTTTTCGGGGGGAACGTAAATATTTTACTGCATGAGGAAAGCCTGAGTTCTAAGAGCATCTCCAGTTATCACTGACCCTGCCCAGCACGTCTGACTGTGGGGGTTTTTAGTAGATATTTGATTAGCAAGGATTTAAGAGTAATTATCAAAGACATTTTAATTCCCCTTTTTTTCATAGATTTAAAATTCAGTATTTTTAATCCCCCCTCCCTTTTTTTTTTTTTTTTTTAATAAATTTGAAAATCAGTAACCCCATATGGGTAATGTTAACAAACAAAGTAATTTTCTAAGATTTCTTGATTGTGCCAAACTAATGTGATAGCTTCTTTTCAGCGTTTCACATGTGGTACTTTTGGCAGCACCTGGCAATCTTTAAGAAATTCCTGAAATTTATTCCTTTAATAATCATATTATCAATATATAGATTCTTGATTTTAGATGCTTAAAACCAAGCAGTCATTTAGCTTTGTATTTTTAAAAATTATGTGATGAAAAATGTATCCAAAAACATTAATAGTCTTACTATGGTTTGTGAAACTCTGAATGAGTGAGTGAATGACAGTTATCATAGGTATAGCACATTAACTTTTGTTGCTACAGTAAAATCCAGTAACACTGTACCATTAGCTGAATACTTCTGGTCAATCAAAAGTACATGACAATAATTAACCAAACTTAAAGTCAAAAGACTGGAATCTTTACAGACTCTAAAATGTGTAAGATTCAAAGGAATGAGAGTGGGTCCTCTCACTTCTCTGCCTTCCTGGAGCATGTGTGGCCCGGGTTGCTTCTCACTTGTTGGCAGCACAGGCAGCGGAGGTGACTTTGGCCAGTACTTGTGGGATTGGGGCTGGAGATCATCGTTGGTGAGAGCTAGTAAACCTCACATTGGGGTCAGTGGTATTAAACAGGGTAATGTTTAAGTACTTAGTGGAATGAATGTTTTCCTCTAAGTAACTTCTTTTGAATCTAAGAATTGATTCCCACCTAATTTTTATCATTAGGCAAAAAATTTTCAGGAAGACCCATGTGTACATTGCTGACCAACAAGAGGTACGAGCTGCTGTATAACTGCGGAATTCAGCTTCTTCACATCGGAAGGCCTCTTGCTGCCTTCGAGTGCCTAATCGAAGCTGTTCAGGTCTATCACGCCAATCCCCGCCTCTGGCTGCGGCTGGCTGAATGCTGCATCGCTGCCAATAAGGGGGTGAGTGCTGCCTGGGTACCTTTTTTGAACCCTTACTCTCCACCCATCTCCTCCTCTCCCCTCCCCCCTCTTCATATCCTCCCCACACACACTGTTATGTGGAAAGCAAAACATACTTGGGAACCTACAAGACTTCATCCCCTTTTTAACTCTCAGGGAATTTATAGAGTCTTCTCTTCCTTAATAGCTGGACAAAAAAATTTAGGTTCAGAAAGTCATTTGTTAACATTCTGGTTCTTGGTAAGTGTGGCAACAGGTATCAGCACTCACATTAAAGAGTTGAAGCCAACAAGGTCACACCCGTTGGGACAGTTGTCAGCTAGCTGCTGGGCAGGGGCCATGTCATCTGTGGGTGTGAGAATGGTGTGCGCGCCAGGTTGTTAACCTAGTGAGTGTGTGTGTGTGTGGGGGGGACTGCATTATACTGCATTCCCGGGGCTTTATTTTTACTAGTATTTATTTTTAAAAAATATATTTTTATTGATTTCAGAGAGGGAGGGAGAGGTAGAAACATACATGATGAGAGAGAATCATTGATCAGCTGTCTTTTGCACACTCCACACTCGGGATGGAGCCTGCAACCCGGGCATGTGCCCCTACAGGAGTCATACCGTGACCTCCTGGTCCATAGGTTGACACTCAACCACTAAACCCCACCGGCTGGGCCCGAGGCTTTATTTTGATTCAGTAATTGGTTCAGAGATCCCAATTACCAGGCTGTTTCCCTCTGATACACATTTGTCCACAGCGTCTAAGAGAAATAGACCAAGTTAACATCGGTGCCCACGCCTAGATTATCTCCATACGGCACTGAGTGGAAGGAAGCCTCTGTATCTCAAGTGAGGAGTGGTCAGTGGGAGGGGGGAAGGCAGGTTGTATCAGAATCACCAGATGTCTCTATCACCCCATTTTTTAACTACCATCCGCTAGGGGGTTAATGAGGGGGATAAGGACACATATGTAATACCTTAAGCAAGGAAGGAAGGGAAGAATGAAAGAAGGAGAAAACTGTGTTTTAGAAGTGTAGCTGCCCCCTTTTCTTCTTCACTGTGTTTCTGCAGTTCTCTTTTTTTTTTTACTCTGAAATCAAAGTGTCCGTAATATGCAGCATGGTGCCTCGGGGGTAGCATGTCCTAAATTAATCATTCTAAATGCATGCTGGAGTCATTCTTAAATTGCCTTTCTTCCTTAGAGCTACCTCAAACCTCATGTTAATGAAACACAGCATATGCCACAGACTTTCAGCCCCATGCACCCTTTTCTTCAGTACTGAATATAATTCCTGTATCACCGCACACTCCACACTGATGCATTTTAAGAACTTTCTTGCCCTAACTGGTTTGGCTCAGTGGATGGAGCATCATCGGCCTGCAGACTGAAGGGTTCCGGGTTCGATTCCAGTCAAGAGCATGTACCTTGGTTGTGGGCGCATCCCCAGTGTGAGGTGTGCAGGAGGCAGTTGATTGATGTTTCTCCCTCATCGATGTTTCTAACTTTATCCCTCTCCCTTCCTCTCTGTAAAAAGTCAATATTTTTTTTTTTTTTTAAAGAACTTTCTTAAAGTAACTGGAAAGGTAGTGGGTCATTTTTCATACCCTGTTTTACAGTTCCATTAAATTAATTAGAAATTATTTGCACTTTGTAGACTTCTGAACAAGAAACTAAAGGTCTTCCCAGTAAAAAAGGAATTGTACAGTCTATCGTTGGCCAAGGCTATCATCGTAAGATCGTTCTGGCCTCACAGTCCATACAGAACACAGTGTATAAGTAAGTATTTGCAAAGAGAAAGTGTATGTGTTTAAACTTATTATTTCATCGGAGGAACCACCGTGAAACAAAGTTTTATGACTATTTCACAATAGCTGCAATAGTGAATGTTACCTGACATGTGACTTTGACTTTGGTTTGTTACATTCCTGGGAGCTCAAATTACTGATGGCCCAAGAAGCCCTGGTCTAGTCAGTGCCATTATTCAGAATGTCCAGAAGAGGGCATCTCGATGTTTCCTTTTTGTTAGTGTCATTGTTAACTTTTAGGTAATTTTCTCATAGTCCCTGAAGCGAATTCTTTTAGTAGGAGAAAAAAGTACTAATACATAAAACATCCAAACCAATATAAATTCATCACATGTAAAAAAAATCTTTAAATATGAATGTCTTTATCTTATATAAAGATTTGGAGTTGTTAGTATTTCTAAAGTAATTAAGTTTTATTTAAAAAAAAAAAACTTCTCTGCTTTTTTCCCCCCAAAATAAAATTTGTTCACTACCATTTAAAAGTTTTCCCAAAGTTTTAGAATAGTATCCTGTTTCCCCAAAAATAAGACAGTGTCTAATATTAATTTTTGCTCCCAAAGATGCGCTAGGTCTTATTTTCAGGGGATGTCTTATTCTTCCATGAAGAAGAATATGGTACACATTTATTGTTAAATAAAAATAAAGGAAATTTATTACCTGTATACGGTGCGGTAGTACGGTAGTTGTCAACACAAACCAGACAAACTGTGAATCCTACAGTATCAAGAATTTACTCATTTATTCAATGACAATCATGTCATCATCTTCTGGATATAATGTCATAACAATCCAATTCCTGAATTTCCTGGTGAATTTCTTGTGACTCTATTTCTTTCAGAATCAGTGGACCAAATCTCTCATGTTTAGCTTAGGGGGGCCTTATTTTTAGGGGGATGCCTTATATTTCACTCAGAAGAAAACCTGTAAGTAGGTCTTATTTTCGGGGAAACAAGGTACATATCTAGCACACTATATTTTGGTATTTATTTATTTCAACTATGATGCAGATTTTTTTAAGGACTTGATATAGCACATCACTTTCCTACAACTTCAAAATTATTACTCATTTTCACATTTGTATGTTTTCCTAATAAAGCCTATTTAGTTTCAGTTTAGTTTGATATCAAAGCAAATAAAGTTATATAAAATCTCAACAAAATTATAAGACAAAAAAAAATAATGCTGCTCTTGCAAAACCTAATAAAGGAATTTTTTAAAGTAAAGATCAACCAAAACAAGGATTAAGTATGGAAATCTTCCTATCCTTGTTTCCAGTTCTGATTATACCTATCTTGGCCTCATTACAATTTTTCTTTTCTTTTTTTTTTTTTTTTAAATATATTTTATTGATTTTCCACAGAGAGGAAGGGAGAGAGACAGAGATCTAGAAACGTCGATGAGAGAGAAACATCGACCAGCCGCCTCCCGCACCCCCCCCACTGGGGATGTGCCCGCAACCAATGTACATGCCCTTGACCGGATCGAACCCGGGACCCCTCAGTCCGCAGACTGACGCTCTACCACTGAGCCAAACCGGCTTCGGCTCATTACAATTTTTCTTGTTGATAACTCCTCTAATCCATTAACAATAATGGGTGTAATGTATATACACTTGCAATCTATATACTTTTTGCACCTGGTATTTACAATTTGAGCTTTTAGCATTCCCTTATAACTGCTTATATTAATATTTCTACCTATCACAGGGCAGAGTTTTCATTTATACTTATATTGGTTATATTTTTGATACTGGGAAAATACTGTTTGTTTTGTTATTTACGTAGCTAATTTGGTTTTGTCCTTTTAAGTGATGGACAGTCTTCAGCCATTCCTGTAGCCAGCATGGAGTTTGCAGCCATTTGTCTCAGAAATGCCTTGTTGCTGTTACCCGAAGAACAGCAGGATCTGAAGCAGGAAAATGGATCTAAAAACAGTAATCCATTAGGTGGGAACACGGAGAGCAGCGAAAGCAGTGAAACTTGCAGGTATTCTAATCCCATTGAATCTCCTCGGCAGAATCCCTTTAGGACTTTTTATTTTTTTTTTTTTAATATATTTTATTGATATTTTACAGAGAGGAAGGGAGAGATAGAGAGCTAGAAACATCGATGAGAGAGAAACATCGAACAGCTGCCTCTTGCACACCCCCTACCAGGGATGTGCCCGCAACCAACGTACATGCCCTTGACCGGAATCGAACCCGGGACCTTTCAGTCCGCAGACGGACTCTCTATCCACTGAGCCAAACCAGTTTTGGCTGAAGGGGTTATGTTTTACAATAGTTGATAAAAGGTCTATCAGAAGAATGAGAAATGTGTGAAAATCTTGAAGTGGGTTTTTTTGTATGGTGGAGATAATGTTTTAAATTAGAGGTTTTTAAAAGAAGTATTATGTGCTGGGGGGAAGAAACTAATAAACAATATATCTCAACACATCAATGATACCAAGTTATAAGCATATTTCATTGTTTTGCCTCTTTCTGTACTTTCCTCACAAAAAAACCAAAATTTTACATTTAATTGTTTATTTGTTACTTTTTATAATTATGAGTCCTTCTTTATTTTAGCAGTAAAAGTCATGAAGGAGATAAATTCATTCCAGCTCCACCTTCTTCTCCATTAAGAAAACAGGAATTAGAAAACTTAAAGTGAGTATCCAAACAAAATAAATATTGCATTTACTGAAATGAGCACATAGTTTTTAATCTCTCTTATCCTTTTAAGATTATGAATTACATTGATCGAATGTCAGATGTTAAGCTAACCTTTCAGTCTTATGACAAACACTATTAGTCGGAATATGTTTCCCTTTTTGTAAATTATTGCATTCAGTTTGTTAATATTTTGTTAGGAATATTTGCTTCTATGTTCACAAGGAAGATTGGTTCACACTTTTCTTGTAATGTCTTTGGTCAGGCTTTGGTTTCAGGCTGAACATATAAATGAATTGGGAAGTGCTGCTTTCCTCTTGTTTTATGAAAGAGTTTATGTTTTTCTCAACTATTTGCTAGAATTCACCAGTGGAACCATCTGGCTTAGGGTTTTCTCTGTGGTGAATTTTTTATAATGAATTCAAATTCTTCAATAGAATGAGTTTTATTCACATTTTCTATTTCTGAGTCGGTTTGGGGTAGGTCAATTCCAGCATATGTATATATGGTGGGGTTTTTAACTAGCAATTGCCTAATGTAAATACTTCTCTATACCTATTTTTCCCATTTGACTTTGTGTATCTTATTGTTTGATATTGGTACAAATCTGTTTCATTCTTTCTAATGGGTGCATAACATTGCATTATATAGTATCACAATTTATTTAACATTCTTTTATATTTGGCTACTTATAATGTTTCAGTCTTTGCTATTATAAATAGTACTTCAGTGAATATCATTTTACACAATCTATAGGGGACTACTTAAAGAAGAAGGTATTTGAAACTATTTTGAAACTTGATTTAATTTCTGCAGATTTATTTGAATAAATACTCATTTTAGGATTCTTAATTTTTCATTTAACTTAAGAAGTATATTTTCCCATAACGATTAAACAGCTGCAGAACTGTATAAATTAACTTTATATTCTGAAAATGGCATTAAAGAAAAGGGTATGTGCAGGGTGGTACACTTCTCAAAGAGCTTTGTACTTCTCAAGGCATAATTCTTTGCTTTCCATATGTCTTACCTAGCAGGAGGATTGGTGACTTTCAGAGAAAATAAAATTATGTCCCTATTTTTGTGGAAAGGGGAGAAGGATCTCCATAGGGAGTTTCATCGTCATAAAGTGAGACGACGATGGGTTCGGTTTATATTAACCTTTCTTTCTTATGGAGCAGATGGGAGAAAAGAAATGGAACAAGATGGAAGGAGCCTTAGGGTAAATTTATAAAAAGGACTGCTATGCAAGACAGTAGTCATGGTAATGTGGAGACAAATGGTGCAGGGAAGGAGTCGTGAAAGATTAGTGTCGTAATTTTTAAGGCCATAAAAGCTCACAGTGCAGTTGGGTACGATCAAGGCAGATCTGTGGCAGGAGCCAGCTGTCTTCTGTAGAAGGAAGGAGCACATTGGTTCTGTTAGGATTGTGAATTCTTAGAGGTTTCATCTATTTCTGTCCTGAATTCTTGTATGTGATTGGAAATGTGTGTGACTAGTGAATAGTTTAGTTTTTATGGGCTATTATATCAATATTTGGCCCCTTGTGTTCTCTAATACCCAAGACACCAATGCAAAACCTCATTTCCTGTTTCCAGCATAACTAATAAGCAGTAAATTATCATGACCGTTCTGATGTCCACTTCTTACTGTATGGGTTCACAACATTTTGAGTATTTTCCTTTTTTTTTCTTTTCTTTTGTACATAAAGGAAAATGGCTCCAAAAAATACTCACTCTAACCAGGTTACAAGTATGTTTTCAGAAGGCATATGACTCATGAATTAGTTGAGAGATTCCATACTATAAAATCAAGGTAGGTTTCAGAAAAGTAGTCTTATAATTAAAACAGAAATTTGGCCCCAAACCAGGGAAATGTTTCCAAAATTGAATAGTTTAATTGTGAGGCTCAGATGAACTTAGAGGTACTAATATAATTGATCAAGAAAGGTATAAATGTGTGTATGTGTGTATTTACCAATAAAAGGGTAATATGCTAATTAGACCTTCCGGACAAAGCCACAGTGGCAGGGGCCAAGGCCTAGGTGGTTAGGGGCAATCAGGCCAGCAGGGGAGCAATTAGGGGGTGATCATTCTGGCAGGGGGGTAGTTGGGGACATCAGGCCAGGAGACAGAGGTGGTTAGGGACAATTGGGCAGGCAGGCAGGCAGGCAAGCAGTTGGGAGCCTGTGGTCCCAGATTGTGAGAGGGGTGTCCAACTGCTGGTTTAGGCCCGATCCCTGTTGGCAGTGGGACATCCCCCAAGGGATCTTGGATTTGAGAGGGTGCAGGCCAGACTGAGGCCCCTCCTCCCCCAACTCCCACCCCTGTGCATGAATTTTGTGCACCGGGCTGCTAGTGTGTGTGTGTGTGTGTGTTGACACCGTAAGAATATTGCTTCAGTTCCCGAACAAAGCTCTGCAAAGCCATCAGTTTCATTCAGTTAGGAAAATACATAGACGTATTCTGCAGCTTTGAATTAAATAAATGCTCTGATTTTTAAGTTTTTAAAATAAAAAAGATGATTCTATTTCTAGGTATTTAGACAAGAGAAATGAAAACTTGCCCACACAAGAATTTTATAACAGCTTTACTCACGATATACAAAAACTAGAAAATAACCCAGCTATCCATTCATAAGAGAATAGATAACTAAATGTATGATTTATTCTATCTATTGTATAATAGTACTCTCAGTAATAAAAAAGGAAAGAAATTACTGATGCCCAAGTTAACATGATTTGAATCTCAAATATTTGTGTTTCTTTTTTTATTTGGTATAAGGTACATACTATATAGTTCCATTTATATTATTTATATGATGGACAAAACTATACAAAATAATTTATATTGATAGAAATTAGAACAGTGGTTGAGAAATTGACTGGAAGGAATCATTCTGGGATGACAGAAATGTTCTGTATGTTAATATATATGTTATACACACAATATATATATATGTTATCCTCATCAAGCCATATACTTAAAATTGTGTATTTTTTTAAGAGAAATAAAATTTAATTGCAAAATTGTACTTTTATACAAAGGAAGAACATATTTTTTTCTCAAAGAAATTGATTTAAAAGATCCCTTTTTGAATAAGGTTTGAGAGATGCCAGGATAGCTCTAAAAATTTTTTTGTCCTAAGTCTTTGCACCTCCTTTAAAATATATATATATATATTTATTTATTTATTTTATTGATTATGGTCTCACATAATTGTCCTAAATTGTGTATTTTTTAAAATATATTTTTATTTCTGCTAAAACCGGTTTGGCTCAGTGGATAGAGCATCGGGCTGCGGGCTGAGGGGTCCCGGGTTCGATTCCGGTCAAGGGCATGTACATTGGTTGCGGGCACATCCCCAGTGGGGGGTGTGCAGGAGGCGGCTGGTCGATGTTTCTCTCTCATCAATGTTTCTAGCTCTCTGTCCCTCTCCCTTCCTCTCTCTAAATATATATATATATATATATATATATATATATATATATATATATATATATATATATTTCGGAGAAGAAGGGAGAGGGAGAGGGAGATGGAAACATCAATGATGAGAGAGAATCATTGATTGGTTGCCTTCTGCACGCCCCCTACTGGGGATTGAGCCTGCAACCCAGGCATGTGCCCTTGACCACAATCAAACTTGGGACCCTTCAGTCCACAGGCCGATGGTCTATCCATTGAGCCCAACTAGCTAGGGCAAAAATTGTGCATTTTGATGTATATAAATTATACCTCACTTAAAATTTTTTAAGGTTTTTAGAAAATTAATATAATTCTAAATAAATTCTTTCGGGAAATATAATTTAACCAATAAAAAGTCAATTTCCTTTACACATTATTTATGAAGTGCCATGACATGGAAAACTTGGTTTCTTAACAAAAAAAAGAATTCCTCTACTTGTATTTAACATATATTTCTTAGAACCAAGGCTACAGTATTCGGTACAGATCCACTCATCACATGTGGCTACTGACCACGTGAAATGTGGCTGTATAAGGTGTGCTGTTCAAATAGGTGATACCCAGATTTCAGAACTTATTACCCCCAAATTATCTCAGTAATTCTGGTAGTGATTATATATTGAAATATTTTAATTACATTGGGTTAATTAAAATATATACAATTAATTAAATTTTGCCTGTTTCTTTCTACTTTTGAAAAATGTGCTGACTAGAAATTTTAAAGTTACACTTATGGCTCCAGTTAATATTTCTACTGACCAGTGCTGCTCCAGGGTTTTTGAGCTGGGTTTGAAGTGTTTGTATTGTTGATATATGGTTTCTACAAATGTGTAATATTCTTGCTATGCCAGTTTTCTCACATGCCACAAGTTTTAGCTGAATATCTCTTTAGAAATATTTTTTGTCTTTAAAAGGCCTAATGTCCAAATGAATCTAGAACGTAGAAGCTTGCTCAGGATTGATATTTGGGCCATATGTTTTGATTTAATTATTAATGCCGCCACATGCATTTGGAGACAATGATTTTCTTATGCACTGATTGATTATATTACAAGGGTGTACTTTTAAGATTTTCTTTCTTTTTCTTTTTTTTAATTAAATCGTATTAGCATAACCAGTGGACACCGACACTGGGGCGGTGGGGGCTTGTCCTGGAAGTGACTGGGAAGGGGTTGATGGGGGGGAAAGGAGGCATATGTAATACTTTTAACAATAAAAAAATATATATATTAAGTTAATTAAGTCAATTTATTTTTATTGATTTCAGAGAGGAAGGGAGAAGGGAAAAAGAGATAAAAACATCAATGATGAGAGAGAAACATCCATCAGCTGCCTCCTGCACCCCCCCACTGGGGATGTGCCCGCAACCAAGGCACATGCCCCTGACTGGAATCGAACCTGGGACCCTTCATTCCGCAGGCCGATGCTCTATCCACTGAGCTAAACCGGTTTCAGCATTATGTGGGCTTTTATGACTGACTGACTTCTTCATTTACGATAAGGTTTTCGAGGTTCAACTAAGTTGCAGCTTGTATCATATTTAAAATGGAGACAAAACAGGTCCTGAAAAGCAGAAGCCTACATCTTTTGTTCCCTCCACAAAGACAAGAGCAATTTCTCACCACCTGTGGCCGGTGTTTACAAGGTATTCACGGAAGACCACCGCCTCAGTGTTTCCCATCGACTTCTCAGGCACCCGGGGCCATGCCTGTCCTGTCGATAGGTCACCCTGCTGACCAAGCCCATCGTTCCTGGGAGTCAGGGGAGCCACCGCGAGTGCCCTGTCCACATGTATAATGTCTGTGACTTGATGCTTTTTATTTGCAGCCTGGCGTGGACTGGGTTCTCCAAAATACCAGATTTGGTTAAAACAAAAAACTTTTTCAGCTTCTTTATACTGGGCTTCTATTTGTTTTTAATTTGGGTGTGTTTGTCAGTAAGATTTATTTGTTTGTTTATTTTTTTTATATTTTTTTATATTTTTTTAAATATGTTTTATTGATTTTGTACAGAGAGGAAGGGAGAGAGATAGAGAGCTAGAAACATCGATGAGAGAGAGAGAGAGTCGTCGACCAGCTGCCTCTTGCACACCCCCTACTGGGGATATGCCCGCAACCAAGGTACATGCCCTTGACCGGAATCGAACCCGGGACCTTTCAGTCCCCAAGCCAACGCTCTATCCATTGAGCCAAACCGGTCTCAGCTGTTTGTTTATTTTTGCATAGACCTAATATTGGAAAGCATAATGTTTACAAAAGATATGAAGTGGAAAACATACCTAATTTAACTTTTGAATTTTCTTAAGAATTGAAAGTTGTCAGGTTTACCATTTTCTAGATGGTTACAGATAAATGGAAACCAGTTTGTTTGTTTGTTTGTTTGTTTGTTTTGACATTTTAAAATCCAGTACTATATTCAGTTTTTTGGAAGAATTTCTTACTGGATTTTTGCAATTAAATTTTCAAACAGTGTTTGCTATGAGATCACTTAGTGAATTTATTTTCCTTTGACAAATGGTGACTTCCTGAATTTCCGCCCGCCTCCCCATTCTAACCTCGTTTTAATAAGCATTAAACTACTTCAGATACATGCTTTAGACATATTTAATGCACGAAATAATACATGGCTTGACAGATTTTAATGCTCAATCTTGTGTAGCTTGTTGCTGTCATTTGGTGCTTTAAGGAAAGGAGTTTTTTTCCTTTTCCTTTTCTTTTCCAAGGGTTGGTGGTCTGTGGACCTAGAGCCAGCTCTCCAGCGTGCAGGGGAAAGAATGGGGTTGTGTGAGATCCTCCATAGTGCGCAGAAGCTAGTGTGTCTCTTCCTTGAGGTACAGTCCTTCCAGTCTACTGACCTGTCAGATCCGCTGAGGGGCTGGTAAGCAGATTGAACAGTGACTCGAGGAAGCAGTGAGGCTGGGGGCAGGGGTGTCAGTATTTTAAGTAGCAGCTGTCATAAGTAAAGTGTGTTCTCAGGGGCTTATAGATAAAGCCGTGCACGTTTCCAGGGTCCCTGGTCTGTGGGAACAGTGCAGAAGAGTACAGGACTGTTTTCTCAGAGGAGAAGGAGGATGAGTGAGAGGGTGAGGAAAGTTGAGTTGAGGCCACTGTAAGGCACCAAGAGAAGAGGGACATAAACGTTACTTTGCGTTTCATGCAATGGAACTTGCTTAATCCTAATGTGTTTGTGTTTGTTTGTTTTTAATCAGAAAGCCATCCTTCAAATTTTGCATTTAGATATTTAAGTGTGTGTTTTCTTTCCTAGAAAGCTTGTTTTATTATTAGAATCTTTACTCCCTTTGTGATTTGATAATGGTATTTCATGGGAAAAGGGGCAGAAGTTAGCAGACTTTTACCTCGCACGTAATTATTGTTTGGCCTTCCTGGGAAACAGAATCCTTGCTGCAAATCTTACATGACTGATTTCTGGACCCAGAGCAGGCTTGACAGTGGGCTGGAGCAGTAATAGCCCCCCTACTGTCGGGAGAGGCCGAGGCAGACTTTTCCCAGCGCGCCCGCCTGAGGGGAGGCTGTCCTGGCCTCCGGGACCCAGGGCCCTCGCGGTGGCTCCCCTGTCACCCAGGAAGGATGATGGGCTTGGTCAGCAGGGCGACCTACCCACAGGACAGGCGTGGCCCTGGGTGCCTGAGAAGTCGATGGGAAACACTGAGGCGGTGGTCTTCCGTGAATACCTCGTAAACACTGGCCACAGGTGGTGAGCAATTGCTCTTGTCTTTGTGGAGGGAACAAAAGATGTGGACTTCTGCCGAAACCGGTTTGGCTCAATGGATAGAGCGTTGGCTTGGGGACTGAAGGGTCCCAGGTTCGATCTCGGTCAAGGGCATGTACCTTGGTTGTGGGCATATCCCCAGTGGGGGGTGTGCAAGAGGCAGCTGATAGATGTTTCTCTCTCACCGATGTTTCTAACTCTCTATCTCTCTCCCTTCCTCTCTGTACAAAATCAATAAAATATATTTAAAAAAAGACGCGGGCTTCTGCTTTTCAGGAGGTTCTGTTTTGCCCCCGTCTTCGGCCAAGTCGCCAATGAAAATGGGTGTTCAGCTCTGTGACTGTGGTGGGTCCTGAGTTGGTCTCCTTAGGCCCCTGGAACACCTGACCCAGGGCTCTAAAAGTCTTCCTTCTTCTTCAAAAGCGATGCATACATTGCTGATAACTAAATGTCCGTCACCATTGTAAAATAAAACCTGCAAGTAGGCCAACAGAGGACATTAGATTTCCCTCATCTCCCCATGCGGGGAGCCAAAAGGGAGATAAGTGGCCTGCCTGGTCCCTCCTTTGGGCCTGTGAGTCTTCTGTCAGGAGGAGGATCCCCCAGGGCCGGGGCTATGGGGTGGTCTTGCTAGTGAGGACAGCTCTGGGAGATAGAGGGATGTTGACAGTAGGCTTGTTAGGGAAACCCCTCAGGAAATTGCACTACTTGCCTGCTCTTGACTTCTCTCAGATTTTCAATGCCGTGCTCAGTAAGAATACTTACACTTGTAATACTTGGGTTAAATTGTTCTCTTTTTAAAAAAGACAGCAGGTACATACATGTGTATGCAACGTTAATATGTACATAGACAGATCCCAATGTAATCTTATCCTTCTGCCTTATTTTTAGGGCAGTCCTGGGACTTGATAGAGAAGCAGTGAGATAGGAGGTTGGGGAGAGCAGTGAGTTGGGAGTCCACAGTGTTGCCTGTTAGCCTGACTCGAATCACACACCCTCTAAGCTAGAGCACAGTGTATTTAATCACCTTGGATCTCGGTTTCTCCACAGGTAAAACAGGGAACCGCCTTAGGCAGTTTTTCGGCCCTACCATTGCAGCCTAAGGCCATCAGTCTCAATTTACTGGTTCCCTTCTCTGGAACCAGTCTGCTTTTCTGTGTTGTTCGAAGTTGAGGGGCTGCTTTTCCTTTAGTACAATAGATAGTTTTCTGAGGTTCCGGCAGCAGGAGCGAGCCAGTGAGAGGAAACGGCAGAGTGCTTCCAAACTGGCCCCGCTGGGCTTTCACTAGAAAGGGCCGTTTCCGGTCAGAGGATTTCGGAGTGTTAGAAAACTCAGTGGTGATACGGTTACGTCCTTCCTTAGACCGAAATTACAACCCCAATGCACTTAATGATATACATATGTATTGTAATCTGTAAACATAACTCGAAACCCTGTATCTGAGTCAGGTCATTTGTGGCCGGCCATTCAGACTTCATTTCTATTTGACAAGGGTTTATTTTAAGATTGCTTTGTGGAACGGTTGTTTAACATTTGAGTGATCTATTAGTGTCAAGTCTTCAGCTAGAGCTGTTTTAAATGAGCCACACGTTAAGTAGAAAACCAAACATAAATTTGGATTTCCAACCCAACTTAGCAAAATTAAGTGTAACTTAATTTTTTAATTCTCACATGTATTTATTCAGCCTGGGTTTTTTTTTCTTAAATATTCATTTAGAATAGTATCTGTATGACTGAAATTATTTTAGTTACTCTTTCTGATGTGGCTTAGCAAGAACTATAAACTACTTAATAGGCTCAGAGAAGGACACTTTTGCAGTAGCTAAGTTAATGGATTTTTGTAAGTGGACTGTGTTTCTTAGCAAAATCTCAAATATAGGAAGAATAACATCTGCTTCTACAGCTTTATTTCTGTAGCCCTAAACCGTTTGGCTCAGTGGATAGAGCATTGGCCTGTGGACTGAAGGGTCCCAGGTTCTATTCCAGTCAAGGGCATGTACCACGGTTGTAGGCACATCCCCAGTAGGGGGTGTGCAGGAGGCAGCTAATCAATGCTTCTCTCACATTGATGTTTCTAACTCTCTATCCCTCTCCCTTTCTGTCTGTAAAAAATCAATAAAATATATTTTTTTAAAAAGAAATGTTCTATAGAAATAAGTTCTTGATAAGCCATTAACTACATTATTTTTTTTACAGGCCAAATATATATATATCATAACTCTATTTGGTTAATTTGTTGGAAAAGGGGGTCAGTTGGATGGAAGCCAAAGATGATTTATTTAGGGAAACAGCTATACTGTGCTTCAGACCGTAGTTTTATACATTATTCTAATTATTTTCCATTAGTATTGTGGCTTCCTCTCTGCTTTCCTGGTGTCCAGATTGTCACAGTCATAACCAGGGCGTTCTTTCCTATCTCACAGATAAACCCACTGTCAGTTTTGTGACTCGGGTTTTCAGCCCTCCCCTTTTATGTTGCAGATGCTCCATTCTGGCCTGTAGTGCGTACGTGGCTCTGGCTTTGGGTGATAACCTTATGGCTTTGAATCATGCAGACAAACTTCTTCAGCAGCCCAAGCTGTCAGGATCCCTTAAGTAAGTGTGACTTGCCCTGTGCGTCCCTGCTTTGTTTGCTGGGAGGTTTTCAGTTAGTTTGGTGCCTGTTGCTTCTTCTCACTCCCCCAGTGGAATGAATATATATTAAGGGAAAGCAACTGGCATATATTTCATGTTTAATAGTGAAATTTTTTCACTTGTTGTATGTTCCTTCCTTGCTCCCCTACACTCCACCCCTTACCCCCAGTTGAGGCAGGTTAGCTAGAGGAGATGAGACCTGAGCTGGCCCTTTAAAAGGCAGAGTTAGATAATGGCTAGTGGAGTTGAGGTCCAGCTTTGAGCCCCAGAAGGCAAGGCCACGGCAGGGAGTGGGGGAAACAGTGGGCATGCTCTGCCCAAGACACTGTTTGGCAGGAACAGGGAATCTCTGGGGGAGTAAGAATATTGACTGGATGAACCAAACTGTGGAAGCTTTCAATCTATAAAAGTTTAGCTTTGTCTGCTTTGTTCTCGTGTAGAAAAAAATCATTAAGATTTTAAGCAAAGAAACTGTGGGGAGGGTGGTTATGTATGCGGGGGGGGGGGGGCAATGGTAAAATATGTACACAGATAATAATTTAATTAAAAATAAAGATTTTGCCGGGACCGGTTTGGCTCAGTGGATAGAGCGTTGGCCTGCGGACTGAAGGGTCCCGGGTTCGATTCCGGTAAAGGGCATGTACCTTGGTTGCGGGCACATCCCCAGTGGGGGGTGTGCAGGAGGCAGCTGGTCGATGTTTCTCTCTCATCGACGTTTCTAACTCTCTGTCCCTCTCAATTCCTCTCTGTGTAAAATCAATAAAAATATATTTAAAAAATAAATAAATAAAAATAAAGATTTTGAGCAAAGGTGTAACATGTCTAAGCATGTTTTCATTTTGAGAAATCATTCAGGGCATGGTGGGGAAATGGCTCAAGGTAAGAGACTGAAGAAGCAGGCTATGGTAAGCCAGGAGGATGTGCATCTGCTCTGGCACCAGTGGGCATAACATAGATGATCAGAAAAGCAGAAACCTGTAGAATGGAAGTAGAGTCGATACAGCTGACATCTGGTCTCTAACTAGTCTGGCGCTTTGGTGCGTTTTGGCTTTTCTGGCAGCAGAGACTGGAGCAATCTGGTTCTGGACCTTCACTCGATGGGCATTCCTCCTTGGACCTGCCGGTCATTTTAGAGCCTCATTACCTTCTTATGTTAATGTTACTTTCTGTATAAATAGAACAGCATCAATTTGCCAAATTTTTTTTGTTTTGTTTTGTTTTTTGTGTGTGTGTTTTTTTAAATATATTTTATTGATTTTACACAGAGAGGAATTGAGAGGGACAGAGAGTTAGAAACGTTGATGAGAGAGAAACATCGACCAGCTGCCTCTTGCACACCCCCCCACTGGAGATGTGCCCGCAACCAAGGTACATGCCTTTGACCAGAATCGAACCCGGGACCTTTCAGTCCGCAGGCCGACGCTCTATCCATTGAGCCAAACCGGTCCCGGCAATTTGCCAATTTTGAACTTTCTTAATTGGTATGTGTAATTTGTTCCTACTTAGTTAATATAAAAATTATTGTATATTTCAAAAAGATCTTTAAAATTGTTTTTTAGGGAGAGAGAGAGAAACATTGATCGGTTGCCTCCTGCACGTCCCCAACCCAGCCCAGGCACGTGCCCTGACCAGGAATTAAACCTGCCACCCTCAGTTCATGGGACAGCACCCTACCAAGTGAGCTACACCAGCCAGAGCAATTATTGTATATTTTAAGATAACATTTCAGTGACCCTTAATTATCCATTTATAAACTTAGGTATCAGTTCAAGGACTTGACTATATGTAACATATTCCAACTCTTACTATACATGGGGCATTTTTGTGGTGGTCTCCTTTTCAGTTTGAAATCCGTTTTTTCTTTTCTTTTTAATTTTAGGTTTTTGGGTCATTTATATGCTGCGGAAGCCCTCATCTCTCTGGACAGAATATCTGATGCCATTACTCACTTGAACCCGGAGAATGTCACTGATGTCTCCTTAGGGATCTCTTCAAATGAGCAGGACCAAGGTTAATGAGGACGCATTTGATCAGAAGTGGTCACCATTTCCACTTCCTTCCTGTTGTAACTCAGGATGTGTGGAAATTTAAGGGCACAGTTGTAAAGGGAAGGAAGTTTTAGGTGGCTGTCTACATTTTTAGCTGCACTGCCTTTGTGTAGTAGTAATTGTTTGCTAAGTAGACCTGGCAGTTGGTTATCATGTGGTCTGAATTCTAACTTTTAAAAGTCCAATAGTGTTAGATGTATAGTTTTGAATCATGGCTAAGTTTTTTTTGAAGGAGTGAGACTGGCATGCACTTCATTTAAGGTTATTACTCAGGCATGGGGTGGTAGGTAGTGGTCGAGTTTGATGTCTTTTAATAGAACCTCTACTACAAGAGAAGTAAATACAATTGCCCTGATCTTGGATTTTCATTTCATAAAGAAAATTAGGTTCTTAGATATATAATCTGTTGTTCTGCTTCCTGAGATTTATTTTTGTGTCTTTGCAGGATCAGACAAAGGAGAAAATGAAGCAATGGAATCCTGTAAGTGAGAAGTTTTGTAAATACTTAAGTAGCCTGGCCTGCATCCCAAAGATGTAGAGACTCCAGCCTTCTGTCCTTCATTTGTCAGCCTGGGGGGCAGAGCTGTGCTTTGTTCGGAGCAGCTCTTGGGCAGTGGATTGGGTTGCTCCCGGGCTCTGGGCCTGACCTCCTCACCAATGTCTGTGCTCTTCTTCCCCAGCTGGGAAGCGGGCCCCTCAGTGCTACCCTAGTTCCGTCAACTCCGCCAGGACCGTGATGCTGTTTAACCTTGGCAGCGCCTACTGCCTGAGGAGCGAGTACGACAAAGCCCGCAAGTGTCTGCACCAGGTGAGCAGAGAGGGCTGGGCGGCCTCCTGTAAAGCAGCCAGCAGAGGTGTGGAGTGTGGGCTCTGTGGTTTTGTTTGAGGCTTCTGGTGAGTTTGTTAAACATTAGACTATTCTCTCTCACGCTTAGAGATACTCGTGCAAGGTAAACAACGGAGCAGTATTGAAATGAACTTAGGACTTGATTAGGAAAGAGAGAAAATGAACCTAGGCACTTAATGGAGAGTTTTTTCCTGATGATTTTAATAATTTAAATTTCAAAAGATTGGAAACCAGCCCTGGCCAGTATGGCTTATTTGGTCGGAGTGTTGGGCCGTGCACGGAAGGGTCGTGGTCAGGGCACATACCCAAGGTTTGCGGGTTTTGATCCCTGGTCAGGACAATGTTTCTCACATCAGCATTTTTTTTCTCTCTCTCTTCTCTCCCTCTCTTTTCCTCCCTTTCTCTCTCAAATCAATAAAGACATATCAGGTGAGGATTTAAAAAAAAAAAAAAAAAGATTGCAAACCATCTAAATAAGGGCTTATTTAAAAAGGGGAATTACAAAGTCAAAGGGTATACAGATATTTTATATGGAAAGTTTGTGCCAAGAGACATACTGACCAGCAGCACATGAGAGAGCCAACATCCCCAGATGTTGTCAGAGTAACTGAAATTGAACCTATTCTCAGGATATGCCACTTGGTGTGTCCAGCAGTGTTGGGGCTTACCATGCAGAAAGTATCCAGGAGTGATGCTTAGTCAACTTAGTGGCATCTGGTCAGCATCTCTGATCCAAAACCAGAACAGCTAAGTGACGGACTATCCAGGGAAACACGTTCCCTGTTCTCTAGGAGTTGAGTACAGGAGTTAATGGGTAAGAGTTCCAGGGTTCCACTGTTCTCAGTGGCCAGGCAGGAGTGGTTAACAGCCCTTTGAACGTGCTGCTGGACCCCGAGGACAGCAGCAAGCAGGGCTTTTGACCTAAAGTTACGGCGTGTACGGTCCAGCTCAGGTTCTCGTGCAGCCACGCATTGGAGACACACGGCCGTAACTTTAGGGTCTGAACGGGGGCTTGTTTTGGTCCCTGGGTTTTTAGGTTAATCTAGTGGCTGGGCCTTTGTTAATTGGGAGGCCCACCCTGCCTGGGAGGGCAGAACAGTGATGTGAAGGGTTGGAAAGGGCTCCTGAGTATGTGTTTCTGAGGTTGCCTGCCCACCCCTGACCGTTCTGAACAGCGAATAAGCAAAACAGCGTTAAATCTCATAATAGATAAAGCTGCAGACTATGGTCAATGCAAAGAATAACAAATGACCAATGTTAGTAGTCAGTTGGAGGGAAAATGGAGTTTAATAGTCACAAAATGCTGTAATGGTGAGCTTGCCTGTATATAGTAAAGATGGGCCTGCCCTGGCTGGTTTGGCTCAGTGGATAGAGCGTCAGTCTGCTGACTGAAGGGTTCCGGGTTCGATTCTGGTCAAGTGCATGTATGTTGGCAGTTGGTCGATCTTTCTCTCTCATCAATGTTTCTGGTTCTCTATCTCTCTTCCTTCCTCTCTGTAAAGAAATCAATAAAATATATTTTTTTAAAAATTACGTGTCTGGTTTTGTTGATGGGATCAAGACAAAGGCATCTGAGAGCCATCAGAACAGAACCATAGTGGTCCCTGGGAGGTCATGTGGGAATGAGCTTCAATAAGTTTGCTAACTTGCCATTGGTAGGCTGGCATCCTTTTTGTCCTGTTTTTTGTTTGTTTGTTTGGGCATTTGTATCTTCCCTGCTGGTTCACCAGGGTCTTTTTTTGTTTGGAGCACAGGCGGCTTCAATGATCCATCCTAAAGAGATACCCCCTGAAGCCATCTTACTGGCAGTCTACCTGGAACTGCAGAACGGTAAGGAATTCTTTCCTCCTCCTCATTATTGGGGTCTGCTTTTTTCTCTTTGAAACTGGAACTTTGTCTTCCTTGAAGATATTACCCATCAGGTTCTTCTAAACAAAAATGTAGCTAGGGAGTTTTTGGTATTTTTGCAGACTCCTACTTCTTGCAAGTTAAGTGTATTTCCTTTTATCTGTAAAAATGCAAAATAGCGTAACTTCTGACACATAATTATAATTAATCCCTACTGATTAACTTTTCTCTTAGGCAGCCAAATGACTCTAATTGAGATCATGAGTCAGAATGCCAATGGCTCTGGTTTGTATATCTGAGTACTTTGAACACAGATATCATTAAAGAGTTTTACAATAAACCAGTTTTTGCTGAGAATTATCTAGGCCAGTGGTCGGCAAACTCGTTAGTCAACAAAGCCAAATATCAACAGTATGACGATTGAAATTTCTTTTGAGAGCCACATTTTTTAAACTTTTTCTAACGCCACTTCTTCAAAATAGACTCGCTCAGGTCGTGGTATTTTGTGGAAGAGCCACACTCAAGGGGCCAAAGAGCTGCATGTGGCTCGAGAGCCACAGTTTGCCGACCACGTATCCAGGCAATCCTAAATACCGGTAATACATCTGGAGTATATATATAACCTCCAGAACATGGCTCCCTGGAAGAAAGTCTGTGGGTCCCACGTAAGAGAGAACATGAAGTAGAAAAAAATATGTGAATGGGAGAAATGAGAAGAGACAAAAATAGAGGTGAAAGTCAGACCTTTTTGTGGATCGTGGGAATCCTTACAGTCTCCCCTCTTGATAGCTGAAGAAGGGGCGTTGAGTGCCTGGCACCCGGCAGGCCTCGGCCTCCTCAAAGGCATGATCAGTGTCAGTGCACTGTTCTAGGTCCCTTCTGTGCACTCCGCCCGGAATTTTCAACCTGGGCCATCCCTGAGCATCACTGTGGAGCTTAAAATAAACCCCTTTGCCCAGGTCACACAGGTCACTCCCGAGATCTCTCAAATCGAATTTTGGGGGCTGGGACGGAGGCATTATGTGATTCCACTGTATAGCAGAGGGCTGAGCCCTGCTCTTCCAGAACATCTTTCAATCGCTTCTTGGCCTTTTGGCTAAGATCAAGTTCAGAACATCTTTCACCCCCTCACTTGCTTTAGATGTGGTAGTATTGTTGTACGCTCGCTCCCTTTTTTTTTTTTTTTTTTTTTTTTTAATGGGAAGTGTCTTTTAGGTAATACCCAGCTGGCCTTACAGATCATCAAAAGGAATCAACTGCTCCCTTCAGTGAAAACACTCTCTGAAATGAGAAAGAAGCCAGTGTTTCAGTCCGTCCACCCGATCCAGCCCATCCAAATGCCGGCTTTCACTGTACAGAGAAAGTGATATTTTGCTCTTGGAAGACTGTTACCTGAGACCCAGGGGAGTACTTATGGGCCTTTTTAGTTGTATCACAGCAAAATGAATAAAAGACAGATGGTGAAGGGTGCTAGTTTTGGACATACAATTTGAAACGATTCTAACCCCTGATTTTATTTTTTGTTTTGCCGGAAGCTCACTTAAAATTAAGGATTCACAAATTAATTTTCATCTGTTTTTCTTTAATCTTTGCTAGACTATTAATTTGGAGCCATTATGTAATGTATCTGTGTCATAGGTAATTAAATCATGGTCTTACCAGAACAGTCTCATATAACATATTTTGTCTTTCTTGCAACTTAACTGTTCAGAGTATGTTGGCATCTGAGATTTATTTAGTGCTAAAGTTTGTAAAATTGAGAGAACAACCTCAGCAGCAGATGAGTAGCCCATCTAGAAGCTGACCCGGAGGCACAGGGGAGGAGTAGGTCATGTGTTTTATGCCTAGTTGTGAATAAAAGGACCAAATATGCAGAATAAAACCCAGAGGGCTAGTAAAATTGGCCAAAAGAAGAGAGTACTGATCTGATAGGAATCAATTTGCTAAAAATCACAAGTGAAGACAACAAGGTTCAGGGCTCTGGTCCTGTGTCCCCTCCATACCCTTGGGCAGAGGCATACCCTTGATTCTAGAGTCTGTTAGCAAGTTGTTCAAGCTTTATTGCTAACCCCTTTGCAAATGCAAACAAAAATGTACAAGCTCCTTTCCCGGAGACAGATTTGTGTTGGAGGATCAACAGGGCCAAAATTTGTGCATAGGATGAATGTTTTCCCCTCACCAAGGGGAGCAGGTAGGCAGCTGCCAGCTGGTCTGCGTCCTAGCTCCATTTTCCCCTCATCACGCGTAGCATTTGTGCTTTTGTCCCCATGGTCACAAGATGTTCCAGCATTCTACCCACATGGAAGGCAAGAATGAAAGGGCAATGGCAGTCTGTCTTGATAGGAGACTGTCAGGATCCAAGTTTTCCCAGAACCTACAGCACCTCTGTCAGGGCCTCGTGTAGCCATCCTTAGCTGCAAGGGAGGCTGGGGAAGAAGTGACGTCCCTGCCAGTGTCTGCTGCAGGTGCTGGGACAGCCCGCTTCAATGTCTTCCCAGCCTGAGCACTGTCTCTGATACCTTGTGTCAAACTGGGATTCCAGCAGCCCAGCTCTGCCTTCCACTGCCACCCATGGCAGATCCTGCACATTAACTGTAAGCTTCTTCCCACCCATTTTTCCTGCCTCCCTCACCCTTTTGTTAATGCCACCTACTAACTAAAGTAATACTAAACTCTGCTAAAAAGGTTTTAATTTTTTATTTATTATAGAGAGCAAGAGAGAAGCATTGTTTCTTATTTGTGCATTTATTGGTTGATTCTTGTGTGTGCCATCGAGGGAGGTCTTACGGTTTTCTGTAGTTGAACAGGTGTGGGTGCTGCAGGACCTAGCCTCACAGGATGGCATCTTATTTGATGGGGTCGTGAGTTCTGAGAAGAGTCCTGTTGAAGCCCCACCATCCATGAATTTGCTGACCCAACGAGAATGTGATTGTAGGTGTCCCCCAAACTGCAAGGAATGAACAAACGCTTAGAAGGGCTGGGGTGGTCCTCCTGGCCCCTACTCCTTAGGAGGCTCCTCCCACAGAGCTCTGCTCTGGCCACTTCCTTGACTGGCATGTAGGCCCAGCAACCTTCGGTGGCCTTTCCTGATCCCCTTCTACCTGCCTGCACAGGGGGACACTTCTCAAATCCTGTCCCCCCTGCCATAACCACATGCCTGATGGATGTTTCCAGCACTCACAGTCCTTCATCTGATTCCTTTGCTAGGAGCTCTGCCCCTTACTCAACCCAGGGCACTTTGAGCAAATGCTGGATCTCTGTCTCTCAGTTCTTTGGCAGGTTTGCAAAACAAGGGTACCGCTCCTCGGGGGCCCAGTGTGAGATGGTGAATGCAAAGCGCACCATTGAGTGCAGGTGAGTTCCCGTACCCCTCCCTCTCGCTGTCCAAAGGACCTGCTCAGCACCTCGGGAGAAGTGTTGACCTCACAGGCTCTGGAGCCAGGCTCTGGCTGACTACTTCAAACCTCGGTCCTCTCCCTGGGACAGTCTGATCTGGAGCAGGTTGCTTTGCTTCTTTGCGCCTCCGTTTCTTCATTTGTAAAATGAGGGTACACACAGTACCTACCTCGTGAGGCTGGAATGAGGTGTAAGGGCCTGCCTGGAACTCCTAGTGGAGGACTTCTCACTGTGTAATAGTCACGGCAGGGACTGTGTTCTGAGCCTGTGACATTGTGGAGGTAGCACTGCGGGTGGGTGGTAAGCTGTAGGGGGCAGGGGCCTCCGAGGTAAGTTTCTCTGGAAATGGCTCGTGTCCAGAACACTGGCATCATGTGTTCTCATCCCATTGTTACCTGCCTCGGGCCCCTCACCCTGTGACAACAAGAAGTCTCCCTGTCTCAGGCCCCTTCTCCCACCCTTTCCTCACCACCCTACCACTTCCTCCACCAGCTCGGACTCCCATAGGTTCCTTCAGGAGCTGCAGGGTCTTTTCATGGTAATGTGCTCCCTTCTCCTACTTAACTTCTATGGATCCCTCCTTTGCACCTAGGTGTTACCCAAACTGGATTCTCTGCCATCACCCAAAAGGAGTCACCTTTTCCCACCCCCAGGGCTTTGCTTCAGTCTCCTGGGCTCCTAAGAACTCTCTTCCAATTTCACGGTGTCCACTTCCTCGCCCTGTCTCACACTGCCTCCCTGGGACCCTGACCTGTAGCTCTTCATCCCACCAAGGGCATGTTCTGGGCTGGTGAGCTTTTTTTGTTGAGGCTCATGGTAACATGGAAACTGCAGGCACAGTTCTATGTTCCGTGCTTCATCATCTGTTTTCTTCTCCTTCCTGTTCATTATATAGTGTAAAAGGATTGCTCTGTATCAGTGTTTCCCAAACTTTTGGCATATGGGTACCCCTTCTATAATTTTCGTAACGCTGAGTATCCTTCATACTCATGAGAACATAGAATTAGGCGCAGCTAAGCACGGTGCAGTGCATAACTCCGGTGCAACGCGTACCCCCACCAGACTCTTCCCGTACCCGAGGGTACGTGTACCACACTTTGGGAAACACTGCACATGAACAATAAAATCCGAACAGAAGAATTATATATATATATGTTTTTTAAATGATTTCGGAGAAGTGAGAGGGAGAGAGAAACATCAGTGATGAGAGAGACTCATTGATTGGCTGTCTCTTGCACACCCCACACTGGAGATTGAGCCCCCAACCCCGGTCTGTGCCCTGACAGGGAGTTGAACCCTGACCTCCTGATTCATAGGTGGATGCTCAACCACTGAGCCACTCCCACCAGGCTGAACAGAAGAATTTTTGACGATGTTCTGGTCCTAGGCCTGACAGTGTCCCAGGAACTACTTGCAAGGTTGGGTTGGCCAATTAACAAAATCTCCAGGTTCACAGGGACTCGGCATCCTTGACCCTCTTTGAGCTTTATCAAGTGTTAGTTAAATAGCGGCCCAACACAGGCGGGTTACTTACTGGTCAGGCTCCGCGAGCCAGCCTAGAATAACCAGACCCGCACTTACACACGAATTCACCTTCCTTTCCTCCCTGGGGAGAACGGGGCTGAAGTGCACGCTGTAGGGTAGGAGTGGGGGCGCCGGGGGAGGAGGCAGCGAGGTTCATTAGCCCCCTCACTTGGGGCGGAGGGGATCCTTGTGGTGACCAACCATTGTCCAGGAGGATTTAGGAGGATTTGCCCAAGTGTCCCCCGTGGGCCCCAAGCCTGGTCCTAATCCGGTCCACATTTCAGACTACTTAGGATCGCATTAAATGTCAAAGCCGGTGTTTAGGGAAATATCTACATTTCGTATGCGTCGCCCGGGTCAAAAGAAAGCTGAAACGAACCTTGCGAGCCTCTGGCTGGAGAAGCGCTCTGTGTGGTCCGGGGTGTGAATGCGGAGAGGGGCGGTGGCCTCGCCTCGGGGGCCCAGGAATGCGGGCTTTTCACATGGAGAAAATGCTAATGCTTTGTTCCAGCCTCGGCCTTCCAGGCGCCGGGCCCTGCCGATTGTCGCAGCGGCATTTGCATGCGAGCAGCCCCGGTCCCCATCCCCACCCCCCTCTCCCCTCCCCCAGCTCAGCGCCTAGGGCACTTTCTGGGGCTGATGGAAAGACCTGGCTGCAAGTGTCATCATTTGGGAACTGGCTCCCTGGAAGAAAGGCTGTGGATCCCAAGTAAGAGAGAACAGGAATTTAGGAAAGATAGGTAGATGGGAGAAATGAGAAGAGACAGAAATAGCAGTTGAAAGTCAGACCTTCTTGTGGCTAAAAGCCACAGGTAGCTAGCTGTTTGGGAACGCTGGGAATGAATAGCTTTTCCCAGAGGCGCCAGGCAGGTGAACTGTTTTCCCCCTCCAATTTCAAGGTGTTATTTAGCACTTGCAATTATTTTATATAAAAACAACGTATTCCATCAAGGGAGATCCAAGCGTTGGGTGTCCAGCTGCACATTTATGTCCTTGTTGACAAGAGCCCTGCGTTTGATAGGACACTTGCAGGGGCTCCGAACTAGCCAGTGGGGGTTCATCCTCAGGGAGCAGCCCAGAGGCCGCAGATGGCGGGCCGAGGAGGGAGACACACTCAGTCCAAAGGGCTAGGAGGCGGCGGGGGTGCAGAGGCGCGGTTGAAAGCGGCTTGTCCTGGTGCCCTGGCAGCGCCAGGGCTTGATCCACAGGCGCCGCGCGTGGGCTTCGGGACGCAGAGCGCCACCTACCGGCGGCACGGTCTGTTGGCCCGAGAAACGAGCCCGGGGAAACGCTGTCAAGCCTGGAGCGCCCCTTCTCCACACCTTTTCGTGCCTGGAAACCCACCTCGGCCGGAGGAGTGCAGGGCTGGGGACCCAGCATTTCCTAGCACTGAGCTTTCTCTCTGGCCGACGCCTGGGAGCCCAAAGATGCTGGCGAGGAAACGCATACTCCGTGTCCTTCAATGATGATGTGTTTGATTAGTTTTCTTGCTTTCCATTTTACTTATTTTCTCATATTTGTTTAGTTTTATTGATTTTTTGCTTTATTTTAGTTATGTCCTTTTCATTTTGTTATTTTGTTTATTCCACTTGGCTATTTTTACTTGGCTTATTATTTCACTTCACATTCATTTTGCTAATTGTCATGTATTTCGTTTATTTTTGTTTTCATTTCTTCTATCTGATTTATTTTTTAAATTCATCTCATTTAATCTCATTTACTTTATTTCGTTTGTTGAATTTGATCTTATTTTATTTGTGGGAAAAGGAAAGGTGGCTACCTCCACCACCACCACCACCACCACCACCACCACCACCCCCTTCATTCTGAAGCTTATATGTTTTCCTGCCTCTGAAAGGCCTAGGCGTTGGAATTAGACACTCTTGGATCGAGTCGCAGCTCTGCCACTTCCTGGTTGTGTGACTGTGTGCAGACTGCCTGCCCTCTCTGGACCTCAGCTTCCACATCCGTACAATGAGTTTGATGCTCACATGGCAGCCTCAGGAGTGTTTCCTTAGAGAATGCTGCGTAGAAAATGGCCTCTAGCTGTTTTAGGAATGGTTCCCAGAGTCTCTGATGTCTGCCTAAAATCCAGTCTGCTCAGTTGTAAGAAATAAGCGTTTTCTTCCTCTCTGGCCTTTCACAAGGGCAGTGTAAAAAAACCCAGCTGTGGCTTCAGAGATCAGGAATCTGAGATCACTAGCAGCCCTCATCTGGCCTCTCTGCCCAGCCCCTTACGGGCCACATAAGTCATCCACGTGGCTGTTGACTCACCCTGGATTTCTGTGATAGTTACCCTCTCAAATAATGTCTAATAGAATTCTGAATGTGGGTTGGTTTATCTGCCTACTAGCTGTCTACCTACCTACCTATCTACTGAAATCCATCCTCTAGGCCAGTGTTTCAACAATATTGATCTGTTCAAAAAATTTTTTTAATTTTAAAAATTGATTTAAGGGAGAGGGAGAAAGAGAGAAACATCAGTGTGAGAGCTAAACATCAATTGCCTGCCTCCTGCATGATTGAGCCCACAACCTAGGTATGTGCCCTGACCAGGAATGAAACCTTTCAGCATGCAGCGATGCCCAACCAACCGAGGGCTTTGAAAAATATTTAAATCAAAAAAAATTGTTTTAAAAAGTGGGTTTTTAAAAAAAATGTTTTTGTTTTGATGAGGGTGAAGTTCTGAAAGGGGCAGGACAAATGGAAGAAAACGAAGCTAATAGGAGGGTGACCGGGGCCATGGGGGAGTGGTCTTAGGCCGCCCATCAAATCAAAAGAAGAAACAAATTTGAGAGGGGGAGTAGGTTGAGCCTGGGAAAGCTAGTGGCTTCCTTTCCTAGACCATCCAGGTTTTCCTCGGCTGAGAATGAAAAAGGGACTTTTTTCATTAAGATGCTGCATGGCTCTATTTGCCACCCTTTGAATTCCCACTTTGCTTGCAAAAGGCCTTAAGCAGGTCTAGGGGCCCTAACTCGCTCAACCTGCACAGCCAGTGTTCCTTTTTTAGAGGGTGATCCTACTGAATTAAAATTCAATTAATACGACTTTAAGGGCAAGAAAAACTATTTGTGAAAAATCATTAAACAGCACGTAAAACCCTTTGAGGAGCAGCGAATACCCTTTGAGGAGCAGAGAAGTACAGCCTGGCTTTTGTTAAGGTGCTTTGAGCCCAACGAGTTAACTTTTTTTAAGGAATTTTAACAAGATAGTGGTCAAAGTGGAATTTGTTCATGTAGTTTATTTAAGGTTTTACAAGGCCCTGCAAAGAGTCTCTCCCCTGAGTCTGGATCAGAGGGGTGTTTGGCCAGAGGTACAATCTTAGGGGCATTTTGAAATCCATGAGGAATCAAAACAACTGGCCTGGATGCTTAAAAAAAAATGTCAGGGTCCTGAAAGACAAAGGCAGGGCTGGGGACCGACCCGGATTAGAGGGGGTACAGAGACATGGCCCCTGAAGGCGGCCTGTTGTCCTGGACTGGGCCTGGGAAGGGAAACCCACATGTACCCAGAAGGACATGATTGGGAAAACTGGTGAAATGTGACTGCAGTCTGGGGAATAGATAATAGTATTATATCAATGCTAAATTTCCTGATTTAGATCACTGTGCTTTGGTTAGATAATATTTGTATTCTTAGGAAATGCACAAGTGATTAGGAATAGAGGGGCATTGTTATCTCCTCCCAAATGGTTCAGAATATATATATATATATATATATATATATTCACACACATTACACACACATATATACACATATATAATACATGTAATATGTACATATATATATGAAGAGGGAGAGAAGGAGTGATAATGCAAATGAGGAAATAGTTAACATTTAAGGACTCTGGGTATAGGAAATATGGAAGTTCTTTGAATTATTGTTGTAATTTTTCTCTACATTTAATTTTATTTCACCCTGACCAGGTAGTGCAGTTGGTTAGAACGACATTCCGATAGACCAAGGTTGCAGGTTCAATGCCTGGTCGGGGCACATACAAGAATTAACCAGTGAAAGCACAAAGAAGTGGAACAACAATTTAAAGTTTCTCTGTCTTATTCTCTAAAAATCAATCAATTGGAGCTCCAGTGGCACAATCGGTTATCGCATGGTACTTATAAAAATCAATCAATAAAAATGTTTAAACTAGTATTTAAAAATTCAAAGTAAACAAAAAATAGATAAAACTAAATAAAGCTAAGAAGAGATAAGAGATAAAATAAGAGAACGGAAAGGGGTGGGACGTAGGGAAATAAATTGTTCACATATGATGAACATTTATTTGTTTCCTCCTGCCAGATAATGCTCTGGGATAGGCCAACCGGCTGCATGAGAATTAGGAATTTTCCTAAGAGGTTTATGCCCTGACAGGGTAGTCCTAAGCCACTTGCAATCATTGAAAACCCACTATCGTCCATGCAGCCAGCAGCCAGCATCCAACAAAGAGTCAGTGAGGGCCACCACTGCCCAGACTGGAGCTTGTGACTGAGCTCCTGCCTCCAAGGAACTGGCCGTTCTATAAAGGAGACAGATGTGTAGGTTGTGTGGACAGACAGATGTGTGGGTTGACGGGAACCATGATGGCAGCGAGAATGTGGGAGTGTGTGTCTTGTTCCGGGGAGGGAGCCTATCAGAAATGACTTACTTCCCAGATGGGACACTTGAAGTAGGGTTTTTTTGTTGTTGTTTTGTTTTGTTTTTTTCTAAATATATTTTATTGATTTTTTTTTTACAGAGAGGAAGGGAGAGGGATAGAGTTAGAATCATTGATGAGAGAGAAACATCCATCAGCTGCATCCTGCACCCTCCCCACTGGGGATGTGCCCGTAACCAAAGTACATGCCCCTGACCGGAATCGAACCTGGGACCCCTGATTCCACAGGCCGATGCTCTATCCACTGAGCCAAACTGGTTTAGGCTTGAAGTAGGTTTTGAAGGCTGAGTAGTTTTCCAGTAAAAGAGAGTTGTGAGCAATAGTAGAGGGGCAGTCTGCCAAAGCACAGAGGTAGGAGACGGAATGCAAACTACTGGGCAATATTTGAGCCAGTGCCTGCTGAGCAAAGGCAACAACAGGCTGGAGGCTGGACCAGTGAGTCACTGCGGGAAGGCTTAGCGGAGGCCAGGGTTCCTAAGCTGGGATTTGAAGAGGGAGATTGCCATGGATGTGTGAAGACCATGTAGTACACACAGACGGAAGGAATGTCTGGTTCAAAAGCACATAGGTCAGCAGCACGCAAATCCCAAGGTGAGGGCTGGTAAACACCCCGGAGCCTGGGAGTCTGCACCAGGTGGGGTTGGTTGTGCAAGGTGTTTGCTTCTCACCTGAGCCTGCGTGCTTTCATGTAAGACTTCAGCCCGGAGTCCCATGGTCAGGGCCAACTCAGGAAGAAGAAATGCGTATTTACACAGAGGGGATTTAATGGAGGGATTTAATTGGACAGGTGATGGAACCCAGAGTTCAGCTTGAGCAGGAAACTGCTGACACTCGTTGGCTGGAAGGTCAAAAAGGAGGTGACGTGAGCAGAACCCAGCGGTGGAGGTCACCTGCTAGAAGATGAAGCCACGAACGGCGTGAGAGATAGATTCGTGGCTGGAGACTGGCTTTTGTGACTCGAGCCAGAAAGAGAAGGGGAGAAATACCAGGGCTTTTCTCTTCTTCCCATTCTCCACTCAGCTGCCAGCCTCCTGCTGCCCAGTGACGCAGGGACCTGGGAGAACACTACTAACCTCAGCTCCTCTTGTGATTGAGAGCACAGAGGGCAAGAGACACATCTGAGGGCACACAGGCCCAGAAGCAGCCCAGTTAGGACTTCTCCAGAATTTTTCTTTTTTTTTCTTCTTTTTCTTTTTAAAAAAAAATATATTTTATTGATTTTTTACAGAGAGGAAAGGAGAGGGATAGAGAGCTAGAAACATTGATGGGAGAGAGACATCGACCAGCTGCCTCTTGCACACCCCCTACTGGGGATATGCCCGCAACCAATGTACATGCCCTGGACCGGAATCAAACCTGGGACCCTTCAGTCTGCAGACCGGCGCTCTATCCACTGAGCCAAACCGGTTTCAGCCAGAAATTGTTTTCTGTCCCAGATGTAAACCAAACAGTCCTTTTAGTAGCAGTCGCAGTATACACTCATTCAGTCCAATGGTGCCCCCATTTAACCAACTGCTCAGGCCAAAACTCTGGCCTTACCCCCACTCTCACTCTTGAGTTTCTCTCATTCAATCCATCAGCAAATCTTACTGGTTTTCCCTCCTTTCCTCATTCCCTCCTTTCTTTCAGTCTGTCTTTTTGTCTTTCTTGTCTTTTTCTTTTTTCTTTTTCTTTTTTTAAAAATATATTTTATTGATTTTTGTACAGAGAGGAAGGGAGAGAGATAGTTAGAAACATCGATGAGAGAGTCATCGATCAGCTGCCTCTTGCACACCCCCTATTGGGGATATGCCCGCAACCAAGGCACATGCCCTTGACCGGAATCGAACCCGGGACCCTTCAGTCCCCAAGCCGACGCTCTATCCATTGAGCCAAACCGATCTTGGCTCTTGTCTTTTTCTTTTAAGATATACTGGACCCAATGCAACCTTTAGAAAGAACAAAGCTGGGAGCATCACACTCTGTTATTTTAAGAAAAGCAAAAATTAAAAAAAAAGGGGACTACACCAAACAAAAAGCTTCTGTACAGAGAAGGAAACTGTCAAGAAAATGAAAAGGCAACATACTGAATGGGACAAAATATTTGCAAATCACAAATCTGATGATGGGCTAATACTCAAAATATACAAAGAACTCATACAACTCAACAGTAAAACACACACACACCCACACATACACAATCTGATTTTAAAATGGACAAAAGATCTGAATAAACATTTTTCTAGAGAAAGACTTACAGATGGCCAGCATCACTAACCATCACTAACCATTTGCGTTTGGAAATGCAAACAAAACAAGGAGAGCCCTGCTGGCATGGCTCAGTGCTTGAACATCGACCTATGAACCAGGAAGTCATGATTGGATTCCAATCAGGGGACATGCCCTCAACCATCTCCAGTGTTCCCTCTCATCACTGACGTTTCTCTCTCTCCCTTTCCCTTCCTCTCAATAACAATAACAAAATAACAATAACAAAATAAATCAATAACAAAATAAATAAAACAATAACAAAATAAATAAAACAAAACCGCAGCCTATCCCCAGCATTGGCCTCCTGACCCAGCTTTGCTTTATTTATAGCACTGATCACAAGAAAGGAATACACTCACCTTCATTTATGTGTGCATTGTCTGTGTCCCCCTTCAAGGGAGGGACTGTGGCTCACTGCTGCCTTCCCAAAGCCTGGCACGTCGGAAGTAGGTGCTTCACAAATATTTGTTCATTGACTGATTTCACCTATTGCCTCATTCCTTCCCTGGATTGCCTTGGGTAAATCACTCCTCTGTGATTTGGCAGGTAAGTTGGATGCTGGCCGCACTCACGTGCTCCTTAGTTGGCCATCCGTCAGGGGAGTGAAGGGATTCACTGGGCCACATGTCTCTCCTCCTCCAGCAGGCTGGCCCAGGGGGGTTCAAAAGCAGCAAGCAGGAGCTCCAAAAACTCAGATGATTTCAGGTTTCTGCTTCTGTCACATGTGCTACTGTCCCATCAACCAAAGCAAATCAAATGATGTCTGACCTGGGTTATGGAAAAGCAGTGGCCTTTGATTCAGCCCTAAAAGATGGGTGGATTTAACCAAAACCGGTTTTGCTCAGTGGATAGAGCGTCGGCCTGTAGACTGAAGGATCCCAGGTTCGATTCCAGTTAAGGGCATGTACATTGGTTGCGGGCACATCCCGGGTTGGGGGTGTGCAGGAGGCAGCTGGTCGATGTTTCTTTCTTTTCTTTTTTTTTTTTTTTCTTTTCTTTTCTTTTCTTTCTTTTTTTCTTCCTTCCTTCCTTCCTTCCTTCCTTCCTTCCTTCCTTCCTTCCTTCCTTCCTTTCTTTCTTCTTCCTTCCTTCCTTCCTTCCTTCCTTCCTTCCTTCCTTCCTTCCTTCCTTCCTTCCTTCCTTCCTTCCTTCCTTTTCTTTCTTCTTCTTCTTTTTTTAAAATATATTTTATTGATTTTTAACAGAGAGAAAGGGAGAGAGATAGCTAGAAACAGAATTGAACGTGGGACCTTTCAGTTCGCAGACCTACACTCCACCACTGAGCCAAACCAGTTTCGGCTCTCATCGATGTTTCTAGCTTCTATCCCTCTCCCTTCCTCTCTGTAAAAAATCAATAAAATATATTTTAAAAAAATGATTCTCTCTTCATTGATGTTTCTCTCCCTCTCCCTTCCTCTCTGAAATAAATAAAAATATATTAAAAAAAAAAAACACACACACCACAAAACACACCTAGAAAGCTAATTAGATGTATGCTTGACATGTGATTGGTACCATACCAAGAGTGTACAGTTATTAGCTCATTTAACCCTGATGGGCTAACCCTTATATCAGTCATATTATATGCATGGGAAATCTGAGGCATAGAGAAGTTAAGTAACTTACCCTCGGTCAGCAGTCAGCAAACTGCGGCTCTCGAGCCATGTGCGGCTCTTTGGCCCCTTCAGTGTGGCTCTTCCACAAAATATCTGTGCAATTGAAACGTACAGTGCGATTGAAACTTCATGGCCCATGCACAGAAGTCGGTTTTCGGCTCTCAACAGAAATTTTAATCGTTGTACTGTTGATATTTGGCTCTGTTGACTAATGAGTTTACTGACCACTGCCCTAGGTCACCCAGTTAAGAGTGATGAAACTGGATTGTAAGCTTAGCTGAGCTCTGAATGAATTTTTTACAGAGGAAAGGAGAGAAGAGAGAGTTAGAAACATGGATGAGAGTGAGACGATCAGCTGCCTCCTGCACACCTCCCACTGGGGATGTGCCCACAACCAAGGTACATGCCCTTGACCGGAATGGAAACTGGGACCCTTGAGTCCATAGGCTGACCACTGAGCCAAATCGGTTAGGGCTGAACGAACGACTTTTAACCACTAAAGCTGGATATTGACTTTTAGCTTTCATTTGTGCAATTCAAGTTTCCCTACTGCTGTTTCTAGAGATCCAGGTGGCTAGCGCTGACACGTTACCATCTGTCTTGCTGCTTATTCTGACTTCTGGGATGTGGAAAGCACCTGACACACTTCTGTTAATGATTCCAAGACCAGAGGTAGGGCCGAGTCAAGAGCTGGCCCCAGCGTAGAGCTCTATCCCCCCTCAACTGGCAGGATGATGCAAACGAGGACTCAATGGTTGTCTATCAGGTTAGTACCCACCCATCCTCATGGTTGGAAATAGTAATTGTGATGTAATATTTGTTGAATGTTTTCAAAAACACCTGGTGAGTTATGCTTTAAAAATTGTACATGAATACACTGGAGGATGATGGTGGAGGTGCAGTGTTGACATCAAAACAAGCAGGTGCATCAGATATTTAACTAAAGGTCAGCTGAAAAAAAGCAGATGCAACGTCACTGAGGGAAATAGGGCCTAATCCCCAACCCCAGATCTACTGTCATCTTTGGAAACAAAAAATGGTCACAGATGAATTGGAGGAAGAATGCAAATTGACTGCCTACATAACAATGCCAGGGCTGATTTCTTTTAAAAGGTGGTTATTATTAAAATACAAAACGATGTATGTTCAGGATTTGGGGAGGGATATGAACTCCCTTTCTCACATCAACGTGCAGAGAGAAAGCGGGAAGGCTGTGTGCTCCTCCCTTGCTAAGAAAGGGTGTTTATTAGCTAGGATGCAATGAAAATTTTAATACTAGTTTATAGCAGGGGACTCTCCCTGGCCTTTCATCTGGGTCTATGGCTTTTGTTCCTCTCGTGGATAAGACTAATTAGAGTCTAATCCCAATTTGTTATTTACCACTATACAATATTTAAAAAAAAAATCCTAACTGTATTTCTGTGCAATTAGGATTAAATTACTGGCTTCAAAGAGTCCCCTCTTCTCCTACGGTACATTAAGCCAATGGAAATTAGGAATGTGCTAATTTAACAACTTCTACCACAGCCCTGTTTCCTGTCCATGTATCAATTTAAGAAAGGAAATATTTTTGATAAAAATCAAAACCTTTCTTCCCTCAACCTCCCTACTCTTTTTTTTTTTCTTTCTTTCTTTTTTCTTTTCTTTTTGGCTTATCCTGAGCAATTGTCCCCAGGAAATTAACCCACCAACCACTGTCAAGTCCGATTCCTCTTTCTGGAGTTACAGCCTTCCTGCCCCTCCACGCTGTCTCAGCTGACTTCTCATCTCATATCCGCTATCCACTCGCTAGAGATTTTAGTTAGGATCTTCAGGACAGTTCAACACCGCTCCACCCCCAGCTCCACCCATCATCTTTACATTTTTAAAATAAACCTCTTGGTTGGTGGGTGGGGCCAACCAAGAGAGAGACAGCAGGTCTGGGCCATCCTTTTTCTGACCCTCTGGGGCCATCTTCCTTCTGGCAATTCTCTTCCCCCATCTGTTTTCCTTTTTTTAAAATTTTTATTGCGGGTGTGTGTGTGTGTGTGTGTGTGTGTGAAAAAACAATCGAAGAAAAGATACCAATCCCCCAAATACACACAACACCTCTGAAGCAAGGCCAGTGTAATAGAAAATTCTATAGCCGGGTGCAAGAGTCTTGTGTGACCGGGTGCATGTTTGTTTACACGCAGGTCTCAAACTATGAAACGAAGAAACACATAAAGGCAGTACAGGGTAGCATGAGACGCTTACTTCTATTTCATGGGCAAACAAGGAGCTGTTTTGTTTTTCCAGTTTTATCGAGATATCACTGGCATGTTTTTTTGCTTTTATTTGGGAGTAACTGCTGCGCTCCCTATTTCATATTTCAGTCGATGTTCACTGAGCTCCGATTGACTCCAGGTGTGGAGGACAGCGCTCCTGAGGGCAGCTGAGGACTTGGCCTGTCCCAGGGGGACTGCCAGGCTCAGGACAGCAGGAGGGGCCCACGGTGGCTTTGTCCCCTTAGGGTGAGGGAGGTGTTTCTGCCGTATGGGATGTTCGGCACATTTATCCAGCCAGGTCGAGTTAAGGGCTCTTTCCGAGTTGATCTTTCCCTGTAAAACTCCCCAAATTCTGGTGAGCAAATTTAGAGAAGTTTGGGATATTTACATGGCTGTGTGTTGTTGTTTTTTTAATCTTTATAACCCATTCATGGTTATTCAGAGTGGACACAAATTATTTTTTTTCTTTCATTTTATTGAAATGTAATTTACATACAGTGACCTGCAGAGATCTTAAATGTCAGATTGACAAGTTTTGACAGATGTAGACACCAATATATTTCTAATATACATAATTACCCCGAGGTCCTCTCATCCCTGCCCTCCCAATCCATACACTCCCACCACCACGGGTAATTTTCTTACTCTTTAAGGACTAGGACTTAATTTTGCCTGTTCTATAATTTCCTGTAAATGGAATCACATAGCATGAACACTTATGTTTGTCTTCTTTCTCTTAACGGGATACTTTTTGAGACTCCTCCAGGGTATTGCCTGACCAAGTAGGACCCAACATGCCACCAACAGCTTGACAGCGTTTTTTGGACCGGGACAACCGTTCACCTCATTGGCCATCCAGACCAGATACCCTCTAAATCCTGGCATGTGGTCCTATCTGCTCTCCCAAGTCGGTCTCTTCCTAGGGCCAAGCAAGTTCCTCTCCTAGAACCGCCCAGGCAGGCAGGCAGGCAGCCTGGGGCACCACCCAGATGGCCGAGGGGCCATCACCCGGGCAGCCTCCCCCTGCACAGCTGCCCTCTGCCCCACACCCCTCATTAAAACTCAAAGGAAACTGGCCCCTCCGGAGATCAGAATTCAGGTCCGTTTAATTCCACCCCATCCAACTGCACACACAACACGGCGTGATGGTTTAGGGTTGAGCACAGATAGGCAGTCCTTTAAGAAAAGGTTAAAAAATAATAATTCCAAAAACAACAACAAAAAAGGTGGGGGTTATAAAAAACCCCTAGGTTTCCCGGGCAGGGATATCAGCTTCTGCAGAACCACGATTCCGAATGAAATCTTTTTTTTTCCTTTCTTTTCTTTTTCTTTTAAAATAAACGGAAGAGTCCCTCTCCAGTTCCTCGCTCAGAAGGTTTCAAAGGTCATCACACTGAAGCCTGGGGGCGTTCGTCTCCCCAGCGGCCTGGAGAAGGGAGGAGGTTGGAGGGAGGGAGCACACAAAAGCGAGCCGAGCAGAGAGGGCTAATGTTTCCTGTTTGCCTGGAACCCCCTCCTCTGTGTCCCCTCCTCCAGCCCCCTCCCAGCACTCGGGCGGAAGTGAGTTTGCTTCTTTGGAGATTAAAAGGATTCCGAATTCCGATCAGTCCCAATAACCAGCGAACTAAGAGGAGGAGGAGGAGGAAGAGACCGCAAAGAAGGGAAAGGGGGGAGGGGGGGGCCTCTCGCGCGCGTGCACGCCCACAGCCCGAATTGGGGGCGTTGTGTGCAAAGCCCCCGGAGAGGTCAGGGCGCGCGGCGCGAGCGAAAAGCCCGGCAGGCGCAGCGCGGCCGGGGCCACCCCTTAGTCCTTTGCACGGCGGCTCGTTTCTGAAAGATGACGCCGGCCCGCGGCGCTGGCCACGCGGCCCCCGAGCTCAGCACCGCGCCGGGCCGTGGCCGCCGGTTCCACTGATTCCTGCAGCGCGCCCCGGAGGAGGCTGCTCCGTCCCCGCGGCTCGGGATCGGAGAGGGGGGACTGAGGCGAGGGCGAAATGGCCCGATGACAAAGGAAATGTGATCCCCCTTGGCTGCCAAGGTTTCAGAGAGAGGACGGACGCGAGGAGGAGGAGGAGGAGGGGCGCGGGGCGCGCGCGCGGAGCTCGGATAGCATTGCACGACGGCGCGCGCGCGGAGCGGGGCAGCGGGTACATCTAATATCTTCCTGCCGATGAATAATTCAGGGCGGCCCGCGGGGACCTGCGGCCCCGCAGCGCGGCAGCAGCGCGGCTAAACCCGGAGGGGAAGGAGCGCGCGCGCGCGCGGGAGGCGCCCGGGCCAGCCGGGCGGGCGAGGCGGGGCGCGAGGGGCCCCAGGCCGCGTGGGGCGCGCGTGCGTGTTAAGCGCCGGCGGCCGGGCCGGGCAGGCGCGCGGGAGACTCGAGGCGCGTGGGGCGCGCGTGCGTACTGCTACCCGCGTGCGGCCGCGGCGGCCGGGCCGCTACGACCTGCAGCTGCTGCCGCGGGGCCGACCACCAGGGTCCTGCAGGGGGGGAGAGCCCGCGCCCGGCCGAGCACCAAGCCCGAGCGCGGCACGCCGCCGGGCCACCCAGGAGGGAGTCCCCGGCCGCCGCGTCATGCGGTGGGGCGGCCGGCATCGCGCGGGGGGACCACGACACGGGCTCGGCGTCGCGCCGCTCCCGCCTTTCCTCGTGTGGGGGGAGCCGTCCTCTCCCAGGAAGAAGAGACTATAACAACTCCATTCATTTAAAGAGGAAAGCAACGCATCCAATAATAATAACTCGTCGGACCAACATTTTTGGCTTCTTCTCCCGCCCCGGACTGTGGGATGGCGCACAGCGGACTCTGACTTTTTGGAGGAGGACTTCCCCCTCTGCGGGCGAGAACGCTCCGGCTCCAGCGGCTCCAGGGAGTCCGTCCTCTGACCTCCCTGCCCCCGCTCGCTCTCCCCTCGCGAGTCCGGACTTGTTCGGGCGCTCCTCCCGCTCCTGCTCCCGCTCGCGCTCTGGGAGGCGCGCGGCCCGCACGTCCTCCGGAGGGAACCGGTGCGTGCGGCCTCCGGGGAGCGGGCGGCGTTTCATGCCCGCGGCGTCGGCAGTGGCAGCGCGCGGGGCCGGACGCGGGGAGGCCGAGAGGGCCGCGCGCGCGCGCCGCTCGGGTGCGGCGGGCTCCCGGATTGCAGACCTAATCGATGCGTTTTTCTGAGTGAGTCGGCGGCTCCCCACCCACCACCTCGTCGGCGCGCGCTCTCCTCCTCTTCCTCTCTCTGGTCTCCTCCCTCCTCCTCCGGGGCCTGGTTTTGCAAATGGCTTCGTTCCCCGAGACCGACTTCCAGATCTGCCTGCTGTGCAAGGAGATGTGCGGCAGCTCCTCGCCGGCGCCGCTCTCCTCCTCCAACTCGTCCGCGTCGTCGTCGTCCTCGCAGACGTCCACGTCGTCGTCGTCGGGGGGCGGCGGCGGCGGCGGCGGGGCCCCCGGGGCGGCGGCGCGCCGCCTGCACGTCCTGCCCTGCCTGCACGCCTTCTGCCGCCCGTGCCTCGAGGCGCACCGGCTGCCTGCGGCCGGCGGCGGCGCGCCGGGAGACTCCCTCAAACTGCTGTGCCCCGTGTGCGACCAGAAAGTCGTGCTGGCCGAGGCGGCGGGCATGGACGCGCTGCCCTCGTCCGCCTTCCTGCTCAGCAACCTGCTCGACGCCGTGGTGGCCACGGCCGACGACCCGCCGCCGCCGCCACAGCCGCCTAAGAACGGGCGCGCCGGCACCCCGGCGGGCGCGGGCGGCCACAGCAACCACCGGCAGCACCGCGCGCACCACGCGCACCCGCGCGCCGCGTCCGCCTCGGCGCCGCCGCTCCCGCAGGCGCCTCCGCCGCCGCCGCCGCCCGCGCCCGCCCGCTGCTCCGCGCCGGGGGGACCCGCCGCCGCCGCCGCCGCTGCCGCCGCCTCTCCGTCGGCGCTGCTGCTGCGCCGGCCCCACGGCTGCAGCTCCTGCGACGAGGGCAACGCCGCCTCGTCGCGCTGCCTCGACTGCCAGGAGCACCTGTGCGACAACTGCGTCCGCGCGCACCAGCGCGTGCGCCTCACCAAGGACCACTACATCGAGCGCGGCCCGGGGCCCGCCGCCGCCGCCGCCGCCGCCGCAGCCGCTGCAGCCGCCGCCGCCGCCGCGCAGCAGCTCGGGCTCGGCGCGCCCTTCGCCGGCCCGCCCTTCTCCATCATCTCCGTCTTCCCCGAGCGCCTCGGCTACTGCCAGCACCACGACGACGAGGTGAGTGCGAGCGGGGCGAATTCCGAGGGGGCTCCCCCTCGGGGGGTGTTTGAGGGGCGCGCGCGCGTGTGCGTTTCCACCCGGGAGGCCTCGCCAAGGGCCCCGGGACAGTCCCAAAGCGGTGCGCGGATGGCTGCTGCTGCTGCTGCTGCTGCTGGTGGTGGTGGTGGTGGGGTGTCTTCTTTCGAGAAGTCTTGTTTCCCCTTTGGCTACCTACATGGCGGTCCTGGCAACATAGTAGGGCTGTGTGTGTGTGTGTGTGTGTGTGTGTGTGTGTATGTGTTCCCCAAACGTGGAGTGATACCCCTTTCCGTCACCCTAATTTTCCGTGTGGCCAAACGTGGCAACAACCGTTCTTCTCTTCACGAGGCAGGAGCCAGGGAAAAGAGAGAGGTGTGTGTCAGCGGTAGACCTGGTTTTCCTAAGCGCGAGGGTTTTCCGAGGACCTCCCTCTATTTCCCCCTTTTTATATAATTTGATTTCCTTATTGGTTGGACTAGGCGCGCACGCTATTGTTTTATGTAAGACCCGGGGTGGGAGCGCATGTGCTGTGTTTGTGTCCGGGGAGATGTTTTCTTGTGCGGGCATTCTGCTGGAGGCCTCCCAGCGTGCTGAAGGCTCTCTTTACCTTCTTAGCTTCTTTTTTTCCTCCTTTTTCGTGAAATGCATAGGTGGTTGCTTTTCAGGAGGGCGCATGAGTCAGGGAGAGAGAGAGATGGCTGTGTGGTGGGTGAGCATTGGAGTGCGCCGACTACTTAGACCTGGTTTCCACGTGCGCGTTTCTGGGGGAGGAGGACTCTCTATTTTTTTTTGTTGGGACGCGGTAGCAGTCCTCTCCTGGTGTTGTTTCTGAGAGCATCTGGGTCTTGGAGGACCAAGTGGGACCCCGGTCTAAAAGCGCTTCTCTTTTGGATTGTTTTCCCCGCACTGAAAAAAAAAAAACAAAAAACGTGTCCCGGTGTCTGAACCCCTGCCCTCCTCTTGCCCTTCGGTCGTGGGCCCAGGTTTGCGCCTGGAAAAGGCAGAACTGGGGGACTGTTCCCATTGCCCTCTCTCAGCTGGGAGTCCCCTGGGCCGCTCCAGCAAGGCTGCTCCAGCCTTGATCCCTACTGGAACCGGGTTGAGGGGGGCTCGACTTCTCTTGGGTGGGGTGGGGTGGGGGGAACGACTCAGCTGCACGAGGGTTCGCCAAGTCCGAGGGCTGCGCCTGTAGTCTTTGGGGCTTGGTTTCTCTGTTTGGGCTGTTAAAGCCTTAGGGTGACACCTTCCACTTCCCTGAACCCTTAGACTCTAAGGAGAGCAAAGGGCCGGCTGAAAGCGGTGAGCGGCAGGCTCTATGAAGCTGGTCGGTAACTTGTGTACTTGCTCCAGTCTTTGCCTTGGACGCAGAGCAGGAGACAGCCAAGGCTCAGAAATCGTAGTGGGAGTTTGCTGCCTTGCAAGTTGGAGTGGGCGTGCTGGTTCCGAGCCGGCAGAGGCTTGCAAAGAGCGCAGCCTTTTCCTCTCCTAACCTGTTTTTTGGGGAGGAAGGCGGAGCTCTGTTGCCTGATGTCCTTAAGCCGGCTTGTCCTAGTGGGAAAAAGTTGAAATTTTAATCTACTTGTTGTAGGGGGCCTCGCTTGTAAAGGTTCATTCTTCTAGGTTTGAAGCTGGGGAACAGGTCTTCGTTTTCTTTGTTTTTTAAGCTTTGGATGGACTCACCTTTAAAGTTTCCTACACATTTCATGGGTGAATGTTTCCAAGTATGTGTTCTTTGGCGTCACTTTTAGGAAAATGATTGAGCTAAATATCCATCCGGATCTCAGGAATGGAAAGGTGTGGAGATTAGGGTGAAATGGGGATCGGGGGGGAAGTGTGCAGGGAAGAAGAGGGCAACGTGGGGATCCACCGTATTTTCCTTCCTCCTGGGATGTGTGTTGATGGAACCCTCCTTCCCAGCAGTTGATTTTAAACGTCAGGTTTTATTTATACCCCCCCGTTAAAGATCCATCTACGATTTATTTGGACTAACACAGTGGATGCTCAGTGTCACCAGACTTGTAAAAGGTTTATGCACTTTTCCTGGGAGGTACCTGGATGCCCTGAAAATTCACTTTTTTAACATGTGCCTACACTTAGGTTAAAATTGTTTGGTAAAAGTGTTAAGATACTGCATTGTTCAGCTAAAAGGTCCTTTAAAAACATGAAGCGTTTCCGTTTTAAGCAACATCTACCTCCCACTTTTCCATTTTTTCATTACAAAAAAATTGGACATTCATTTTTAGACCTTTTTTTTTTCCCTTTCTTTCTGGGTTTAGAATGCTAGAAAATTGGAGTTTTTAAAGATAGCAAGCCAGTGCTGTGAAGTGACAGACCCCATGTTCATATAAGGGGTCTCCCCCCCCCCCCCTTTCCCCGTCCGTGGCCTAAATTCTTCTTTTCCTTCTAAGGAAGTGATGGGTTAACAGTTTTAAAAAAGTTGTTCCATTGAAAAGTCATGCTTTTGATTGGAAAAGAGCACGGGGGATGGCTGTCCCCTATCTGATTGTGACGGACTGAACACACAACCCCCCCCCCCCCCCCCAGGTATTTGTGACTGTGTGCACAATCTTACCTTGATTTTTAAAACGTGCTGCTTTGCTGAGTGGCCTCCTGTGACAACAGGCTCCATTAAATAATTCAGGGTGCTCTTGCCTTATGGTGAGTGAGGCCACCTGACCTTGGGAAGGAGGGTTGACCGCCTGGCTTTCCTCCTTCAATTTTAGGGAGGGTGTACCTCCCAACATTTGTCCCCCCTCAGGGGTTCGGGAGGCTTTTCTCCAGCACCCCCTTCCCCACAGTGCCATGGCGCCTCTGGATTGGCAAAGTATTGCAATTGGAGCGCTTGATTCAAAACAACTTTTTAAAACCAAACCAGGGAGGGAGTTGGGGTTTCCAACAACATGGTGAGAATTGCTTGCATTCGAGTATTTGGCTCCTAAAAAAAGAATCATTTGGTTTTTTTTCCTAGTCGTAGGTCTCGATGGTCAGCCTTCAGTCCAAAAGGCGGAAGGCCTGCAGGCCCCGCGGACATCCAGGCCTGGAGCTGGGTCGCGTTCCCAAAGAGGCCCCCAAGGTGGCCTGGTGGTGGCCTGAGGGCCTGCCCCTCCGCCAGCCTGGCGCCCCTGACCCACCTCCGCTCTGGGGCGCCTCACCCCGCAGGACACCCTAGGGGAAAAGGGTCCGTAGGGTTCACACGTGTTGTGTGGGGTGGGGGAGAAGGGTGGCAGGGAGTCCTGCCCCAGCCACTCCCCAGCTGCCTTGTAATGCTGTGTTATTGGCACTTAGGATCCTAGTGAGCCCCTTTGCTTGCCTTGGAGGCGACACTGGAGCAAAAAACTAGGGGGACCAGGGTGTGTGTGTGTGGTAAAGGGCTAGGTGTCAGGACTCTGTAAATGGTGGGAAGCTGAATGTGGCCTAAGTGTGTTCCGGTTTTCAGGAAGGCCCTGTTCCTAATAGGGTGTGTGTGTGTGTGTGTGTGTGTGTGTGTGTGTGTGTGATGACAATGACGATGACGGGGGTGGGGTGGGGGGGGAAAGTGACACGCTTGCATCTTAGCCAAGACAAACATTGTAGCCCATCTTTTTTTTTTTTTTTTTTTTTTAATATATTTTATTGATTTTGTACAGAGAAGAAGGGAGAGAGATAGAGAGTTAGAAACATCAATGAGAGAGAATCATCGATCAGCTCCCTCTTGCACACCCCCTACTGGGGATATGCCCGCAACCAAGATACATGCCCTTGACTGGAATTGAACCCGGGACCTTCAGTCCCCAAGCCGACGCTCTATCCCACATGTGCCAAACACAAGGCCCGCGGGCCAAATCAGTCCCGCCAGGCCTTGCAATGTGGCCCGCACCGCGCTGTCATCACTGCACTCCACTGCGTTTCCATCGCAATGACAGTTTATGACTGTTCAGTAAACCATTCGGCCCGCGATTTAGGCTGGATTTTAGATTTTGGCCCCTTCTCTGATTGAGTTCGACACCCCTACTCTATCCATTGAGCCAAACCGGTCTCAACTGTAGCCCATCTTAATCGAAGATGGCAATGTTGCTTCCAGTTAGGCAGGCCACGTGTGAGGTTTTCCTGAGTCCCCTGGATAGAAAACCGGGTGCAGATGTTGATACAATCAATATCCAGTCCCCTCCTTGGGCTTAAAAAAAAAAATACACCCACAAACTTTGGGAAGATAAGTTTTAGAATTCCAATCAAATAGGATCCTGGATATTGAACCATCTTAGACTTGGGGACTACCTTTCCCTGGGAAAACCACTTCAAAAATCAGCCTCAAACCCCTTTGAGGAAGGCAGGTTTGCTGCCTAACGTAATTGGATGTGGAGTAATTTCTTGTTTTGTGTCTCATTTGGAATAAGCCATTGTGAGAGGGGAACATACCAGTGTTGGCACCAATGTGCGTATTTTTAAATTGTGTATTCACAGCGTCTTAAGCTTTTTCAGGCACGCATACCCAGTGCATGCATGTTTGTCTTTAAATTATATGTGTCTGCTGTGTAAATGATAAAACCTATACCAAAAGACTTTCTGTGGGAACTGGAGAAAAAGTCAATAGAAGTGCGAATTCTAGTATTTCTGCAACACGTTTTTTTTTGACCTGCTGTACCTATAGGAATTAGGTGGACATGTCCGCTTAATGCATACATCTCACCTATTTGCCAGGAAACCCAACTTTTTGGTAACTTGGGAAATAGTACATTAGAGGTGGCTGCTCTGACTTGCGTTCCGCAGGTTTGTAGGTGGAAATCTGTTGAAGGAAGAAGATGCTCGATGAAACTATATGGAAGAGATGTTATTGACTTCTTAATTTCTTATCCTTGAAGGCATTCTGTTCATGGGCTTTTAAAAAGTCACATTTGAGCTGGGTAACGTGCCCCCGCAGTTGATTAAAGTGCATAGGGAATGATCTTATGAATTTGGCAAATCTTGGCTTGTGAGGTTGCCTTGCAGGCAGGCATAACCCCAGCCATGAAGTGTGCTGTAATACCTGAGATTGCTGGTGGCATCAGCCCTGCCTTGGGGGGAACCTTTTTGTGACTTTCCCTCTCACAGAGAGTCAGCAACATTGATTTTCAGGTTGTTTAAACTTCCTTTGGGTCTACAGGATTTTAATTTCCAGTGCTAGGAATATATATTTTGGAAACCATGAAGATACTTTTAGGAAGAAAACAAGAACAGGCACTTTCTCCCAGACTTTTAGTTCTTCATTTGATATTATTACTACTATAATGCTCTTTTGGATTCAGATGTGTGTTCAAGTTAAGTCGTTGTACGTGGAACAAAGAAGCCTTGGAAGTGTTTGCGGAGTGAGTAAAATTTCCTTTTGCACCAGTGTTCTTCCTCCCATTTTAGCTATTTATAAATTTCAGGACACTGTGAAACCAGCATTTAAACTGTCTAAGTTTCTTAAAGCACCACTTAAGAGACGGAAGCAACTTTCTCTTCATATGTAAAATTTACCAAGCGGAGCTGTTTCACTTTTTTGTTTTTAAATTTTTAATACTTTGCCTAAATATAGGGAGTTTGCTTTTGGGCGAAAGCTGTGAATGAGGCGAAGCGAAGCGGTTAAAATTTATCCTCTCCAGATTTTGTTTCCCCTGGTGTGAACTTAAAATGTCACATGGTTTGCTTAAAATCTTACCATTTCTCCATCCAGTTACAACAGGGCCAGGTTTATTTTAGATGTATTATTCTTAGCGAATAAAGGACCACTTTGGTGTCATTCTTCACGACATGTTTAAGCAAAAGGTTGAGATGAATTCTTACCATGCAGGCGGTTTTCCCTCTCCACTCGCCCAGAGCCCCTAACACTGACAAAGAGTTACAGGCTTGGGCTCATGAAAGGCACTTTTGCCATCTCTGTTATTTTGGAAGAGAGCAAGAGGAAGATGGATACAGGATTACAGTGGCCTAAAAGGGAGCAAAAAAAGCAAGAAACCACCCATGGCAGCCCACCCGCTTCCCCCTTCTCTTGACCTTTCAAGCATCGTGACTTGCGAGAGGAAGCTTGATCCATCTTTCCTCTTAAGTTGATGCGACCTTGTGCTTGTTCACTACTAAATTATTCTTCTCCCTTTGAGGTGTTTTGTCTCTCCTTACAAATGGAGCTGACTGAAAGCAGATTGACTGTTTTGACTGACAAGACTCTGACTTGTTCACAGAAAAATTGGGAGGGGCGGGGGCTTGAGCAATTTACATTTGAAACTATTTGAGGTAAACCTCCCTCCAGTGTAATTCCTTCCCGGCCTCAGACGCCATCTCCAGCTGCCCTCCTTTTTAGTGTGCTCGGCAATGGGTGTTGAAGGTGTAGCCTGAGAGGAAATGGGGGGAAGACTCCATCCAGCTCCCCCTGGGTCTCCTCTCCCACGCAAATCCTATTTGGGCAATCCATACTTTTTATTTTTCTTTGTTAATCCTCACCCAAAGATATTTTCTCATCGAGTTTTAGGGAGAATTGAAGGGATAGGAGGAGAGAGGGAGAGAGAAATATCGAGAGACACATCAATTGGTTGCCTTCTGCCGCTCTCTTACCAGGGCTGCCTGCAACTGAGGTACAAAATACTGGCCTGATAACTTCAGATTAAATGTAGATTTCATGCCCTAACTGGTTTGACCGGAATCGAACCCGGAACCCTCCAGTCCCGAAGGCCAAGGCTCTATCCACTGAGCCAAACCAGTTAGGGCGTGAAATCTACATTTAATCTGAAGTTATCAGGTCGGTATTTTGTTTTGTCGTCCTTAATGTAGAATTTTTTTTTAAAAAAAAACGAATCCCAGACCTTTACCTGAGCATCAGTTCCCACCAAGTGAGTTTTTAGTTAATCTGTATAATGCTCCCGGATAAATAATCCCTGGGTACAACAGTCTAAGAGAGTGGTAATTTTTAGTGATCAAGTTCCTGCTTTCAGCACATTGAAAAGTTGTCCATTTTGGGGAAGGGAGGCTTGATGAAGATGATAATTTTCAGTGGTGAATATGTAACCTGGACAGGCTCCTGCAGAATAGCACATGCTGTCCACATAAATGGAATTGGAATGAAGCAGAGCATTGTACACAGAAGAGAATTAAGTCCGTCCAGGTTTGTAAGACGGAGGGCATCCGCTCCCAGCTTGGCCACCCTGGGGATTGTGAGGCCCCTGAGTGGGCTTGGTGTAGCCTGAGCTGCTGGTTGGCGAGGACCCCTGGGAATGAGAGAGGAACCCCGGTGCCTTCCTAACATGTGTCAACAGCTGTATCCTTTAGTTGTTACTTCTGGGAAGCTTGGCCAGCCGTTTCCTTCTGGCCTTAACCATTTGCAGTTACAAGTGTTCCTCTTGAAATGTCAGCGGCCTTTGGGAATTCATATTCTGACTTAATTGGGATAATTATAAAAAACTATTTTATATATATATATATATATATATATATATACACACACACACACACACACACACACACACATATATATATATATATATATATATATATATATATATATATACAAATCCGCACTTAGATTTTGTTGCTAACCATGGATCTGATATGACTACTTCAGCACAAGTGTTTTTTTAAAAAAATGAGAATTGTTGCTGGAACTGGTTTGGCTCAGTGGATAGAGCCTCGGCCTGCGGACTGAGGGGTCCTGGGTTCGATTCTGGTCAAGGGCGTGTACATTGATTGGGGGCACATCCCCGGTGGGGAATGTGCAGGAGGCAGCTGATCGATGATTCTCTCTCATCAATGTTTCTAACTCTCTATCCCTCTCCCTCCTCTCTGTAAAAAACATATATATATATATATATATATATATATATATATATATATATATATATATATTTTTTTTTTAAGAGAATTAAGTGGCACCTGCGGGCATAATTATGATGAGTTCAGACCATGTCTGTAAATTTTGGTCTGTGCCCTCTGTCTCTGAGATAGGTATCAGAGGGAGCTGTTTCTTTCTCACTTGGGATCATCTATCTATAGGCTTGTACGGAAGACACACACAGATGTGTGGGTAAGGGTTAGCAGGAAAGGATAAAGTTTTGGTAGTAGTTGGAAAAAAGGTTTTTGTGATGGTTCTTATTAAAGGTTTAGCTTTCCTCGAGCAACCCAGACAATGTGATTCTAGGTTGCGTCATTGCTCTGCCTCAGTTTCCTCATTTGTAAAATGGCAGGGCCACTATTGAGTGTTCTGGGGATTAGCGGTAACACGTCTCAACAGTGCCCCACAATAGAAGGCGGTTGTCAACATCCATAATAGTTTTCTTACTCAGCTGCATGTTAGGGTATGGAAGTAGAGAGACCCTTCCCTCCTCCCTCTCCCCTCCTCTTTCCCTCAAAAGGGAGTGTTGTAGGAGAAAACCAATTTTCAGTGGTAGAAATCGGAGCTGTGCTTTTTATCAGTGTACCATGATCTAAATTAGGGGTGTCGAACTCAATCAGAGAAGGGGCCAAAATCTAAAATCCAGCCTAAATCGCGGGCCGAATGGTTTACTGAACAGTCATAAACTGTCATTGTGATGGAAACGCAGCGGAGTGCAGTGATGACAGCGCGGTGCGGGCCACATTGCAAGGCCTGGCGGGACGGATTTGGCCCGCGGGCCTTGTGTTTGACACATGTGACTAAATCATGCTGGGAACCTTGTTTCTGCCAAGGGCCATTTGGATATCTATACCATGAGGGCCATTCAGAATTACCAACTTTTACTGGTAAAAATTAGCCAGCTGTATTTGGTCAGACATTTAACTAACGCCCCCCGAATGCCGTGGCAGGGCCAGAGCAAATAACTTCGTGGCCTTATACAGCCGGCGTTCCCCACCTCTGGTCAAAATGAAAACGATAGGTAGTTTTTTTGTTTTTGTTTTTTAATATATTTTTTTATTGATTTTTTTACAGAGAGGAAGGGAGAGAGATAGAGAGCTAGAAACGTCGATGAGAGAGTAACATCGACCAGCTGCCTCTTGCACACTCCCCACTGGGGATGTGCCTGCAACCAATGTATATGGCCTTGACCGGAATCGAACCTGGGACCTTTCAGTCCGCAGACCAACGCGCTACCATTGAGCCAAACCGGTTTCGGCAAGATAGGTAGTTTTTGCAGGTGATACAAGGTGTACCAGAGAGAAATGCATAAGCCTTGTTTCACAAGAAAAATTGGGTGTGACTTTTGGTCGGCAAACTCATTAGTCAACAGAGCCAAATATCAACAGGACAACGATTGAAAGAGCCACATTTTTTAAACTTCCTCGAACGGCACTTCTTCAAAATAGACGCGCCTAGGCCGTGGTATTTTGTGGAAGAGCCACACTCCAGGGGCCAAAGAGCCGCATGTGGCTCGTGAGCTGCAGTTTGTCCACCCCGGGCTTTTAGACCATTTTAGGGTTTTAAGGCTCCGCAAACTGAAGAGAGAAGTTGGGGGCAAGTGTCTTTAGAGCAGTGTTTTTCAACCTTTTTTGGGCAAAGGCACACTTGTTTCATGAAAAAAATCACGAGGCACACCACCATTAGAAAATGTTAAAAAATTTAACTCTGTGCCTATATTGACTATATATAAAGTAATTCTCTTGAATAGGAATCAAATAAACACAAAGAAAGTATTTTATAATTACTTTATTATGAAATATTAAGTAAACAAAATAGTGAAAAATTATAAAATTCTTGTCTTGTCTGCACCTACGGCACACCAGGCAACATAGTGTGCCGCGGAACAGCGGTTGAAAAACCCTGCTTTAGAGCACATGTGTCAAACACAAGGCCCGCGGGCCAAATCCGTCCCGCCAGGCCTTGCAATGTGGCCCGCACCGCGCTGTCATCACTGCACTCCTCTGCGTTTCCATCACAATGACAGTTTATGACTGTTCAGTAAACCATTCGGCCCGCGATTTAGGCTGGATTTTAGATTTTGGCCCCTTCTCTGATTGAGTTCGACACCCCTACTTTAGAGGCTATACCAATGCCTTGGGCTTTTTTTTTTTTTTTTTTTTTTTTTTTTTGTCTTTTTCAGACGGAAAGCCAGTTTACATTTTACATATGATGTATTTGAGAACCTTTAATCTTTGAAGCCATGATATATATTTTTCCCCCCTCCCAAAACTAACATATCAAGGAAACAGGTCAACTTGCTTAAGGGAACAGTCTGATTTCAGGGACTGAAATAGTGTATAAGCTTTTAATTTCACGGGATTATCAGGTATGTGTGTGTAAGGGGGAGGCATCTGAAGAGGAAACGCATTATTACACATTATTACAGGAAAGGCTTAAATCCCCACAGAAAAAAAACCGCTACTCCACAAGCCAGGGATGGAGATCAGAAAGACTCTTGTCACATTGCTCTTTACTCACGATATCTGTCCAGGTTATGTGATTGGAACTCGCCCTTAACCATCGGCTATTTAATAATTAAATTTATTGCTGGACGATTCCAGCTGCTTGTGTTTTATGTTCTTAATTTTTTTTTTTTTACCTTTTCCAAGTTGTTGTGTAGAAAGTTAAATATCATCCGCAATGGGCCCTGACCTTGGGGGCAAAAAAACGAGTGTGACATCACAACTATGTGTCTCATCCCAAAATTAACTAATGTGCGAAGTGATTCTCAGAACAATCATTTTGCAAGGATGAGGAGGTCTGGAGTCTTAATTATCCTCTTGAAAGGATAACGAAATCTCGAAGGAGATCTCTGCAATATCAGTGAGAAGAAGGATGCTTCATCTACCACGCCGTTTATAATAGGCATGTTCTCTTCTGGAGGCCACCTCCTGCCTCCCCAACCCCAATTCCCCGGCTCCCTGGCCTCAACACTTCAAAGCAGGCACTTTGGCATTGGTGGGTATGGGCTCTTAGAGCTGGTCTCTGCTGATGTTAGTGGGTGTAAGGACTGGTTCCAGAAATAGTTTGCCCGATTTTCAATGGTGATGGATGTAAATTGGGTTTGGCCTTCAGAAGATGCTTGTGTTGCTGCCATTTTTTTTTTTTAAATATTATACTGAGTATTTTATTTATTTATTTAAATATATTTTTATTGATTTTTGTACGGAGAGGAAGGGAGAGAGATAGAGAGCTAGAAACATCGATGAGAGAGAGTCATCGATCAGCCGCCTCTTGCACACCCCCTACTGGGGATATGCCCGAAACCAAGGTACATGCCCTTGACCGGAATCGAACCCGGGACCCTTCAGTCCCCAAGCCGATGCTCTATCCATTGAGCCAAACCGGTCTCGGCTGTTGCTGCCATTTTATTCCTTTTCTGAGGAGCAAAGGAGACTTCTTAGTTTTCAACCCAAAAATGGAATGCCCTTGAAAAGAACTAGGTTTTGAAAGTTGGACCTTTCACATTTATATGGATGGGAAGGGGAAATTTGGGGAGGAGAAGGGGAAACAGAAAGTTGAAAAAATGCTTGTAGCTTCTCAGTATAATAAGAGTATGAACTTTACAGTGGATAGAGCGTCTGCCTGCGGACTGAAGGGTCCCGGGTTCGATTCCGGTCAAGGGCATGTACCTTGGTTGCAGGCGTGTCCCTAGTGGGGGGCGTGCAAGAGGCAGCTGATCGATGACCCTCTCTCATCCATGTTTCTGGCTCTCTATCTCTCTCCCTCTCTGTTAAAAAGTCAATAAAATATATTAAAAAAAAAAAAAAAGAGTATGAGCTTTAGACTAAAAAGACCTGGATTTAGTTGGTCTGAAGGTTGTGGGTTATTGCTAAGCTGATTAAAAAGACCTGGATTTAAGGCCTAGCGTTGTCCTGAAGTGTCTTTGTGACCTTGGACAAGTCATTTAACCTGATCTCTGACCTTTTAGATGGGAGCCCTAGGAATGGTTTCATAGGAATGGTTTTACAGTAGAGACACCTATCTGTGGGGAGAGCTGTAATTTGAATTCGATTAAAATTCGAATTTTAATCGTACAGTAGATGCACATAATTGTGTAAATATCCTGGGGAAAGTTTTGGCTTCAGCTTTTCCTGGCAAAATTTCTTTTTCATGGAATTTAAATACGCTGCTTAGCTTGGTTAAATATTCCCTGGTGGATGGCCAAGCCATATTGGATGCCACAAAATAATTTGGGCAGTTCCTCATTGCTGATTAGACTCTCTCGATGAGTTAAGATTTGTCATCAGGCAGTTGAGTGTTAGCCTCCAGGAATTGCGCTCCCTGCCACAGATGTATGAGGGCAGCCTGCAACCTGTCCCCTCCCTGGGCTCCTGTCACCTGTCTGCTTGAGAAGACAACTGGAAGGGAGAAGGTGAACCGAGAGGGGGATTCTCGCCTTCTCTGTGAGGCTGCTTATGTGTCTTTTTAAAATGATCAGATGAGTCCAGTTTGGCTCGGTGGATTGAGGGTCGGCCTGTGGATTGAGGGGTCCCAGGTTCGATTCCGGTCAGGGGCATGTACCTTGGTTGCGGGCACATCCCCAGTGGGGTGGTGTGCAGGAGGCAGGTGACCTGTTTCTCTCCTGTTTCTCTCTCATTGATGTTTCTAGCTCTCTGTCCCTCTCCTTTCCTCTATGTTAAAAAAAAAAAAAAAAAAAAAAAAAAAAAAAATCAAAAAAATATATAAAAAAAAAAAAAAGATAAGATGCAAGCAGTGTTTAAAAAATTCAGGAAACAGAAGTTCTGAGTGGAAGATGAATTTGGGCTGAAACCAGAGGGTTTTTTCTTGGAGAATTGTGGGATTCAGGGCAAAGGTGTGTTGATAAGGCAGAGTAGTTTTTAGGACCCCGGAGTGGATGGGTCCATCTGTGACCTTATTTTTCCTAATCCTTTCAACATCCCCTCAGGAGGGTGTTAGGGTCACCTACGCCGCCCCGCCCCCCCGCCCCCCCCCCCCCCCCCGGGTGGTGGGTGGGTGGGGATGGGTTACTGATATGTAGAAGAAATAATTGGTGTGCCCGGCAGGAGCCAGAGCCACATTTATTATTTCTTGAATAGGTAATTGAACGTAAAGAATTGTTGACTGTTTTAGAAGAACACTCGAGTATCTGGGAGAGTAGCAACTGTGGGAAGCAGCTGCCATCCTGGGGTTGGGGAATCAAAAAGGGAAGAGGTTGGGGTTATTAATACTTCAAGAGGGTTCCCGTGGGTCTGGCCTTCGGGGTGGGGGTGGGGAGGCAGGCTGAGAACGCTGCTCCCTCCCGCTGAAATGACCAACCTTTTCTCCCTTAGCATCCCCTGTTGGCTGACTTAACTGTGACCCGCGGACCATTGCATGGTCTCCATTCGCCTTCCCCCAGCCACAAAGGGAGAGGGGGCAGGAGGAGGATGGGTTTGCTGGGACGATGGAATCCCATTTGGGCCACTGCTCACTTCCCCCCCCCCCCCCCCCCAGTACAACCTGGTTTGATCCCATTGAAACTTTTCATGAGAATACGGCGGATGAGAAGCAGAACGTGACCCACATTAAGTGAGCAGCAGTGCCGTCTCCCTCAGTGGCCAGCCTCTACACATCCAGCCCTCCCTCCTGAGGGGAGCTGTGTGCTTATTGCCAAGAGAGATGGCTGTTTGTCTGGGCTGTGCTTGCTCACCCAATGACACAGCTTAAGGAAAGATGAAACGAGCCCAGGACATGGTCCTTTCAATGAAAACAGGCCTGAGTGTGTTCGTGGAAACTGGTTTCGGGTGCAGTCGGAGGCACTGAGAATACAGTAGCAGGCAAAACTGCCCCAGATCCCTCGGCTCCTAACCCGGTGCGTTGGGGGTTCATGCCCCCATCTTCCCTGATGGCTGGATTTGTTTCTGGCCCCAGAGTGGGGGCGGGTGCTGATCCACGCAGGGGTGGCGTCTGTGCACGGCTGGGCCGCCCCCGGCAGCACGATCGGGCTGTGAGCTGGGGAGTGGGCTGGGAGGAGGCTGGGAACCCGCTGCCATAGGAAGCAGCTCCCCTCCCTCTCCTCGGCCTGTAGGTGGCCCAGGCCGGCCGCCCTTCCCCCATGCCACCGAGCTTTGTCCTGCCCTTCCTAGCGAGGGCCTCGCCCGCTCCTACTGGTTGGGGAACTTTTTTTTTCTAATTTGTTTTTGTAGAGATACAGTTTTCATGTTCTAAAGTTGGGTACCATCGTACACATGAGAGTTTATAAGGCATAATCAATCACATAATAATCACGACAGTCAAGACAGCAAAAATTTGGAGGAACGGTTCCATCCCCCCCCCCCCCCCCCAAAGAATGCTCACCCTTTCCAACCCCAGCCTCAGACAGCCACCTCTTACTGCTACGATTTTGTCCTTTCTAGACTGTCATAGAGGGGACCCAGATGGTGCTCATGACGCTCTTTTTTTTTCTTTCTTTTTTTCAGTTGCCATAATGCCTTCAAGAGTCATCCCTGTGGGAATACCAGTAGTTCCCCCTTTTTATTGCTGAGTAGTTTTCCATCATGTGCCTGCACCGTTAACACATTCCCTGGTAGAGGGGCACTGGGGTTTCCTGTTGTTTTTTTGTTTGTTTGTTTTTTTGGCGATTGTGAATGTCCAATTTAATGCCTGGGATGTGTGCCCTGCCTTGTGCAATGTTGGTCACTGACTCATCCTGGAGTCCCCGTTTTTTTTTTAAATTTTTATTAAAAGGCATATTTTGAAAAGTTTAATGTGGAAAGTTTATTTGCATGAATAACACCTTGTTCTCACCATTATTAAGATATATTTACTTATTCTTTATGACCAAATAAAAGACATTTGGGATGGATCATCTCTTCCTACTAACCTTTATGAAAGAAAAAAAGTCGAGCTACAAACAAAAAATCCAAGTGCAAGTGTTTTCTGTCGTCTTCCTATCTCCAGTGTACCCCAGCAAAAATAGTCACAGCTTTTAGGAAATGGGTAAGTTCCAAGTTGCAATGTTCCATGTTTCCCCCCCAGACTAAATTGTGTGTACTTTTGAAAAAATCTACAGCACAGTTCTGAAAATATAACATATTCCAAAAGAGAAAGGGAGCCTAAAAGCAACAGTGATAACTGCCATTCAGTGTCTCAAACCTCCTCCTGGATAGTCCCTGTTTCGACCCAACACAGACTCTGTGTCACGGTGAGCCTCAGTTTCCTAATGAGTCTCCTTGGTGGGCAGTATTCTCATTCGACAGCCCAGGGCTGCCTTTTTTTTGTTGGAAAACCAAGGGAAGTATTTCCTGATGACAGTGTTGCCCTGTGTATCAGTGTAAGTGAGGAGATTGAAAACGAAGGAACTGAACTGACTTGGGGCCTGGGCTGCAGGGGCCTGGGGAAGCACCTGCCAGTCCCACTCTTGGTTTTTAACAATCGTCCAGAGAGATTCCCCTGGGTTTGTGCTCTCCTTTGGTTTCTGTTGTTAGTTTTATCGCAGCTCTCGGGTTGAGAGGGATAGTGGAAGAGAAAATTTTATTTCATCGATTTAACTGGATGTTTAAAATATCACATGGGCTCTGGTTAGCAGTGGGCCCAACCCAGATATCTGGAGCTTTGAGAGGGAATCTTTGGCAAAGATGAGTGTGGATAGAGGAAGGTTCGAGTTTCTGTACTTTTAATCTGGAGGTGAGTTCAGGAAGAGAAGGGTTTTGTGTTAGGGTTTATTTATGGTGATACATGGCAAACCCTAGCAAAAGTCCTCTCCTAGGCAAGAGATAATATAATGGTTACTTCTGGACAACCTTTGGGAGCTGCCACAACGGCTACCATTTTTTTTAAAACCTTTTTCGTCCTTAAGTGTATTGTGCAATAAATGGTTTTTGCCTCGGTGTTTGGAAACTGACATCATTACCTGTTTTTCATCTGTAGCCTCTTTCTCTACTATTGGTAACTAAATGTGTGTCGATTGTTCACTACACACAAATGTTAATAACTTGCAAATACACGCAAAGAGAGGCACTACCTATATTTGGGCATCTCAGACCAAACGTTATGCCTCTAATGAAGAATAACTTTGAGAACCAACATTTCCCTCTTTCAAAAGGAGGGCTGGTGTTCACATTTGGTTTTCAGCATATTAGAGGTTTTTTTTCCCTCTCTGTTGATTGTTTAGCATCTGCTGTACCAACTGAGCACAGAATTTGTCTGAAATTTATGACAATCTGCCTAGTTCTGTGGTTGGCAAACTGCAGCTTCGCGAGCCACAACCGGCTCTTTGGCCCCTTGAGTGTGGCTCTTCCACAAGATACCACGGCCTGGGCGAGTCTATTTTGAAGAAGTGGTGTTAGAAGAAGTTTAAGTTTAAAAAATGTGGCTCTCCAAAGAAATTTCAACTGTTGTACTGGCTCTGTGGACTAATGAGTTTGCCTAGTTCATCAGTGCTTATTTTTTCCAGCCCCATAAAATTTTTTCCCCATGTTCCCCTTTGTTTGCTTTCTAGGATGCAAAACCAATTTTCTTCTTCTCCACACACACACACACACACAAAAAAAAAAAAAAAAAAAAGGAAAAAGAAAAAAAGAAAAAAAGGGGGACACACACACACACAGGTAAATAAATGGGAATAAAATTAGAAAGCCATGTGTAAAATCAAATTATGCAGATCAGGAGGAGGGGTTAAAAACTATCTTAGAGGTAGGTCCCTGTCCTGCCTGTCAGGACCTGTAGTTCCTGGACTTTGCAGGTAGCACCTATGCATGCTGTCACCGCGTCAGGGTTCTCACCCCGTCTTGATGCGAAAGGTGGACAGGTTTGCCCACAGTGAACAAAAAACAAAAAAGGAACCAAAAGAATGAGCGCTTCACAAAAACTATAGAAGATTTGAAAACACTTGACCCAGGGGTTAAGGGGGGAGCGGGACAAGGTAACAATTTTTGTATTAGATTTGTGTTCTTTTAATAACATTTATGGTTTTTTAAAAAACTGACATTTGGTTTGATTTCACGGCCCTTGTCATTTTGGGTTGTGTTTTTTCTTTTTCTAAATAGGTATGTGTTTGTGACTCTGTGTATTTGGCCTTTAACTTCTTCTTCCCCCATCCTCAGCTTGTAGTTGCTGGGAGAATTGGGGGGGGGAAAAAAAGATTTCTCCTCTGGGCTACCTTGTAGTCCCAGCAAGTAACCTGGACCAGTTAGCTCTAATTCTGCTGTGATTATACAAGACACAAATATATCTTTGGATTACCTCGGGGGGATGTGTGTATCCCCAACCCTACTTCTTTCCCAATTATATGATCCTAAAAAAAACCAAAACAAACAAAACTAATTATATGATTGAGGTTTGTGCATTTTCTATTAATCTTAACAATCTCTCTCTCTCTCTCACACACACACACACACACACACACACACAGAAATGTGGTCATTTAAAAAATTCTTTCAATGACTTCTTTAAAAATTAGGTTAATATGGATGACATTGACCTATAAGAAATAGGGTCTTAAAAACGTGGACATTTCCCTGTGCTGTGACTTGCTTGCTGGTCATGACTGCTCCGAACTAAGTGTTCCTGCTATGGCATGTTTTGAGCTGTTCTCTCATTTGGGTTTTCTCAACATTTTGGCTCCTGCCACCCTCCTCCTGGTCTGCCTGTCCCTGTTAACTTCCAGAGGGAAGATCCCTCTCCACCCCCAGCCGGGGAATTGTTGGGAAGCTGGAGAGATGCATTTGAAATGTTAATTTTGCTCCCGAGAGCTCACCTCCCACCAGCCACATTTCCTCCCACCCCACCCATCCTCACTGCCATCAATTTAAAGGAGAAAAATGGCTCAGATGCCTCCGTCCTGTTGTTTCACTTTGCATTTCCGCGATCGTGGCGAGGTGGGCGGCCTTTCATATGGTTATTGGCCATTTGGGCTTCCTCCCTGGATTGCCTTGGTTCCTGGCCCTCTCTCTCCTGTTCTTTTGTTTTTGTTTTTTAATCAGTGTGTAGGATAAATACAATGCTAAGAACTAGCTCTCTTGTGGCAAAGGATTTCTCTTAGTCTGTGGCTTCCCTCAATTTTGTTGAACTCAGTCAGCATTCCGAATTTCAGTGTGGTCGGTGATCATTATTAAAAAAAAAAAAAGTATTCTTCTTTTCCATCACTTTTCATCCCCTCTATCTATGCTCTTTACCAGTTCCACCCATCCCTTCCCTCCTCCCCACATCACCACAATTTGCCCACATCCATGAGTTCTCTCTCGCTCGCTCCCCCCCCCCTTTTTTTTCTCAATCCCTCCTGATCACTTCCTCTATATCTTGAGACTTTAATCCCATTTTTTAGAATCTGTTCTTGGCGTATCCTATGAAGCTGTGTCTTAATTTTATGTAGAGCAAATGATCAACCCAATGCCCTCACTGCTAGTGAATGGTCTCATTTCCCCTTTTTCTCCGAATCTCACATTTCTGGGAAACCGTTCTGAATATAGCTGATGGCCGGGGGAGAGGAGTGGGTGTCAGCTGGCAGTACAGTTGAATGCCTATTGCTTTGTGGATATATACCAGTGATCTCTGTTAAGGAAATAGATTATCTCCAGATGTCCAGTTATTCTCCACAGATCAGCAGCGATGCTTCTATTGATTGGTCTAGACCGGTTGCACACCAGTCCATCCTTCAGCACGTATTGCACTGTTGCCTGCTGTATACCAATTACTGGGCAGGACCATACAAACCTGCTCTCATATATGGCTGCCTTTTCCCTTCTCCATTTTCATCTTCATTGGATTTTTAAATTTCAGGAGAATAATAGTCATTGTACCACAGTCAAATGCTAAGTAGCTAAAAAAAACCCCAACATATAATGTGCTAAGTTCATTTCCTGGAGGTAACTACTCTTAATAGTTTGGACTGTATCATTAGTCTTATTTCCTATGTCACATTCGTTTTATGACTATCTTATGTAATCAGGTACACACTGATGGTAATAAAGTTTTGGAATATATTTGTATCCTGCAGTTGTAATTCTTCATTTTGCTTTGTTACTTAAGGAATGAATCTGGCACATCCTTTCGTTGCTTTTTAGGATGCAAAACTGATTTTCCTCTTCAAAAAAGGGGAAGGGGCAGATAAATACATGGGAATAAAAGTAGAAAGCCTCGTCTAAGATAAAATTATACAGATAAGGAGGATTTGGAGTTTAAATCTGGCACATCCTTGCATGGCAAATATACACATCATCTACATTGAGGTTTAGTTTAGGCTCAGTCAGACACTCATTGTAGGCACATATTTTGTTGAATTCTGCCAAATTTACACACACGCACACACGCCATTGCCACCACAAATAAGACAATATTTCTAGCATCCCAGGAAAGTTCCTTTGCTATAGTTCCTGGTAGTGCTGGTCTGGAGAATTCGGCCTACGACGCCGGCCTTGAATTTAGAGAGGATATACGGAAATGATGGGGCTTTGGATGTGAATGAGTTTTTGATGATGGGAAGCTGCCATGCCGGGGATTGGTGGGTGGGTTTTTGCGGCTGCAAAGGACATCTATGAAACCCCTAAAATCGTTACCTCTGAGACATCTCAGCCTCTGTTATGAAGGCCCAGATTTTCGGGGTTTTTTTCTTCTTTTTTTTCTTTTCTCTCTTTTTAAACATTTGCTGTCCCAGGGCCACAATGCAAATGGCCAGGGCACATTGTTTTCTAGTGAGCAGATGCCTGCTGGGAGGCAAATTCCTCAAGGATTGCTTGGAAAATGTGGAAGAGAATTCCGTTCAATCAACACACTTCTCACTGAGCATCTGCCTTGGGCCCGGCTCTCTCCTGGCTCTCTCTCTCCGGGTGTTTGGGGACACAAAGGACTAGGACAGAAGTTGCCTCCGGGGACCCTTTTTACCTCGCGATAAAGGGAAATAGAATTACGGGCACTGGGTCCTGTGCTTAACGAAGTATGTGTAAAAGTATTAAATTAAATTTTGGATTCTGTGTTGTATGCTTTAAGGAAAAGAAATTCAAGATCTCAAAAATATGGCATATGCAATATTAAAGTTCTAGCGACAGGGTGCCAGCTTCCTGTGGTCTTCCAGGAAGGGGTGTGTGAGTATTAGGGGAGCTAAAGCTTCCTTGCCCCTGGGCCTACGTGGAGTCAAGGCCCATGGTGGTGTGAACGCTTCTGAGAAAATTCATCATCGCTTCCCTGGCCTGCCTTGGGTCCCTTGGAGTTGACAGCTTGGTGGCTTCCATTCCCAAGACTCTCTCAGAGACATTTTGGTTTTAGGTTTCTTAGAAAATGTTAATTTACGGGAGGAAATGCCACTTTGGGGTTGTGGGGGGGGGGGGTGCCCAGGGAGTTCCTTGCATTGGGCCAGCTATTGCACATGTCGTTCAGAACTGCCTTTCGCCGATGGACGCGTAAAACCCCCCTCTCCCCCCCAAGTCTGAGAACTTTAGGCCGTTTCCCGTGGGCAGAATTGTTGGAGACCTCAGGTTAGCACTAAAGGTTGGTTATTGGGCGTCGCTGTGGGGGGAGGGGAAGTGCCCCACACCATTCAGCGTTGGTTTCTCTCTCCCCTTTCCCCCAGGCCCAGGTCAGCTCTTTTCTTCGTGTCCTCTGGCCCTGGGGGGTGGGGGGGGGTGGGATGGGGACTGGGTTCAAAGAATGAAATCGAGGGTTGCGGAGCTGGAACAGAGTAAGGGTTGGACGTTGTGACAACCGGTGGCGAGGCATGAAAGCACACCGTTTGGGGGGTGTCTGGGGAGAGAGAGAGAGAGAGAGAGAGAGAGAGAGAGAGAGAGAGAGAGAGAGAGAGAGAGAGAGAGGGAGAGGGAGGGAGGGAGGGAGGGAGGGAGGAAGGGAGGGAGAGGGAGGGAGGGAGAGAGAGAGAGAGTCTCTAGGGGTGCTTCAGGGAGAAAGAAAGACCTGGGGAGCCTCTGAGGAACGCACTTCCCTGAGGACCTCCCTCCCCGGCAGATTAGAACTTTTATCTGCAAAGCAAATGTTCAACCCGTGTTTACAGAGTCCACGCAAACAGGCTCTCGGGGGCTGCTGGGCCAGCCCCCCCCCCCCCCCCCGGAAACCTTTGGGCTGGGGGTGATGAAGGGTGCTTTTCGCCCCCGGGCTCACCTCGTCGCCCTCGGACGCACCCCGGCCTCCCAGCAAAAGACAGCCTTGCGTTGTGGTTGAGGTAAGCCTGTCCCACCACTTCTTTCCTCGGAGGCCTTTGAAAGCCCAAGTCTCCAGCAAAAGGGATCTTGGATGGGGACCTCCCTGAAGTAATCGCCTATGCTAACGTAGACGCTGCCACTGAAAAACAAAATAAAAACGAAAAAACACACCGCGCACACACACACACACAAAAACAAGCCACCAAAACCCACCTTCTGTGTTGGGAAAGACAGTAGAATGTTTGCGTTGGCTTTTACCAAGAGAGAGCCAGTCCCTAGCATGAACACAAAGAAGACCCTCAAGACAAAGTTAATTATTACAGGCTGGGGTTTGGCCTGTGTCCTGGGGAGATGTTTCCCTCTCGAACTTTACTCCATCGCAGCTGGAGACTCAGCCCCCAAATGGCGCGCCACATGGACAGGGTCCGATTTTTAATAATACCCGTGCGGGAGCTGTGCCCTGGCCTCCTCATTCCTCTGACGTGGAGGAGGGAATGGGTTTCTTAGGGCTCTGGGGCAGGGGCGGGGGGCGGGGGGTAGGGGGTAGGGGGGGGTGGGGGGATGGGGGTGCAGGCACTCTTTTCTGACCAGTTTTGTTTGGATACCACCCCACCCCCCAGGCTTGGGGCAGCAGGAATTCCTCCCCGGGGCTCTTTGTTCCTCCCGAAGGGCGGGAATGGCCGCCTCCTGGAATGTTGATCGCCTAGGCTGGAGTGGCGAGCACCCTGGGAGCCTTCTGTCTCCTGTTCCTGGGGAGTTCTCCGGGCTCACATGGGAGGGAGCTGGGATGGGGGTCAACCCTGGCCATGGCTGGTGGCTTCCCATCTCAGTCTGAGCTGGAGTAAGAGCAAGATTTTGTTTTAACCACAAACTAACCTCCCCCATTAAGAATGGTTACTAAGGTGATTGGTGCTTATTCCTACCCATTGGCTTAATATGTTTGATAAAGTGCGGGATTTGTGGGGTCTCACCGAACTGGGACCCCCAGGGTTCACCAGGAAGCCTCTGACCAGTGTTGCCAGCTTTAGTCCTCCCCCTCCGTCTCACCCAGTTCATCAACAGTAAATATTTTTTTTAGAAAAATTATTTTTTATTGACTTCAGAGAGGAAGGGAAAGGGAGAGAGAATCATCGGCTGCCTCCTGCACACCCCCTCCTTGGGGATTGAGCCAACAAACCAGGCATGTGCTCTTGACTGGTATCGAACCAGGGACCCTTCAGTCCGCAGGCTGACACTCTATCCTCTGAGTCAAACCAGCTAGGGCAACAGTAAATAATTAAAAAAAAAAATGTTTTATTGATTTTTTTACAGAGAGGAAGGGAGAGAGATAGAGAGCTAGAAACGTCGAGAGAGAAACATCGACCAGCTGCCTCCTGCACACCCCCTATCGGGGATGTGCCCACAACCAAGGTACATGCCCTTGACTGGAATCGAACCTGGGACCTTTCAGTCTGCAGACCGATGCTCTACCACTGAGCCAAACCGGTTTCGGCAGTAAATAATTTTTAAAGTATGATTATTCCCCGTGAGTATTTGGTGCAGATTTATACTAAGCATTGGCTGAAATTTTAACTGGGAAATATTGTTCTTTAATGGTAATTCTGCTCCGACAGGTCCCCCCCCCCCCCATCCCTGCCCATGCAGACATTTGGGTCCTACAGACCTTTGTAGGGTTCCTTGTAGGTGACAGCAATTTGTCTCAGGACACTCTACCTGGAATAGGACCCCTCTGGCTCTCTCCAACCCTAACACCCCTCCTCCCCCCGCCCCAATCACCAGATTCTGGTAAAGGAAGGAAGTGGGGAGGGTGTCCTGGCTAACAGTGGGATGAGGACATGGATGCTCACCTTGGAAACCGAATGCCAAGCCAGGAAAGGAGCAAACTCCCCAATTCCAGGTCCATTGGTAGAGTCTTACTGCCCCACAGGCCAGTGGCTTTATGGGGGTGGCTTGTCTCACTAAGACACCCCCCCCCCCTTTCCCCTGCCCATCCTAGTCCTCTGGGGTTCTGGAAGAGGGCTTTTAGGATGCACACCTCCTTTGGTTCTAGGCACAAGAAACATTGTTCCTGTAGGGCAGTGTTTCCCAAAGCGTGGTACGCGTACCCCCAGGGGTACGGGAAGAGTTTGGTGGGGATATATGCACTGCACCGCGCTTAGCTGCGCCTAATTCTACGTTCTCATGAGTACGAGGGGTACTCAGCATTACGAAAATTACAGAAGGGGGTACACAAGTGTCAAAAGTTTGGGAAACACTGCTGTAGGGGTTCAGCAGGGCTTCCCACAGCCCAGAGAGCAGGTTATATCCGCATGTCTCTAGCTGTGTGTTTGGGGCTGCCTGGGCACGGTGTTTACTCCTCTGTAGGGGTTTGCTGCCAGGGAGAAGTCTGGGCTCTCTCCGTGGCGGTGTGACAATGAGATAATTGTACACGGCTGCTCCTTTTGCTGTGACTGCCAGGAAGCTCGGGGCCAAACCCATGGGCCCCGTCTGGGGAGTCTCATGGACGGACGGACGTGTTTTTCCTTTCCTGACCCATGCTTGTTTCTGGGTGGGATTCGGCATTCTTTGAAAGTTGTCCATCGTTGATTTGATTTGGGTAGGAACGTTGCTGAAATCAACTTCCATATTAAAAACAAAACACACACACACAAAAAAAACACGTAGTGAAAGAGGTCGGGGTTGTAAACTGCCCAGAATAGCGACAGCTCTCCATCCGATCCATCTGGTCGATGCGTATGTGGGAAGAATCAAGCCATTGTGGCAGCGCAAGTGCTTGTCAAACAAACACGTAATTCTCATGCACGCTCTGTCCCTCCCTGGACAGAGTCCAGACCTGTGCCGAGGGGCGGCAGTGGGCGGGCTTGGCTAGAATGTGCCTCGCAGAGCTGCTGGGGCGAAGCAGGGACGACAAAGCCCCGTCTGTGAAAATCAAAGCCGTGTGAGAAAGCCCAGGGTTGGTCCTGTCCCCTGGTGTAGAGGTGTAGGATCTTCGGACTCCCCACCCCCTCCAGGGAACCCTCCCTTCGGCAATTTGGTGGAGCCCGAAACCCCTTCTCGAGGGGTGGGAGGAAGTGGTTAATCCCCACTTCCTTCCCTGGGAGTTTTATGGGCCTCTGGGAGGGAGCCTGCCTCGCTCTGGCCTTAATGGTCACAAATGACCCTCTCCCAGGGCAGGGGCGAGGCCCCTCGGAATCTCTCTGCCCGGACTCTGGGCAGTGAGGTGCTTAGCAGATGCTTTTCTTTGGTGGTGCTCTCTCCTCCGTCTTCTGTAACTGAGCGGTGGGGTGGGAAGCTTGGTGGGATGACCTGGTCTGGTGGCTCAGTGTTCCCCTCCAGCCTGGTTTGGGTTTGGAGATGCCAGCTGGGCAAGGCTGGACAGGGTGGGATGGAATTGGTATGGCAGGGGAATCCAGGAAGGGCAGGACCCCACCCTCCTGGGGAACCCTCTGCTTTCTGTCCCCCAGATGTGGGCGACGGGGATAGTGTGGGGGAGAAATAGGAAGGGAATCCTAATTCATGGCTTGAGTGATTATAGCATGTCAGAGCAGAATTTCTCTGCCTACCCAGTATCCATAGCTTCATTCATTAGAGTTTTAAGCTTGATTAAAAAAAAAAAAACACAACTTTTTTTTTCCCCAGAGAGAGGGAGAGAAACATCAACGATGAGAGGGAATCATTGATTAGGTGCCTCCTACACGCTGGACCGAGCCCAAAATCCAGGCATGTGCTCTTGACCAGAACTTGGATTCTTCGGTCCGCAGGCCGATGCTCTATCCACTGAACCAAACCGGCCAGGGCTAAGCTTATTTTTAAAAAGATATATATTTGATTTATCTTCCTTCCTTCCTTCCTTCCTCCCTCCCTCCCTCCCTCCCTCCCTCCCTTCCTTTACAGAGAGGAAGACAGAGGGATATAGTTAGAAACATGGATGAGAGAGAAACATTGATCAGCTGCCTCCTACACAAACACCCCCCGCCCCCCTGCTCTAGTCACTGAGCCAAACATGCCAGGGCTATGCTTAATATATATATATATTTTTAATGAAAAACCATTTCTGGTTGCCCAGCTCTTGAGATGGGGTTTACAAAGTGGCCTTTCCCAATGGATATCAGGATCTGTCTCAATGGAATGGATGGATGGATGGATGGCCCTGGCTGGCCCTGGGTGAGCGAAAAGCTCTGGGAAAGGAAACCTTAGGGGCAGGCATCACCTCTGCCAGCAGCTTCCTCCTCTCCCTAATCCCCTGGCCTCCCTTTCTGCAGGGTTTTAATGAACGGTGTTTAATCTTCCCCTGGGAAGCAAGCGGGCTGCCCCGCTGGGTTTTCTGTTCCAGCCCAGCCAAGGACAAGTCTGGTAACATTCTGGGAAGACACATTAGAACCTCCGGGAACACCCTTGCCTCACTCTCCGGGAAGGTGGGAGGGTGCCGGGGTGACCCAGAAAGCGGGGGTTAATCTGGGGCCTGCCCTCGGAGCCCTGGGCCCTCCTTTGTGGAGGAGCTCCTCCAATCCCCCCGGGTTTACTGTGATGCAAATGACCCCAGAGAACACATTTTTAAAAAGGTGCCCAGAGGTGAGGCAGCACAAAAGCAAGTGTCCTGAACCATTAGCAGGAGTATTTTATGCCAGAAGTGTTTTTAGTTGAGCGTGCTGATGTTTTCTTGTTTCATTATTAAATCAGCCTTCTCCCATTTTCATAATGATGGAGGCATTGGTAATCACCCTTCGGACACTCTAGATCCCACTGAGATTCGGATTCTTTCTAAAACCCCTGGGGAGGCTCAAATTTGCATTTTTAACCAGCAGCACCTAAGGTGGCCTCGGAGAAATAGATTTAAATGGCACCCCGGAGAGGGGATTAAAGGTCACTGCAGAGCCTCAAGCAGTTTTATTTTTTGCGGCATTTATCCCCTCAATAGTCTATCATTAAATATCTCTTTCATTTACCCTATTTAAGTGAATGCATCTTGAGTTGTTACGAAGCCTGCTGATCATCAGATGCCCTGATTGAAGCAGCCCTTGGTAATACATGACTTAAATATTTTTTTTTATTTTTTTTTTGGTGTTTCTCCATCCTTAAGCCAAAATTTTATATAGACTTGTAGCCACCTCTTCCTCTGAGCCACCTCTGAAAAGAGGGTCCAGGTCCTAAACACTTTGGCTCAATGGGTAGAGCATCGGCCTGTGGACTGAGCGGTCCCCAAGTTCCATTCTGGCCAAGGGCATGTACTTTGGTTGCGGGCACATCCCCAGTAGGAGGTGTGCGGGAGGCAGCTGATGGATGTTTCTCTCTCATCAATGTTTCTAGCTCTTTATCCCTCTCCCTTCCTCTGTAAAAAATCAATAAAATCTATTTTTTTTTTTAAATGAAAAGAGGGTCCAAGAGAGGGACATTATGTTTCTAAGATACCACTACTCCATAGCTCCAAAGTTCTCCAACCTTAACAACACTGGGATGAAAATCCAAGTTAGACACGTAAATGGAGGCAAGGCGTTTCATTTGGCCTGCATCGGAGCGAAACGCCCTGCGGTCACTGCATGCAGAGCTCTGCTCCGCACACATAAAAGCAGCTGGAACTGGGTTAGCTGCTCTGGGACTGGACACTGGTGCCAAATTCTCCGTGTCCACACCGTTGCCTAGGGCTGGGCTGGCATCACCTGTTAGCTGTAGGGCAGCTCCTGGGAGGCCTTCCAGGTACCTGTCTGTAAGGCACGGGGCCCTCCTGGCCCCTGGGAAGTTTTGGGGAGGACCTGGGGGCAGCTCCTAGGAAGGTGGAAAGGTAGGCATCCCTCCAAAACAAAACAATAAGAACCCCAGACCTTTCTCGCCCACCTGCGTAGTGTAGAATTCATTTAAATTCTTTTAGAGCTAGACTGTTTTATTCTGGAGGATTGTGTACTAGCCATGGCCCGTGTGGCTCAGCTACCTGAGGAGCATGGTCCTATACAGTCAAAAGGTCTCGGGTTCCATTCCCCAGATGGAGCGCCACCAATCAACGTTTCACTCTCACGACGATGTTTCTCTCCCTCTCCCTTCCTCTTTTTCTCTAAAGTCAATAAAAGCACATCCTCTGGTGAGATTTTATTTGGCTCAGCGGTAGAGCGTCAGTCTGCGGACTGAAAGGTCCCGGGTTCGATTCTGGTCAAGGGCATGTACCTTGGTTGCGGGCACATCCCCCATGGGATGTGCAGGAGGCAGCTGGTCGATGTTTCTCTCTCATCGACATTTCTAGCTCTTTATCTCTCTCCCTTCCTCTCTGGAAAAAAAAAAAATATATATATATATATATATATATTTAAAAATAAAAAAATAAGAATTTACTAAGAAAACACTGTGCACGATATCTCAGTATTATTATTTTTTTTAAATCATCCCCATGTTTCCTTGAAAGGGTAAAAGTCAGTAAATACACTTATTATTTCTCCCCTGTAAGTCCTCCGATGTCATTTCATTTAAACCCCGGTTGCAGAGGCCACCTTGGCTTAATCTTACCTCCCCTCCTCCCCAGCAGCCTTTGACAAATGAAAGGGGAATGCTCACATGCCACTCATCTCCCCCACGTACCCCTTTCCTGGGAAGGCTGTATGAAAACGGCTGCTGCTGTTCTGTGGAGGGAGGAGTCCAGTAATTTTAAGCCAGGGCTGCTGTTCCCTGTCCAGGGTGACACGTGGGAGGTAATTGGCTCGTACCCCGCTCCCGATGCAGAACTAACTCACAAAAACCTCACGGAGATGTAGGAACGAATCCCTGGGAGCCCTGGATGTCCCTAAACTTCCACCGGGCTGAGCAGCTCCTGCTACCACTGCAGGTGGCACCCTCCCTTCCTCCCTTCCTCCCTTCCTCCCTCCCACCCTCCCTCCCTTCTCCCTCCTTCCCAGTTTCCTTTCCTCCCTTCATCCTCTTTTCAGTCCTGCCTGTAAAGCAGGTACTAGCACTCACTAGTATAACTCAACGTGTGTACCTTTTGCACGCTTCAGCAGATCTGCTGAGAGTTGGTTGTTCAGGGCTACTCCGAAGACACAAACTTTGCATAAAAGTGGTGGGCACTAGATAACTGAGCAGACAAGGAGATTATAAACCAGTTGTGCCTATTGTGGGTTAATAATGTTAACCGGCCCAGCCCTGTGAGAGGATTGAGTGCCTTGGGGGTCTTTCATGAGGTTTTTGTGTTAAAATTGTGTACCAGTCATGTGACCTGGACATGACTCCCGTTTCCACCACCTTCGGTAACGTAGTGATGCGCCCTATGGTTTCTTAGGTTGCATTTTTAATTTTTTATTTTATTTATTTGTTTTTAAAAATATATTTTATTGATTTTTTTTTTTCTTTAACAGAGAGGAAGAGAGAGGGACAGAGAGTTAGAAACATCAATGAGAGAGAATCCTTGATCAGCTGCCTCTTGCACACTCTCCACTGGGGATGTGCCCGCAACCAAGGTACATGTCCTTGACCGGAATCGAACCCGGGATCTTTCAGTCCGCCCACGCTCTATCCACTGAGTCAAATCGGTTTTGGCCTTAGGTTGTGTTTTTTAAATATGACGAGGTAGAGAGGCGTTCAGCACCTAATTTACTACACCAACCCATTTGGCCAGCATAGGAGGTGTATCTATTGTGCCATGTTGAATGCAGCCCTTTCCTCATGTGACAGGTCAATGAGCTGACGGCCTAAGAGGTCAGCCCCCTCCCACGCTGGCTTCTGCGTCTTGGCGAGGGTCGTCGTCGTTGTGAGAGCACTCATTTTAGAAGTACTGATGACTCTCAAACAATGCCGAGGTTAGGGGCACTGACCGCCCTCCATGCATTCAGATCCGTGCACAACTTTTGACTCCCTCAAAGCTAATAACCTGTTGACCAGGAAGCCTTCTCCAGTAACACACATATTGTATATTCTAGGTATTACATACCGTATTCTCTTTTATAAAAATATTTTTATTAATTTTCAGGGAGGAAGGAAGAGGGATAGAGAGAAACATCAGTGATGAGAGAGAACCATTGATTGGCTGGATTGAGCCCCCAGCCTGGGCATGTGCCCTTGACCGCAATTGAACCCAGGACCCTTGAGTCCGCAGGTGGACGCTCTGTCCACTGAGCCAAACTGGCTAGGGCACACACTCTATTCTTACAAGAAAGCAGGAGGAGTATTCTTACAAGAAAGCAGGAGGAGAGAGGGTTCCTGGGAAAATTGTTAGAGAAAATACACTTACAGTACTATGGGGAATGTCCATGTGTAGGTGGACCTGCACAGTTCAAACCTGAGTGGTTCAAGGGTCGGCTGTGATGGGCCTGTGTGTACTTTTCTACCAGAGTGTCAGAGAGGATGGCGCCACTCCCTGCTACGTGACCTTGTGCAAGTTAGAGTCAGCTCCTCCCTCCCTCCCTCCCTCCCTCCCTCCCTCCCTCCCTCCTCTCTCTCTCTCTCTCTCTCTCTCTCTCTCTCTCTCTCTCTCTCTCTCTCTCTCTCTCTGCCTTAGTTTCCTTATTTGTTAAAAAATTTCCTTATTTGTTAAAAAGGGAGAGGACGGGGCATTCCTCTACACACAGCTGAGCTTTGTGTTTTGGCCGGCCCACACCCCAGGGTAGGGTGCCTCGGTCCCTCCCTCCCTGCCTCCTGGGTCTGCAGGGCATAGGAATCCTGACAAGGGCGTTCCACCAGATCTGGGCCCATAAACTCTTATCATTGTCTTTCCAGAAGTCAGCTGGCCTTCTCTCCCCGATTCCCTGGAGGGCTGGGGGCCTGAGTCATCGGGTCATGGGGCTGTTGGAAGGGCCCTTCCAGAGACAGGAGGAGGTTGTTTTTGCTAATTGCCACCTCATCCCAGTTTCAGAAGATTGCTGCTTTTCGTGCTCCTTTTGTGGAAACGAGGCTCAAAAATCAATTTTACTTTACTCAGGAGCAGGCGTCGCAGTTAGTTTTCTGTTGCCACACGATTAAAAAAAATAAAAAATAAAAAAAAAAATATATATATATATTTTACAGAGAGGAAGGGAGAGCGATAAAGAGTTAGAAACATCGATGAGAGACAAACATTGATCAGCTGCCTCCTGCACACACACACACACACACACACACACCCCAATGGGGATGTGCCCACAACCAAAGCACATGCCCTTGACTAGAACCGAACCCGGGACCCTTCAGTCTACAGGCTGACGCTCTATCCACTGAGCTATTGCCAATTTTTAAGTGCCCGTGTCTTCTTCATTTTTGCCGCCTTTCGCCTTGGCCCCTAGTCGTGGCTGTATGCACCTGGGGCAGTGGCCAGGTTGAGGTGGACCCAGTGGAGATGGAGTTGGGATTCGAGTTTGTAAGAAAACCCAGAAAGCCAGGCAAGCCTTCTGTGGCTCCATCACACTGCAGTGGGTAGGTCGCTGCCCAGCATGGGATCCATATCCCCAAACCCCAACCCGTGAGCTCCCTGCAGCCATAGTGTCTGGGGGTGGATAAGGGTTACGATGCTACTTAATTCTCCAGGTCGCTCCTGTTTTACGAAATGGATCTTGGGGACCCTAACCCTGAGAGGTCAGGTAGGGAGGGGCCTTAGGTGTAGAGCTAGGGCAGTGGTTGGCAAACTCATTAGTCAACAGAATTAAACATCAACAGTACGACGATTGAAATTTCTTTTGAGAGCCACATTTTTTAAACTTAAACTTCTTTTTTTTAATACATTTTTATTGATTTTGTACAGAGAGGAAGGTAGAGAGAGAGTTAGAAACATCGATGAGAGAGAGAGTCATCGATCAGCTCTCTTGCACACCCCCTACTGGGGATATGCCCGCAACCAAGGTACATGCCCTTGATCGGAATCGAACCCGGGTCCTTTCAGTCCCCAAGCCGACGCTCCATCCATTGAGCCAGACCGGTTTCAGCTAAACTTAAACTTCTTCTAACGCCACTTCTAAAATATAGACTTGCCACTTCCTCAACATAGACTCGCCCAGGTCGTGGTATTTTGTGGAAGAGCCACACCACACTCAAGGGGCCAAAGAGCCGCATGTGGCTCTCGAGCCGCAGTTTGCCGACCACGGAGCGTGGGGGATGAGCATGATAACTGCAATTTAAAAGCCAAGCGGGTTTGAAAACGGGGCTCCCTGTTTGGATGGACAAGGTTAGAAGGAACCCGATCTCGTGTGTGTGTGTGTGTGTGTGTGTGTGTGTGTAGGGGGGAGAGCATGGGGCGCGGCTATGAAGTCTTGGTTAAACATCCTTTTTTCGTGCGGGAAGGCAGAGCCGAGCCTTCTTCACCTGCCTTAGATTGTAAGCCCGGCCTTGTGGTTCCCTCAACCCTTAACTCCCTGCTAATTTGCAGATACCTCCATTGGAGGCCCACGTTCAAATCCTTATTCCTACCTTAAGCCCTGCCCATTTTACCCAATAAACCTGCCTCTCTTTCCCCTTCACTTATTTTGGCTGGTGGAAGTGGCAGAGGGGAATGCATTGCCTGTGGATTTTAACTTAAAAAAAAAAAAAAAAAAGGGACACCCCCCCCCCCCCCGAAAGATGTGCACGCAGAAATGGAGGGTCGCTTCCCCCTAGCTTTTAAGATTTTGTGGCTTTTAAAGCATTCTTGCCGAAACCGGTTTGGCTCAGTGGTAGAGCGTTGGCCTGCGGACTGGGAGGGTCCCAGGTTCGATTCCTGTCAAGGGCATGTACCTTGGTTGCGGGCGCATCCCGGGGGGGGGGGGGGGTTTGTGCAGGAGGCAGGGGGTCGACGTTTCTAGCTCTCTATCTCTCTCCCTTCCTCTCTGTAAAAAAATCAATAAAAATATATTTAAAGCATTCTTGGGGGCTGTCTTCAGTTACTTTTAAAGCAACATGGTCATCGGGTGCCATATGCCTTTTTAAAGGTGGAATAGAGCAGGCCCCGCAGGCAGCCTGGATGGTGGTTTCCCAGGTGAGCCCCCGTGGCTGAGGCCCTGGGTGGTCAGTTCAGTCTCCGAGTCTCTGTACCTGCTTCCTGGGGGATGAGGCAGGTAATGAGGCAGAAAGGTGTGGATTCCAGTCCTGGGCTTGTGTAAATGCCAGCCCCGTGGCAGGTCTGGGATTCGTAGTGGGGAATGCAGCGATCCTCTGGTGGGATTTTCATCAGTAATTAGGCGTACACATTTTTTTTTTTTTTTTTTTTTTTTTGCCTGTGGTTCCCTAGGAGGCATTGGGGAGAGAGGAAAGCTATGGGGGGAAAATATTTTTTCCAAGAGGTTTTTGTGAGGCCTTCCCCTTTCCCCCTCCTCTCGTGTGTTGACCCGTCGATGTACTCTCCGGGTGTTGATGTCATGCCATTTCAAAGGGATATTGTACGCCTTCGCTGGTCACGTCTTTTAAGTAGGCCTAAAATACCCCCATCTCCCGCTAACGATCGGCGGGTTCCCTTTAGGAATGGAAATGGTCATCGGGTGTCCGGAGTCCTCCAGATGACTGGAGTCATTCTCCCTCCTTGCTCAAACTCTGGGCCCCCTTAGGCAACACCCGGGGAATGTTAATGGGCAAATAAAAATAACCCTCCTAGGACCACGGGGGCTGGTGCAGATGAAAGATCTTTGGATTTCAGAAAATGTGTTTGAAGATGAAATCCTGAGAATGGGTTAGGAGGGGAGAGAACCCTGCCACCCCAGACTTATCTGCTGACCCATGAGTGGGGGTTTCGTAAGGAAGCCGCTCCCTGCCCCATCCGCCCGCCTGTTTCTCTGGTGGAATTAATCATTTCCTTTTGACCTTGCGCTCTGCCCCTAACATGTTGCATTGATCAAATCCCGAAATCTCAAGTCATTTCTCCTCCTCCCCCACCACCCAGCCCCATCAAATTAGAAGTCCCCGAGGTGCGAGGGGGGGGGAGAGGTTTTAATAGAGAAAGTATTGATCGAACTACACAAAATGAAAAAAAGAAAAAAGAATGTTTAAAACAATCCTCTCTACCTTTCTCTGTGTGTGTGTGTGTTTTAAGCACATTTGTGGACGGGCTATTATAAAAGCTCCCTTTCCCAAAAACGTGACTGGAAATGTCACTCGTTCAACCGCGCCTGCATTTTTAAAACCTTCTTGATCATGTTTCTTGGAGGGGGGACTGGGGGGAAAGTTTGTTTATTTTTGATAAATGTTATATTACCAAACACCCCCCCCCCCCACTCAGACCTTAAAAAAAAATTCCTAAGTGGATCCTGAAATTTAAATTTCTGCTTACAATTACCTGGAGGATTCCAATTGGTAATAAGATGAGTCCGATTAGGAATTAACGCTGAACACAATTAACAGAAAGAGCTGAACCAACAGTAAGCAAATGCAGAGCCCACTTTGATGGCCATGCGCCTTCCTCCTTAAGGGAATGCACTCAACTTAAAACACAAAGATTTTCAAAGTCTCTTTAGTGTTAAAATCTTCACCTTTTATTCCAAATTAGTACTGATAATTGGAGCCTGGCACCTTTGAGAGGAATGGGGGAGATTCTGGTTTAAACAAATTAAATCCTATGTGACGATCAGAAAATGTAATTTGGGGAACCATAAGGATTTCAGGGTGACAAAATGGGAGGGGGAGGGGAGATCTTGAATTAAAATTGGGGAAAGGGGAAAAAGAAAGAGGGGAAAGCTGATTTTACCAGTCAGACACGGGGGAAGGAATTTTCTGCTCACTTCCTGCTTGCAAGAAGCTCTTCAGTGGGGTAGGGGTAGGGGTGGGGGTGGGGGGGAATGTGCCTGGACCCAACCCTCTTGCAGGAACCTCTAAGAACAAAGGTTCTGTATTGGACCAGCTGCCATCTTGGACCCATCTATTATACGCTGGGCTTCTAAGCCTTGGACTAAATTGATCACAGTTCCCCCTGGGAGGAGGAGGGTAGCAGCCTTTTTTTGGACGATGGGGCCATGAGTGAAATTAGGGACAGGGACAGTGTTGAGGCCTAAATTGGAGCCCCTGGGGGCACATCCTGGAGAAGGACATTGAGCGCAGTGTTCCTTCCCTCTGATCAGAGGGGGGAGGAGGGGGACGGGAGGCAGATAAATAGGTTTTTCCAGCCTCACCGCACGTCCACTGCTGGGTTGTGCCTGAGGGGGTTGTGTAGAAATGTGAGGTATTAGGCGCCGTGAGGAGTGGTTGGAATACATGCCGTGTAAGGGGGTAAGAGGCTCCTGAAGAACTAACTACCTTGTTTCCCCAAAAATAAGACACCCCCCCGAAAATAAGGGCCCCCCCCCCCGGCTAAACATGAGAGATTTGGTCCACTGATTCTGAAAGAAATGGAGTCACAAATTCACCAGGAAATTCAGGAATTGGATTGTTATGATGATGTTCCAGAAGATGATGACATGATTGTCACTCGATAAATGAGTAAATTCTTGATACTGTAGGATTCACAGTTTGTCTGGTTTGTGTTGACAACTACCGTATTACTGTAACATACACAGGTAATAAATTTCCTTTATTTCCATTTAACAATAAATGTGTACCGTATTCTTCTTCATGGGGGAATAAGACATCCCCTGAAAATAAGACCTAGCGCATCTTTGGGAGCAAAAATTAATATAAGACACTGTCTTATTTTCGGGGAAACAGGGTAGGAGGAGGGTGGGGCCCTCAGAGCAGGGGCCCAGAATAAGATGAGAACATTTGGCCAGGGGTTTTAGCACACTGAGTTCATGATATAGTTTCCTGGGAGTGTGCTAATAAGTCAAACATAAGGTAGGCAGTGGGGAACCATCGAGGGTTGTTGAGTTTGCAACAATTGGAGGACATTTGCAGGAATGGTTTTCACACAGTTAAAAATGCCTGCCCACAGATGACAAAGCCCCAGCCAGGTAGATGGAAGCAGAGGTGGTGAGTATTTCAAGGTGGTGGGGGAGGAGGGAGTGTGAGCGCCTGGCAGATTCTGCCACTTTCTGTGTCTTTGGGCAAGTTACTGTGGACGCCTCAGTATCTTCTTCCGTAAAATGGGGATGATAGCAGCTACCTTTAGGGCTGTGAGGAGGATTAAAACCAGTTAAATCAGGCCACCTGCCTTTGGGCCTGATCCTAGTAAATGTAATGCTTGCCTTTAAACTCCTTCTGGGTCTGGACAGAGCTTGGGTAATGAATTGCCTCCAGGGAGAGAGAGCCCTGTACTTCACTTAAGTCCACCATGTATGCCCTCTATGGAAACTTACAGAACACTAAAGAAGGTTAAATTGCTGGTCATCCTGACTAAGAGATATTAGTTTATATACACCATGTTTCGCTTTTACCTAGTGTTGTTATTTATTGAGTATAAACAAATGTGGAGCTTATCTTAGCAATTATTTTAGGAATGTGAAGGGAATAGTAAAGTATTTGCAATTTTGTGAAGTCCTGTGTTATAACGTAAACACATCCCAGTTGGGCGGGAAGAGTGTTCTGTGATATCCAAGCCACACCCAGGTATATCCCTCTGTAGATTTTGGTTATTAACAAGAAATACTTGTACCCATCTCCCCCCATCCCCCTTCCACAAACAGTAGCATTCTACGCACATGACTCCTTGCTTTTTCCATAATCACTTTGTAGATCACTCCATGGGCCCAGAGCCAACCCCTTCCTTCTTTTGTGGGTACCCCAGTAACCAATCTGTTTAACCGTTACTTAGCCAGACCCTCTTGATGGACACTGGGCTTGCTTCCCATCTTAAACTCGGAGCCATAAATCATCGGTCTTTTCAAGGAAGTGCCCTGTTCCTCGCTGGGTGGCTTGAACACAGAGAGAGAATATCCTGTCACTTGTAAAGGTCCTTGTTTACGGGAGAAAGGGACTCCCTTTCTTTTTCCTGAGAAAACACGGAGGGTAAAGCATTTCCTGAGACTGCGTTGGGCCGGTGGTGATGGAGGAGACTGGAGCTCTGGACCACGGACGCGTCCCATCTGGAGTTTTGGTTTGTCCAAGGTGCGTGGGAGAGACGGTGGCTTAGGGGAGACGCCCGTGGAAGGACCCCCGAGGGTTGGCCCCCTTGGGTGCTTACTGGGGGATTTAACACTCTCCCCTTCCCGGGTAATGGTTTTGTTTTCCACCACATCCCACGGGTGGTTATTTCTGGAGAGCCATCTGGTTGATAGAGACAGTCTCAGGCACGGAAAAGATGCTTCCAGGCATGCTTCACGGGCTGTTGAGTCACTTTTCTGAGAGGTTGACATCAGCTCCTGGGGTTTCGGAATCTGATTTTTCCTCTCTGGCTTTCCCCTCCATGGCTGCTGCCTGACCAAGGCTCTGGAATTGGATCTGTGAATCAACTTGTTATTTTTTTTTTAATTTTAATTTATTTCAGAGAGGAAGGGGGGAGAGAAACATCAATGATGAGCCATTGATCGATTGCCTCCTGCACGCTCCCTTCTGGGGATTGAGTTCACATGCCGACACTCTATATCCATTTGAGCCAAACCAGCTAGCTAGGGCCACGAATCAAGTTTTGATGGAATTAGACAAGGGCAGAGCGAGGAAGGAACCTTGAATATCCTACACCTTCATGAAAGAGGAAAAAAGGATTAGTCAGCATTCTCTGCCCAAGGAAAACCTAGCCCTCAGCTCCTATACGTAAAGCTGTTTTATATATATATTTTTTAATTTTAATTGATTTTTTTTTTTTACAGAGAGGAAGGGAGAGGGATAGAGAGGTAGAAACATCGACCAGCTGCCTCCTGCACACCTCCCATTGGGTTCGTGCCCGCAACCAATGTATGTGCCCCTGATCCAGAATCGAACCCAGATCCCCTTGGTCCACAGGCCGACACTCTATCCACTGAGCCAAACCGGTTTCGGCTGTGTCTGCCTTTGTAAAAGGTGCTCTCTGCGTGAAGAAGAGACCGGTAGAGAGCAATGGTAGAAGCAGGGAGACCCTGGGAAACCAAGTCCCAAGCCTGCTGGTGGTCTGGAAAGGGTGGCATGCTTAGGAATGACCCGCCGTCTTGTCCCAGAATAAAAAAGGTTCAGGGATGGTGGTTGGGGGGGACACAAGAAAAGGTTTTGGCTAATGAGCTCGGAGGGACACGTGATTTAACCGGGGAGGGAAAGGATGCTCAGCATCAGGGGACTGACTGTCCCAAATCTGAGCCAGGGTACCTCTGGACCTTCCATCTCACCTATTCCTGTTTGTACTTTTTAAAAAATATATATTTTATTGATTTTTTTACAGAGAGGAAGGGAGAGGGATAGAGAGTTAGAAACACCAATGAGAGAGAATCATCGATCAGCTAGCTCCCTCTTGCACACCGCCTACCGGGGATGTGCCCGCAACCAAGGTACATGCCCTTGACCGGAATCAAACCTGGGACCTTTCAGTCCACTGGCCAACGCTCTATCCACTGAGCCAAACCGGTTTCGGCCCTGTTTGTACTCTTATACTACACTCAGACTTCCCTTCCTTCAGGAAGTCTGCCCAGATGAACATCTCAGGCCCAGCACTTTCTGATTTCCTTACCCTGACCCTGAAATGGCGGCCCTCAGTCATCCCTCCTCCTGCCTGGGCTCTCCTCTTTGAAGGCAAGGGCACAGGGCCCGGCGTGGTGCACGTGTGTACCGGGACATCCTGTTAAAAACATAGTGACATTAGTGGTCCTGAGTGGGGGGGCGGCGGTGCCGTGGCCCCACAGGAAGTTGGAGGCAGAGGTGGCCGTCCAGCGCACGTTCCCCGCTCGTGATGGACTCCTGAGACGTCCTTTTCCGTGGGCAGACAGCCCCAGAGAACGCTGGTCCCAGAGGCAGCTGGAGTGGCTTTGTAGCCGTTGTCACACCTGCCCCGGCCTCCAGCCTGTAAGTGTGTCCCTGGGGTTTGATTGAAGTTGCCCTCCACTCACCACGCCGGAACCCCTTGGACAGGCCACCCCGCTTCTGCTTTCTGCTACCACGGGCCAACTTTCTGATTTTCTTTTCTTTCTTTTTTTTTTTTTTTTTAATATATTTTTTATTGATTTTACACAGAGAGGAACTGAGAGGGACAGAGAGTTAGAAACGTCGATGAGAGAGAAACACCGACCAGCTGCCTCTTGCACGCCCCCCACTGGGGATGTGCCCGCAACCAAGGTACATGCCCTTGACCGGAATCGAACCTGGGACCTTACAGTCTGCAGGCCGACGCTCTATCCACTGAGCCAAACCGGTCCCGGCAAACTTCGGATTTTCTACGCTTAAGAATTCTTCACCAACACACAACACCCGTTAGGACCGTGGTCGGCAAAGTATGGCTCTTCCACAAAATACCACGGCCTGGGCGAGTCTGTGTTGAAGAAGTGGCGTTAGAAGAAGTTTACGTTTTAAAAAAAATGTGGCTCTCCAAAGAAATTTCAGTCGTTGTACTATTGATATTTGGCTCTGTTGACTAATGCGTTTGCCGGCCACTGCCCTAGGATAGGAGATGAACTGTATGGTCCCCATTTCGGGGGTAGAAACAGAGCTCAGTTAGCCAGCGTACCCAAACAAGCTGGGGATGGAAGGGGCCTTTTTTTTCTTGTTTCTTTTCTTTTTTATTTTTTTTATTTTAATTTAAAAAATGTTTTATTGACTTTTTTAGAGGGAGAAGGGAGAAGGTGAGATAGAAACATTGATGCCAGAGAAACACTGATCAGTTCCCTCCTGCACACTCGCTACTGGGTATCAAGCCTGCAACCAGGGCACGTGCTCCAACTGGGAATCCAACCGGTGACCTCTTGGTTCAAAGGTTGATGCCCAGCCACGGAGCCACGCTGTGGCCGGGCTTAACATTATTTTCTTAACATTGTTGTATTGTTGCTAATGAAGCTACATCATATTACCGTTACTTTTACCAAACCATAACTACCAAGACAAATCCTGTTAGCAATGCCCTTATTTTATTATTTTTTTAAAATATATTATTTATTTATTTATTTATTCCCCCCATGTCACTGTTTCTCGAACACAGGTTTTTCATCTCCTCTCACAAGGCGGCCCCAGGCCGTGCTCACATCTCTCCGTGTCTGGGTGACTGGAACAGTCACTGTAATCTCTGGCTTCTTCCTATTTCCCATCTGGCCCTGAGCTTCCAGCTAAATCCCCTCCAGCCGGCTCCAGGTTCTTCTCCTACCCTTGGGGGGGGGCCCCCCAAGAACGCTGTGCTGCTTTGCCCAAAGTCGTTCCTTTTACTTGGATCTGTAAAGCCTTCTTTCTAGCTTTTATTCCCGTCTTAGGAAACACCTGCTCACCTGGCCCCACGCCTGGGTGGCCACAGTACATCGCAGGAAGTTCGATATTTCTCTGGATGGCAGATTTTCCTGTCTGCATCTGCCCTCCTGCCTTTCGGCGAATCTCCCCCCCCCCCCCCCCCCCCCCCCCGTCTCACTGACCCTCTCCAGCAGGTTTCCAAAACTGCTGTGTTGGAGTGGGAACAAGGGTGCAGTCTGATAATTACACCCCGAGGCCGGCCCCCCCCCCCCCCCCACAGCACCTCCCCAGGCTGACCAGCCAAGACCAGGAACTTCTTGTTTTTTAATCTTTCAAGGTCCTTTGCTCCGAGCCTTAAATCCAGTGTAAATAGTTTTTTTTTTTAAAGAAGAAGAAGAAGAAAAATAGCAGTAAACACAGCACCCTCGATAAGGATGCTGTGGCCTTGTGTGTAAGAGAGCTGAGTCCACTGCAGGACGTTGACCTCCCAGGAGGGAACTGTGGGGAGAGCCGGAGGCTCCCCGCAGCTGACCCACGAGTGGCCAGGTCAGCCGAGACCCCAGGCCAGCGCCTCTTGGAGGAAGGCCCTTTGAGTGTAAGGTGCGGTGGGATCAATGTTGCCGAAGGACTTAAAAAAAGGGGGGGGGGGCAGAATGAGGCCAGAATTTCAACACATACCTACCTATCTGAGGCTTCCTCCTAGTCAAATATTTATTTCATCTGACTTGTAAACACCCCCCCCCCCCCCTCCCAGGTTAAGGTGCTAGCCAAAGTAAGGGTGACTTTTTTTTTTTTTAAATCAACCTAGGGTAGGTGACTGCTTTTGGCGGGACAGTCCTGCGTCTCTCTGCGTTTAAAAGAAGTCCCCATTTTTGGAAAGATTCTTTCAAATCTTTTGGACTTTTTTTTTTTAAATGCCGTGGGATGCGGGACAAATGGTTAAAAATGGGGACGTCTGGTCACCTTAACCTTAGTGCCAGATGGAGCAAGTGTGGGATTTTAGGACCACACAGAGACCCGATCCCCTTTATTTTCCTCCTGAAACTTTAGAAGACGTGACTGTATCGCGTGATTTTTTTTTTTTTCTTCTTCCCCCTACCCTTATCAAGTCATTGTTTTGAGTTGCTCCTTGAGTATCTGCTTGGGTGCTGACGAGGCTCTGTAGAAGATGGACGTTGGGGGTGGGAGTGTCCTGACTTCATTACCTGTGGCCCGGGGGTCAGCAGGCCGCCCAGTAAGTCCTGGTGTACAGGGTGGAGAGACGCCTCCCTTTTCCACGCGTCGGCACCAAGTGGGATTTCTGAGAAAGCTCCCCCTCTAGCCGGGACTCGTTTGGCTCAGTGGATAGAGCGTCGGCTTGGGGACTGAAGGGTCCCGGGTTTGATTCCTATCAAGAGCCATGTACCTTGGTTGCGGGCACATCCCCAGTGGGGGGTGTGCAAGAGGCAGCTGATTGATGACTCTCTCTCATCGATGTTTCTGACTCTATCTCTCTCCCTTCCTCTCTGTACAAAATCAATAATATATAAAGAAAGCTCCCTCTCTGAGAGTGGACACGATTACTTCCTCCTCACCCCCGTTTTCTTATTAGAGGGAATGAATAAACGATGTCGGACGAAGGGTCCGGGGGACGCAGTTACTATTATAGTTAGTTGGCTTCTTTTTTTTTTTTTTGCCTGAAATCCCGCTGGCCTGGGTGTGGGGGCTCCCTGACTCCTCGCCAGAACCGGCTGTAATTCGTGCTCCGTGGAGACCACAGCCGTTCAGAACTGTGTGCGCCTTTGGGAAGAGGGATGGAGGGATGGGGGTGAACTCGCAGGGACCCGCTGGCGCGCTGCGTTTCAGGCTCGAGCTGGCCACTCCCCACCCCGGGAGACAGTTCCTGATTGTCTGGTTTGGCAGCTGAATGAATGGATCCTTCGCGGTTGGTGGATTTATCCCTGTCGGTCCCTCGAGATTCCAGAACAGGTTGGGCCCTCCCTCCCTCCCCAGGTCACATCCCTTCAGGTTGGAATGCGGCTTTTCTGCCACCCAGTTCTTTTCCCGGCAGGACCAGTTTCTGCTGGTTTGCCTAGGCTTCTTGTCCCACCCTTTGTTGAGTTTGGTTTGTTTCCCACACCCTTCTTTTTTTTTTTAAAAAAAAGGGGGGGAGGGTGTGGGTGTGGGGGCCGTTTAAAAAGTGCTAATAGTTTTAAGGAGATGTCTTGCTTAGTATTAGTGTCCTGTTGCCCTGTTACCCCACCCTACCTATGCTCCTACCCCTAGGACCCTCTAGGTCAGTGGTCGGCAAACTCATTAGTCAACAGAGCCAAATATCAACAGGACAACGACTGAAATTTCTTTGGGGAGCCACATTTATTTTATTTTATTTTTAAAAAATATATTTTATTGATTTTGTACAGAGAGGAAGGGAGAGAGATAGAGAATCAGAAACATCGACGAGAGAGAGTCATCGATCAGCTGCCTCTTGCACACTCCCTACTGGGGACATGCCCGCAGCCAAGGTATGTGCCCCTGACCGGAATCAAACCCAGGACCCTTCAGTCCCCAAGCCGACGCTCTATCCATTGAGCCAAACCAGTCTTGGCAACATTTTTTTTAAACTTAAACTTCTTCTGATGCCACTTCTTCAACATAGACTCGCCCAGGCCGTGGTGTCTTGTGGAAGAGCCACGCTCCAGGGACCAAAGAGCTGCAGGTGGCTCGAGAGCCGCAGTTTGCCGACCGTGGCTCTAGGTCCCTACTAGATCGCTTGTCTCTCTCTCCAGTTTGCAATTGTCTCTGGGGTGGGGCGAGGAGGGGGTAATACACTCACCCTGTCAACAGCAGCCACGGGGGGGGGGGTCTCCTGTTCCTCTGGGGACCTCCTGTTCCTCTGGGGACCCCCACGGAGGGTGACAGGCGACTCTTTAGAAGCTAGTCTCTAGTCTGACTCAGTGATGGGTGTTCCTTTGGTGTGTGAGTGTGTGTGTGTTTCCTATTGATGGAGGAATGTGATAATTTTAAATTAATTGCCCAACACACCACTGGCTTGAAAAAAAGGGTTAAAAAAGAAAGAAAGAAATGCATGTCTCCATAAGACCAAACAAAGGTCTTTCCCTTTTGTCTCCCAGCTGGTGCCCTCGAGATTGGCTTGGAGCCCCGCTCTGCTCTTGCTCATTTTGCCTTTTACTCGGCAGAGGATTTTCTTGTGGGGGGAAAGGAGGTGCTGTCAGGAGTGTGTCTGTTCTCTGCAGTGAATGCGCTCCTCGGCGACGGGGGCAGTGGGGAGGAGGGCCGGGGCCGGGGCCGGGCCACACATCCCCGGGCCTCACAGGCGCCCGCGCCCGCGCCCCGGCCCCCCGGCCCCCCGCCGAGGAGGGGCCCTCGGTGTGGCCGCGAGCATAGCGTTCACAGAGGCCGGCGGCCGCCGTGATTGGTCCCCTCCCCGGTTTAAATAAGCCCTGCCTGCCTGCGAACGAGGTTTCTGCGGCCATAAATACTTGGTCTTGGTCGGGAAGGGAACCTGCTCTTAAAATTGTCAGCGGATGTGACAGTGTATGTAAACGCGGGCCACCTGGAAGGCCAGAGCACAGGGCCCTTCTTGCCTGAGGGCCGCTGCTAACATAAGAACTTCAGCTGCTTGAGACAGACGGGAACTTGCCGGGATGGGGAGAGAAAACGAAATTTTTATTGTGTTACACGTTGGAGAGAGAAGATGGCTAGAAATGTTGTTTTTTGGTTTTTTTGTGCCCTGTTGGAGTGGCTCAGGGGCTGAACATGGATCTATGAACCAGGAGGTCACTGTTCAATTCCCGGTCAGAGTACTATGTCCAGGTTTTGGGCTTGATTCCCAGTGCGGGATGGGCTGCTTGCAAGGGGGGGGGGGGGGAGGAGGAGGTAACTGATCAGTGTTGTTGCTCATCTCCCTTCCTCTCTGAAATTAATAAAAAATATATTTAAAACATTTTTGTTATTAGCCGAAACAGACCCTGCGGACTGAAAGGTCCCGGGTTCAATTCCGGTCAAGGGCATGTAGTGGGCACATCCCCAGTAGGGGGTGTGCAACAGGCAGCTGATCGATGATTCTCTTCTCATTGATGTTTCTACTGTAACTCACTCTTCCTCTCCCTTCCTCTCGGTAAAATATCAATGAAATATATTTAAAAAAAACCCATTTTTGTTATTAATGTTATTCTTCTCTGTGTCTCATTTCTGCTTCCGTCTCAAACCCACCTGTGCCCATCCTCTCTGCCTCACAGGCAACTGAAACCCCTTTGGCTGCTTGGGAGAGGGAAAAGGTTTCAGGTGCACAATGTTGCCCACTGTTTAAGAGGTGAGCGAGGACCGAGTTACACGGCCACCTACAGCGTCTGGCCTTTTTTTTTTTTTTTTTTAAAGCCAACCTCCCAGCTATCTCCAACTCCTGTCCGGAGCAAACAGATTAAACCCTGTGCCTTGCTTTCAGTGACCTCGGAGGCAGCCGGGGAAACTGTGTGTGTTTGTGTCAGAAACCTACCTTTTCGGGTCCCGTTTAAACACCTATCGTTTCCGTGGGCAGTGAGCTCCGCGTTGGAGCAAACCTCAGTTTTATTTGCTGCTGGCAGCGGCGTGGGCCCCTCGTTAGGACATCAGAGGTCAGATGCACGCAGGGGCGGCAGCTGGGACACTAATGATTTCATACGGCTTTGTAGGGCCGCCGGCCGTGCTGCAAATCGGACGCAAGGCTCTTTCTTTCTTTTTTCTTCCTTTTTTTCTTTCTTTTTTCTTCAAAACCTCCGGGGAGTGGGTCCGAGATCTGCCTCTTGGGAGATAGAACTAAAGATAATATTTACAGTGGAGGGCAAAGGAGAAATAGTGCCTAATGGGAGCCTTGTGGGAAGAAGGGGCAGCAGCCTCTTGGAAGGAAATGACATCTGGCCATTGGGATAGCTCATTTACGGGCTCAGCGAGTATTTATTACGGTAGGTCTTTAGCTGGGAGGAGTGCCGTGCCGAGGCTGGGCTCCAAACCTCGTCCCGTCAACACTAGGTTGTCGTCCCCCCCCCAAACTCCCCAATTCTTACAATCCTCACCTGAATGTATGTTTTTAAATTGATTGTGTGTGTGTGTGTGTGTGTGTGAGAGAGAGAGAGAGAGTATGTGAGAGGGGGGGGACGGAACGGGGGCATGCTTCTGTTGCTTCCTGTGTGGGCCTGCCTTGACTAGGGATTGAACCTGTAAACCTATATAACCTGGATATGTGCCCTGACTGGAAATCGAACCCACAACCCTTTTTGTGTATGGCACAACACCCCAACCAACTGAGCTACCTGGCCAGAGCTCCCTCACCCTTTTTTAAAGATACAATTTAAAAAAAATTTTTTTACATAAAACAGATTGTAAGTTTGTAATTTGAGTTTTGACAATTGTATATACATCTGTGTCCTCATCAAGATATTAGGGCATGTCCATTATGCCAGAACAGTTGGCTTTGGGTACCCTCCAGTCACCCTTGTTTTTATCTGCAACTTCTCTGCTTTCCCCCCCCCTCCGCCTCTGATTAGTCTTGCCTTCCTATAAATGGAATTATGCAGTCTGTTATTTTTTTAGTTTTTATTTATTTTTAATTCTGGCTTTTCCCACCAAGCCTATGCCTTTTGAGATTTTCCTGCGTGGTGGCAGCAGTCCATGAGTTCCTTTTCAGTGCTGGAAAATTGTCTGTCGTGTGGGTATACCAACCTGTTTTTCTGGTGTGGGAAGTTTCTATTTCCAAACTGGAAGAATGGTTTAAACACCCAAGTTTTATTTAAGTAAGGAAGTTTATTTGATAAAAAAAATAACGTTCGGTAGGCAGTCATCCAATTCTGCCATGTTCCACTTGCCCCCCTCAGTGGTGTCCTAACTGGGTCCAGTCAGTTGCAGGAAACCCCGAGCACATGTGTGTCTCTTGGCCACAAGAAATGTGAGCGAGCCTTGGCTGGTTTTGCCCAGTGGTTGGAGCGTTGGGCAGCCCTCTGAAAGATTCCCAGTCGGGGGGCGGGGGGGCACTGCAGGAAGCAACCAGTCGATGTGTCTCTCTCACATCAGTGCTTCTCTCTCTGTGTCCCCCGCCCCCTTCCACTCTCTTAAAAAAAAAAAAATCAATGGAAAAACATCCTCGGGCTACGATGTTAACAACATCATCGACAAAAATGTGAGTGAGACTCCAGGCTGTGGACGGCCAGAGAGCTGGCCTTGATCGGCCTCGGGCTGCCTGTGGTGGGACAGATAAGAGGCTCCGGCCTGAAGATCAGAATCTGGAGAGGGAGCTGCTGCAGGGTGGCTTTCCCAGAGGCAGGCACTGGGGGCCGGAGGGGGGAGCTTGTTTGTCAGCAGCGGGGAAACGCAGGGGAGGAAGCAGATGCAGGCCCAGCAAGGCGCTCTCATTGCCAGTAAAAGGGATGGAATGAGCTCTGTCTTCCCCCTTCCCCATCCTGGGACTTGTCGTGTATATTGTCTCACCCTGGGTATTTGGTGACACGGTATTTATACTTTAGAAATTAGATGTTTCGCTGAAGCCGGTTTGTCTCAGTGGATAGAGTGTCAGCCTGCACACTGAAAAGTCCTGGGTTCGATTCCGGTCAGGGGCATGTGCTTTGGTTGCGGGCACATCCCCAGTGAGGGGTGTGCAAGAAACAGCTGATGGATGATTCTCTCTCCTATAGATGTTTCTAACTATCCCTCTTCTTTCCTCTCTTAAAAAATCAATAAAATATATTTAAAATTAAAAAAAAAAATTAGGTGTTTCTTCTTATGGCTTCACAAAGGCTTCGAGAAATGCTGTCTTCGGCCCAAGTTCCCCTGCCCTCCCCACCTCCACCTCTGCCCTTTTGTTCACCTGGTGGGTTTCTCTCGTCCCGTTAAACTCACTGCAGCTCCGTGAGTGGGGTCGAGCCTTGCAACCAGTTTACATACATGTCCTTGGCCGGAATCGAACCCAAGACCCTTCAGTCTGAGAACCCACGCTCTATCCACTGAGCCAAACCGGCGAGGGCACCACCAGCTGCTCTTGATTCTTTCGGTTACTTGGTGAGGCCTCGTAATGAATTTTACTTCGCTAGCTGGCCAGGCAGGTTGTAGTAACACGTGCTCTTGGGGATCAGATGTGCTCCGAAATTTCTGGTTTGGGAAAACTTTGAGGCATCTCTGTGGCATGGTTAATATGATGTTACTGCATCTACCGTGTTTTTCCGAAAATAAGACATCCTCCAAAAATAAGGCCTAGCGCATGGAAAGATAAGACATCCCCTGAAAATAAGACCTAGCGCAACTTTGGGAGAAAAAATTAATGTAAGACACTGTCTTATTTTCGGGGAAAACAGGGTATTAGTAACAACACCGCAAAATCATGAGTATTCGAGTTGCTTCAGTAAATATACGAAACCTCACGGTCAGTGGTAAAAAAATCACAAATCATTTTCAGGTTTTGCTGCCCGGGAGCTTACTGTCTTCAGGTTTGGGACAGGGGTCTCCCTCGTCTCTGCAGCAGCCACAGTTGAGGAGGCAGAACACCACCAGCCAGGCTTGTCTTCCTCCTCGCCGCTCCTCTCCCGAGGGGTACCTCCGCTGCCTGTCCCCTCGCTGGCCGCCTCGCCCGGCGTCCCCCCTGCTGGCTCTGGGTGTCCATGGGGTCTTGTTGGGGACAGGAACGGGTACTTGCTGACCTGTGTTCCCACGGATGGAGGCTGAGTGGACCGATTAATAACCTTGTTAAATTCGAGACTCTTTACCTGCCACACTTGGCAAGTAGATGTTTCCCCGATACATCAAGCGACAGACATGTCCATTGGAAATGTGGCCACGTTGAACAGTTCGGGTTGTAATAAAGAACAGGGATAGTCAGTCCCTGCAGCATTGCTTGTGATTAAAAAAAAAAAAAAAAATCAGCCAAAACCGGTTTGGCTCAGTGGTAAAGCGTCGGTCTGCGGACTGAAAGGTCCCAGGTTCGATTCTGGTCAGGGGCATGTACATTGGCTGCGGGCACATCCCTGGTAGGGGGTGTGCAAGAGGCAGCTGGTCGATGTTTCTCTCTCATTGACGTTTCTAGCTCTCTCTCTCTCCCCCTTCCTCTCTGTAAAAAAAATCAATAAAATATATTAAAAAAAAATCGGAACTTGCAGCCATTCTTAAGGCAGGCAAGTTTAATACGGTTCAGTGAAAAAAGTCTACTGATGTACCCCTGTTTGTCTTCCTAAAAATTCGCACGGATAGAATATAGCACTTTTGGAATGATTATGTACATTGGGGAGATTTAAAACTCCACATAGATGTCTGTGTGTCTTAAAAACACAGGTAGTTCCCGATCTAAATTTTTTCCCCCCAGACACTCCCCTTCCCACACAAAAAATTAATTGTCCTCAGCCCAGGACATTTTTTGAGCTGGTGGTGGTGCTTGTGCTGAGAAAAGGGTCCCGATTTCTTTCTCCCTCTTTCCCGGGGTCGTGGTGGTGGGGATTTGGGGGGGGGGGTGTGCAGGTCACAGCGGCAGCACGTGACCAGGGACACGGAGGGGCCCACCCCCGCTGCCTTGGGTTTGGACTCTGTGTTCAGCGCATTTCCCATAAACCAAGTAAAGCGTGGTTTCGATGTTAGTGAATAGACTTAGCTTTGTGGCTGGACCTCAACTCCTTGAACTTGGCTTACCCACTTCTCACGGGGAGAGCCTGCCCGGTGGCACACTCTGATAAGGCTTCTGGTTGTCACCAGTCATTCTTCACGTCGTCATTTCTAGCGTGGGAAACGAAGAGGCCCTTGTGGATAGGTGGGTGGGAATCTCCTTCTGTCCTTAAGCCGGGGTTTGTGGGAGGCCAGATGTCCCCAGTCATTTTAAGAGATGTTGGGGGCAGGTGTGTGTGTGTGTGTGTGTGTGTGTAAAAAAATCTCCCAAGGTAACTTTTTTTTTTAAATTTCAAATTTAATTTTGAACTTTTAAATATATTTTATTGATTTTGTACAGAGAGGAAGGGAGAGTGATAGAAAGCTAGAAACATCGATGAGAGAGAGTCATTGATCAGCTGCCTCTTGCACACCCCCCACGGGATATGCCCGCAACCAAGGTACATGCCCTTGATCGGAATCGAACCCTTCAGTCCCCAAGCCGACGCTCTATCCATTGAGCCAAAAGGGTCTCGGCTCCCAAGGTAACTTTAATGGCGGTTAATAGATTGCATTTCATTTGTGCGGCAGTTAATAGATTGCGTTCCATTTGTGCGGTATTTTGACTACTGAGAGGCCCGATCCATCCTGTGCGCTTGCCTTCTTCGCTGCTGTGGGCAGCTGTCTTTAAAACGAGAAGCTCGTTCTTACAGATGTGCGGTGTGGGTGAGTTCCTGGTGGGGTCGCAGGTATTAGGAAAAGTCTCCTTTCATGAACAAAGCACTTTATTTAAGCTCTGGCTAAGGTAAACCTGCCTGGCTTGGTATTTTTATTTATTTATTTGTGTCCCTCGCCCCCCCTTCCTCTCCCCCTGGGCCCGCATTCCTCGGTCTTTGTCTCTGCCTGGTATTTTAGAAATTTTGGGAGAGGAAGGCAGTGGGTGGGGCCTCCTGGAAAGCTGGGGGCAGGGAAGAGGGTGGTCACTTGGGAGGTCAGAGGTCGAGCCTGCTCCATTCAGCTGGGGCAGCCAGATTGTCGCCACGCAGGGGCGGGGGGAGCGGTGGGGGCGGGGGCGTGCCTGTGCATCTGCCTGGGAAGGCCCAGACAGGCAGCAGCCCGGGGCCCTGGAATTCCTCCCACCAGAGGCCTGCTCCTTCCCCCCCCCCCCCACCCCACCCCCTTCCTGCAGCCACAGTTCATGGCCTCTGCTGCATTTCTGGCCTCGGACCCTCCACACAGCCCTTTCTTTGGAAGACGTGGGGGCTTCCCAGTTTGCTCTGTGAAGATCATCTTTTGCCGCTGATTCAGAGAAATGCACCAAGTTCACATCCTTACCTACTGACCGTGTTTCACAGGCTCTGAAATATGGTGGATTTTCTTTTTCTTTTTAAAAAAATATATATATTACTGATTTTTTTTTTTACAGAGAGGAAGGGAGAGTTAGAAACATCGATGAGAGATCAGCCGCCTCTTGCACACCCCCTCCTGGGGATGTGCCCGCAACCAAGGCACATGCCCTTGACCCGAATCGAACCCGGGACCCTTCAGTCCCCAGGCTGATGCTCTATCCACTGAGCCAAACCTGAAATATGGTGGATTTTCGACCTGAGGCATTTTAAGTCGATAAGATGCGGAGCTTCTAAACGGGAGTGTGAACGTCTTCCCAAGGTTCCACTCTCCAGCTTTTTGTTAAGAGAGTTTGTATAATGGATCCCATTTTCAGTATTTGGACAACACGTGCTGTTGTTTTTTTAAAGGCAGTGATTTATTAATTGCAAGCACCACGCGGCTGTGGCTCTCCTCGCCCCCAGCTGTTTACGACCAACTGGCTGGGTGCTCCCCATGCCCCGCCCCAGCGTGGCCCAGAGCTGCATCGATCCCATGGGAAGGGGTGCCAAGGGGGGAGTGCATCCAGGGGCCCGGGACCCCCTTTGTCCATTTTTTGAGGTATCTGGACTGCCCGGCCTGAGCATGTGAGGGGCCTGGTGCCAGGAGCTGGGTTCTGTCGTGTCCGTCCGTGTGTGTGGGCCCCCCCCCTCCCCCCCCACACCAGGATTTCTTTCTTTTTTAAAAAAAATATATATTTTATTGATTTTTTTTACAGAGAGGAAGAGAGAGGAATAGAGAGTTAGAAACATTGATGAGAGAGAATCATCAATCAGCTGCCTCTTGCACACCCCCTAGTGGGGATGTGCCCGCAACCAAGGTACATGCCCTTGACCGGAAATCGAACCCGGGACCTTTCAGTCCGCAGGCAGACGCTCTATCCACTGAGCCAAACCAGTTTCAGCTGACCAGGATTTCTTTTGTGGCCCCTTCACCTGCAGAATTCTTGACGCCTCTCACTTGTCGGACTCACCAGGTTCCCCTTTATTCCTGACAGTTGCACAACCAGCAGCTGGAGCCTGGCTTCCTGGTCTGGCCCAGAGTTCTTGGGGTCGAAGGGGCCTCCTGAGGTACCTGGTCAGCCTGGCTATAGGTTGACCCACGACCAGGTGGTGCCAGGCTCAGGTGAACAACAGCCTGCGGTTCTTGGTCCCTCAGCCGCCTGTGCAGAGAGAGATGAGTGGTTTCCCAGCGATAGCTGGTCGCTCCGCACAGCTGTCCCGGGGCGGGGCGGGGGGGGGGGGGGGGGGAGACAACAGGCTGCTCCTGAGGAGGTAGAGAAGATTGCTTTCACTGTGTGCAGGAGGGGGGCAGCAGACAGAAGGCTGGCCAGCATGCCTCATTCTAGTTTGAAAGGAACCTTCTGATGGGAGTGTTTCACACTTGCCATTAGCAGAGGGGTGATCGCGTTCTTCCCATGACAAATGGAGGGAGCGAAGGGAAGCAAGGTGGCTGAAACCAGTGGGCGAATTGCTTTGGCATCACATCATTAAAAAAAAAAAAACCCACAAAAAACCCAGGAATTGGCCCCAGATGCATCCAGTGTCGCGTCTAATGGCTAGTATTTAAGGTTAGGTAAGGGTTTTGGGTTTACCAGATTAGAAAGATGAGCTCACCTCCACATGGACCTGCTTTTAAGAGTGATGGGTCTAGCCGAAACCGGTTTGGCTCAGTGGATAGAGCGTCGGTCTGCAGACATGGGCGGGGGGGGGGGGGGGGGGTCCGGGTTCAATTTCGGTCAGGGGCATGTACATTGGTTGCGGGCACATCCCCCATGGATGTGCAGGAGGCAGCTGGTCGATGTTTCTCTCTCATCGATATTTCCAATTCTCTATCCCTCTCTCTTCCTCTCTGTGAAAAATCAGTAAATATATAATATATATATATATATATTATTATTTTTTTTTTTAAAGAGTGATGGGTCTTGAAGAAGGCCAATTGCCTACAGTTGGTTTTCTGTCTCCCATGGCTCCTAAACGGCACCTCGCTGGATGGCAAAAGTGGTAGAAAAGTAGGAACCTGACCATGGTCTCCCTCCTGTAGTATAGACTCCATAAAACACACCACGTCAGAGCCATTTCGTAAACGTAGGAACGGAATATTCTAAATCTTTGCCTCTAACCCAGCGTGGAGCAGGCCTGCGGACTGGGCTGAGCCGCTTGGGAGGTCATTTCCTAGTGGGTGTGCTTCATGCCCAGACTTGGCTGGGTCCATACAGTGATCTGGAAAAGGAGAGAAGCAGCATTCTCCCTGTTCGCCTTGGGGCTGTTTCTGTGTTCTGGCCTCAGGGCTCCCACCAGCCCTTTCTCCCTCCTTATCTCTGTCTCCCTGTCTCTGCTTCTCAGCCTGGGTGAGCTCTGGAACCCCTTGGATCTCCAGGGGAGACCTAGCCAGGTGCCGTGGGCTCTGCATGAGGAGGCCAGTACCAGGCATGGGCTGGAAAGCAACGCTTTATTTAAAAAATATGTATTTTATTGATGTTTTTTACAGAGAGGAAGAGAGAGGGATAGAGTTAGAAGCATCGATGAGCATCGATGAGAGTCATCGATTCGCTGCCTCTTGCACACCCCCTACCGGGGATGTGCCCACAAACCAAGGTACGTGCCCTTGACGGGAATCGAACCTGGGACCTTTCAGTCCCCAGGCTGACGCTCTATCCACTGAGCCAAACTGGTTTCGGCAAAGGAAAGCAACGCTTTAGAAGTCTCCGGTCACACACAGTGCAGTGTACAGGTGGTTGTAGGATTGTGCACCTGAAGCCTGTAGAATGTTGGGAACCCATGCCACTGCAATGAATCCAGTTTTAAAAAAGAAAAGGAAAGAATACATCGTAGGCTGGCCTCCTTGCTCTGCCTTTGCTAGCCATGAAGGCTTAAGCACCTCAGAACCTCTTGTCTTTATCTGGGGATGGAGTGCATGGGGCATTGTGTGTGTGTGTGTGTGTGTGTGTGTGTGTGAACTCCCTTGGACACCACTCCCCTGCCTCCTGTTGCGTGTTGGCTGGCTTTGCCTCACACCCAGGTGTACCAGAGGCAGATGTAAGCTCTGCTCTTGAAAGCAATCCAGCAAACATTTATAGAGAGCGGCGCTAAGTGCCCCTCTCTGTGGAGGGATACGAGACTGGCCCAGTTTCTGTGCCAAGGAGCTGCCGCTCTTGAGAGCTCCTCATTTATCAGCAGGTGGAGGTGGTGCCAGCTCTCCCTCCCTCCCTCCCTCCCTCCCTCCCTCCCAGCTTGCCGGGCCCCAGGGAAATGCAGAACTTTGGCTCTCTCCGCACAGGCTGCCTCCCAGGGCCCACTCCTTCCTTGGGACAACTTGGCAGGAAGAAGAAAGACAAGAAGCTGGCTGACCTTACCCCACTAGCCATTTTTTTTTTGTGTGTGTGTGTGCCGTCGTTCCAGCAGCTTATGCCCTTAGCCTGCTCGAGTGCCTGGAGAACCGTGCTCTGCATGTTGTGCTAACCTCCTTGACTGGGGGTGGTGGTGGTGGTGGTGGTGGTTGCAGCAACCTGTGGCGTGAGGCTGATTGATATTGGCCTCTAGCCTCGCTTCACGCCGCCCCAGAGGCAGGGGCGGTGAGAGGAAATTTCCGGTGTGTTCTTTCATTTGGGCTACCCATCTCAGGTCAGGAAAACACCACCTTCGGATATTTCTGGGTAATTAATCTGAGATACAGGGAAATACACTGAGTGGCCAGATTATTATGATCTCTGAACGCATAATAATCTGGCCACTCAGTGTATGTATGTATGTATGTGTGTGTGTGTATATATATATATATATATATATATACACACACACACACACACACACACACACACACACATTAGAGCGCTCGATGCATGAATTCGTGCATGGGTGGGGTCCAGCCAGCCTGGCCAGGAGGGGAGGGGACATGGGCAGTTGGCCGGCCTGCCTGCTGGTCGAACTCCTGGTCAGGGGGACAATTTGCATATTAGCCTTTTATTGTATAGGATATACCCTGAGTGGCCAGATTATTATGCGTTTAGAGATCATCATAACCTGGCCGCTTGGCGTATTATTGCCTTTGAAGTGTCTCAGTTTTGTTTCTGAAGGAAACTGGAGTGGGATGATGGTTGCCTTTCTTTGGACCAGGCGGGATGGGAAGAAGAGCAAAAAGTTGGGCTCACAGTTGACTGTACTGCTCCCTGCCCTTGTCGGATGTGTGCTAGGTATTGGGAGGGGCAAGGAGAGGGGGAGAGGTTGGGAGCCTGGGATCCAGAGCCCCTGTTGCTGTCCTTCATCTCTGACTCCAAGCCTGCTTGCAGCTCTCACTAACGCCTGTCCCCTCTCTGGTCCCCAGGTGCTGCACCTGTACTGTGACACTTGCTCGGTGCCCATCTGTCGCGAGTGTACAATGGGCCGGCACGGAGGCCACAGCTTCATCTACCTCCAGGAGGCACTGCAGGACTCCCGGGCTCTCACCATCCAGCTGCTGGCGGACGCCCAGCAGGGCCGCCAGGCGATCCAGGTCAGTCCTTCCCCACCCCACCCTTCACCTACTTCCTTGTGCACAAAGCCTTTCCCCACTGCCTTTCAGATGGCGTGCGCAGATTACTGGGCAGACGCCAGTGTGTGGGGGCCATGGTGGAACAATGACCCAAGTGAGCTCATGTGATATCCATGCAGCAATAATCCCTGGGGCTGGGGCAGGGAGGGGTGGGACCACCTTGGTCTCGTGCAGATGACGAGGAGGTGGCCCGAAGTTAATGGCTGGTCTAGGCTTGCTCCCATTCACTTAGCCTGGGCCCCTATCATAGCATCTTGTCTTGTTTCCCATCCAGCCCCTCCCCAGTTCCAGGTGGATTCCAGAAGGACTGGGAGCTTGATACTTTTCAGACAGAGACCTTTGCTATTCAGATTTATTTGTTTGTTTGTTTAGTGGTGAGAAAGAAGCAAGCATGGGCAATTTCCCATAAGGCTCAGAGTGTCAAAACTCTTTCCTGTGTGATCAGGACCCATCATCCTGGTCATTTAGACTCTTGTTTCTGTTTAGTTTCTATCTCTTTGGGAGGTAGGGACACATGTAACTTGGGGGCATCGCAGCTATGCTCTCCCACAGTCAGGTCATACTGTGTGCCTGAACTGATTGTGAATCTCCGTGCCTGATGCAGACTTTAGGAACAGAGAAACACCATGCGATATTAGCCTTTTGTTTTGTAGGCTGAGCTGGAAAATCAGGGAACACTGCTAACCCTTGAGCAGAAATTGAATAGGAAACTATTGTTAGTTACATGCTAGAGTATTTGAATAAGTGAATTGTTTAAAAAAGCATCTTTTAGCCCTACTGTGTTTGACTCAGTGGATAGAGCCGTCAGCTTATGGACTGAAGGGTCCCACGTTCGATTCCGGTCAAGGGCATGTACCTTGGTTGCGGGCACATCCCCAGTTGGGGGTGTGCAGGAGGCAGCTGATGGATGCTTCTCTCTCATCGATGTTTCTAATTCTCTATCCCTCTCGCTTGCTCTGTGTAAAAAAATTAATAAAATATATATTTTTTAAAAGTATCTTATAAGAAAGTGGTTGAAGAACCGATGGTGTGCTCTAGGGAAGATGGTTTAAGGATAGTTTAGATTTTAATATGCTGAAGTTAATCTTTCTAATGGGTCAAATTGTCTGGTATCCAAGTCCTAAAAGTGAAGGTTTGAGAGTCTTATTTCCGGAATGATTTACTCTGTCGTGCTCTTATTAGGCCTCCGGAGCGCCTCTGTCTTGCGGTTGCTGTTACATCGCATGTGTCCGCATTCTCACTGGTACATGCTAGGATTTATTTCTGTTCTATCCTAATGACTGTGTCCTGAATAAAGGGGTGTGTGGTTTCCATTTTTATGCCACTACAGTTAGGACTTTGTCAACTGCTTGTCCCGCAGGCTTCTTTCTAAGACCCCGTCACCTGGGGAGTTTAAAGAACCACATGTCACCCTTGCCCGTATGGCTCCTTTGGGTGCCTTGCCTTTGTGCTCCACAAGGTTGCCAGTTTGATTCCCCTTCAGGGCACATTCCTGCATTGTGGGCTTAATCCCCAGTAAGAGGGTGTGCAGGAGACAGCCGATTGAAGAGGCTCTCTCATCGTTGATGTTTCTATCTCTCTCCCTAAACAAAAATAAGTAAAAAATAAAAAAATAAAAAAATAAAAATAAAATAATATATATATATATGTGTATATATATATATATATATATATATATATACACACACACACACACATATATATGTGTATATATATATATGTTGTGTGTGTGTGTCCCTAGCCAATTTGTCTCAGTGGATAGAGCGTCAGCCTGCGGACTGAGAGGTCCCAGGTTTGATTCTGGTCAAGGGCACTTGGCCTGGGTTGCAGGCTTGATCCTCAGTGGGGGGCATGCAGGAGGCAGCCAATGGATGATTCTCTCATCATTTTTTTTTCTCTCCCTCTCTCTTCTCTGAAATAATAAACATTTTTTTTAAATATATTTTATTGATTTTACACAGAGAGGAATTGAGAGGGACAGAGAGTTAGAAACGTCGATGAGAGAGAAACATCGACCAGCTGCCTCCTGCACATCCCCCACCGGGGATGTGCCCGCAACCAAGGTACATGCCCTTGCCCGGAATCGAACCCGGGACCTTTCAGTCCGCAAGCCGATGCTCTATCCACTGAGCCAAACCGGTCCCGGCAAACATGTTTTTTAAAAAAAAATGTATATATACATTAAAAAATTAATAAACATGGTCAGTCTTCATGTTAAAGCAAGAGTAATAGCTGTTACACCATTCTGCACAAAAATGAGAACTGAGCTTAATGCCAAAGCATCATTGTTTTAGGTTGTACAGGTGAAATGTCAATCAAGTCTTCTGGATTAATTTTATCCCTCATCTCCTGTTTGTCTTGTATCATTTCTTTGATCATCCTAACAGACTAAGGGTCCCCTGCGGACACTCCTACTTGTCATGATGGGAAGTTGCCACAGCTATGCTAAGAATGCCTACTCTCTCCTGTGAACTAATTTATCCCCAAAAGTAGATCAAGGGAACCCTGTTCTTTCTATTACAAATATGGAAATGGAAGAACAAAATTAGTCGCTTTGCCCAAGCCAACCAGACCTCCTTAACCAGAGGCCTTCCCGTTTCTTCAGTGAGGAGACTCAACAAGACCTGTTTGCTGAGCTTCCTGCTTTGTTCCCAGCTCTGAAATAGGTGCTTTCTGCATACATAGTGGTGCTTTTCTGGTGTGGGTATCAGTCTTCCCATTTTGCCAAGAGAACGGCTTGGCTCCAAAGAAATGAACCTCAGGTAACCTGCCAGAGGCACACGAAGGGTGAATAGAATTGCGGTTTAAATCCAAAACTAATAGACAACTGCTTCTCATTTGGGAAGCTGTCCTCTCTCTAGCTCCCCAACCCTCTCTTAGGCATGTGCAAGCCCCCCTCCCCATGGCAACCCCCAGATACAGAGAAAAATCATGGTTGGAGAACTCCACTACACCATGACCTAATTTAAAAATTTCCCATGCTGTCTTAATTAGGACTCTTGGTTGCAGTGGACTGAAAGGGAATGAATAGTCTCAGGTGACCAGGTAGGAGAATATGGATGGATCAGGCTTCAGGTATCCAGGGACGCAGACCTTGGTGCCAGCGCTGTCAATCATGTTGCCCTGTCCCTCTCTCCATGGTTACCGCGTTCTTGCTACTGGGCCTGGGCGTATCCACGTAGTGCCGAGAGAAAGGTGGGCATAAGTGGCGATGGCTTCAGGCCTGCACCTCAGGGAAAGAGTGGGTATCCTCCCCCCTACCCCCCTTCCCTTTTGGGGTGGGGGTAGGGTGGAGGCTGGAACATCCTATATAATAAAAGCCCAGTGATTGAAACGATGGAACAATCAGAGACCAGAACGACCATGGCCCCTCGCCCCGGCCAGCTCCATCCCCTAGCGAGGGGTTAGGGGCGATTGGTTAGGCAATCAGGCAGGCAGGCAGGCAGGCGAGCTATTAGGAGCCAGTGGTGCTGGATTGTGAGAGATGTCTTAAATGCCATTTTAGGCCCTATCCACAGGGATCCCTGTGGGATTGGGCCTAAACCAGCGGTCGGACATCGCCCAAGGGGTTCTAGATTGCGAGAGGGTGCAGGCTAAGCTGAGGGGGACTTCCCCCCCTCCTCCCCGTCCCTCCAGTGCACAAATTTTGTGTTTGTGTTGGGGCCAGAAGGCTTGAAGATGTATATCGGCTGCTCTTCTATCCTTCCTTTAAAATAAAAGGATCCTTTTATAATAAAAGAGTAATATGCAAATATGACTAAACGGTGGAAGGACAGGTCACTATGATGCACACTGGCCACCAGGGACAGATGCTCAATGCAGGAGGGAGCAAGAAGAGAGAGAAGAAACATCATTGTGAGAGAGACACATCAGTTGGTTCCTGCCTGCACTGTCTGCACCCCAAACAGGGTAGAAGAACAAACCTGCAACCCAAGCATATGTCCTTGACCAGGAATTGAACCCTGGACCCTTTGGTCTGCTCCAACCACTGAGCCATGTACTGACAATTATAAGATGAATTGTAGTTTCCAAGCTCTTTTTTTTATATATATATTTTATTAATTTTTTTTTTTTTTACAGAGAGAAAGGGAGAGGGATAGAGAGCCAGAAACATCGATGAGAGAGAGCCATCGACCAGCTGCCTCCTGCACACTCCCCACCGGGGATGTGCTCACAACCAATGTACATGCCCTTGACCGGAATCGAACCCGGGACCCCTCAGTCCGCAGGTCGCGCTCTATCCACTGAGCCAAACCGGCCTCGGCAGTTTCCAAGCTCTTAAAAGTGTGATTACAATGATATGAGTACCGAGAGTATTTTTCATTATCTGCTATGGTGGCCTGCGAGTTTATGCGCTTTTATTATCTTCTGGTTATTGGTGCACTTTCATCACCAGCCACTAGGCCACCCCGGTTCTCCATGGCAGACATCACTAATCACTCTCTGCACTCCGCCCCAGGAAACCTTGTATGGCCTCGGACGCCTCAGTGCTAAGTGGTCAGCTGCTAAGTGGTCAGCTGGCACGCACCGACCGATTTCGCTTGCCCAGATTGAGCCCCTCGATTTCAGATGTTTGATTGCATCTGGGTTAACATTCAAGCCCCCCATGCTTGTTGGTGGTTGTTTGTTTATTCTCATTTTAACGGCAAATTGTGTTTCTGTGTTCAAAGTTGACGCAGCCCCTCCCCCACTGTCATCTTCCCCAACCCACCTGTTTCTTGTCTCTGTCAAAGGCCCTGCCTTCATTCAGTATCAGGGACGAGTTCAGCAGGTCCTGGCTGTGCATCTTGGAGTGCAGGGCTTGACCGGTTTGTGCACAATTTAGAAAGCAAAGGCCCATTTTGTCTGCATCTTGACTTTTACAACTCTCAGCCCTAGGATTGATGTTATTCTTGCATGCTTGGGGGTGGGTGGGGGTGACTGAGAGTGAAGTGAGAGCTTTTCACCCCTTCCACCTGCTTGAAAAATGGAAGAAGCGTTTCTTGGTAGAGAATGGGAGTTCTAAACCCAAGGGCTTGGCTTATAGGATCTGGCAGGGCCTGAGAGGGAGTAAGCCTTGCCTAGGGGACAGTAGGGGAAGAGATCACACCCCACCCCACCCACAAGCAAAGGGGGTGGTCATAGCCTTCCCAGCCAGTTCTTGCCCTGCGGTCGGCAAACTCATTAGTCAACAGAGCAAATATCAACGATACAATAGTTGAAATTTCTTTTGAGAGCTGAAAACCGACTTCCACGCATGGGCCACGAAGTTTAAATCGCACTGTATGTGTGTGCCCGCACGTGGTATTTTATGGAAGAGCCACATGTGAGAGCCGCAGTTTGCCGAGTATTGTTGGCCTTGCTATTTTCAAATGTTGTGATTTCTATAGAAATCTGTTTGGTATACGATGAATGACATTGGTGAAAATAGAAAGCAGTTTGCCACCTCTGCCGACCGTTGAGGAAACAGGAAGAAACCTTTAGCTGGTGTGGGCCGGTGGTTGAGCGTCGACCTATGACCCAGGGGATTATGGTTCGATTCCGGGTCAGGACACATGCCCCGGTTGCCGGGGATTTGGTCTGGGTCCCCAGTAGGGGTCGTGCAGGAGCAGCCCGATCAGTGATTCTCATCATTGATGCTTTCTTTTCATCGCTGATGATTCTCTCCCACTCCCTTCCTCTCTGAAATCAATAAAAGAGAAATATTATGGTCCAAGTAGCATAGCTCAGTGGTTATTTCAAGGTATATCCCCAGTTGTCAGGCTCGATCCCCAGTGGGGGATATACAGGAGGCAACCGATCAATAATTCTCTCTCATCATTGATGTTTTTTTTTTTTTTAAATATATTTTATTGATTTTGTACAGAGAGGAAGGGAGAGAGATAGAGAATTAGAAACATCGATGAGAGAGAATCATCGATCAGCTGCCTCTTGCACACCCCCTACTGGGGATATGCCTGCAACCAAGGTACAATACATGCCCTTGACCGGAATCGAACCCGGGACCTTTCAGTCCCCAAGCCATTGAGCCAAACCGGTTTCGGCATCATTGATGTTTTTATCTCTACCTCTTCCTTCCTCTCTCCGAAACCAATAAAACATTAAAAAAAAAAGATATTATAGCCAAGGCCGGTTTGGCTCAGTGGATGGAGCGTCGGCCTGCGGACTGAAGGGTCCCAGGTTCAATTCCAGTCGGGGGCCATATGTGCCTTGGTTGCGGGCACAACCCCAGTGGGGGGGTGTGCAGGAGGCAGCTGATCGGTGTTTCTCTTCTCGTCGATGTTTCTAACTCTGTCCTTCTCTCTTCCTCTCTGTAAAAAAAAATCAATAAAATATATTTTAAAAATAAAAAAGATATTATAGACACAGGCTTGGTTGTGTCAGATAATGATACCTCGGTGCTAATGAATAACCAACACACCTGAAGACAGGGTGTGCCCGCCGCCACTAAGTTCTCCTCTCCTCCCGCCCTTTCTCGCCTGCACCCTGTGATGCTGGGGCTGCAGCACTTCTTCCAGCCACTCCCTGGAAGTGGGAAGGAGGGACCTGCTTCTTCCTCTTAACTTCCTACTGTTACCAGGGGCGTTTTTTTCCATCCTGGCTGCAGAAGTTGCTTCCCATGTCTTGCTTTTGTCACTCCCAGAATGAACTGGGAAAACCCCAATTTCTTCTTCCCCAAATTCTTGGGTCGGTGGCTACGTCCCCCCCAGTTACTACTGTCTATCTCTAATCCTCAGCCTGCCCCTTGTCCTAGCCCTGCTCCAATGCCTTGTTAGCCAGAGTCTTCACATTAAAGTGTCTCCATGTCTAGTGAGGTTTCTCCTTTTTCTGAACGAATCTTGACAGCCTGAGACGAGACGTTTGAAATCTACCAACCCCATTCTGTCTCCTTGCATGCACATTTGCTTTTCTTGGCCATTCTGGTTTTTGAGCGTAGGGGATAACTCGGACAAATCCATCTGCTTTTGTTTGTTGGCCACTGGTTAGTTCCCTAGTCCAGTGGTCGGCAAACAGTGGCTCTGTTGACTAATGAGTTTGCCGACCACTGGACTAGACTAAATGTTATTACCGTGTAGTTGGAAGCTGTGAGGATTAGGCAGTTGTGGCGTATTGTGTGCAAAGAGGTAAAGGGTAGTCTATGAGAGTGGTCTGCAAACTCATTAGTCAACAGAGCAGCAAACCATGGCTTGCAAGCCGCAGTTTGCCCACCACTGTCTTAGAGCTACTTCAACAACTTATCACCCCCTGGGTGACTTAAAACAATAGGAATGTGCTATCTCGCCGTTCTCAAGGCTACAAGTCCAAAAGGAGGGTGTCAGCAAGACTGCGCTCTGCTCTTACTGGAAGTTCTAGGGAAGAACCCTTGCTGGCCAGGTGCTGTGGTCCGCTCTTTCCACGTATTCTATTGCATTTTCCTCCCAGTCCTCTCTCAAGGTTGGAGGCCAGGAACATGTCCCAGGGCCTTTCAACTAGCGGACGGTGGAGCCAGGATTCGGACCTGGTCACCCGACGCCTGTGTGGATCATTAGCCTGGTTTGCTCCAGTTTTTGATATGTTCCATATTCTGGATACTCCTCCGTCCCCAGGGTACACGGGGATGGCCGGTCACCCGTCACCAATTCCTGAGCTCAGGTCAGGCCCCAAACTTTTTTTTTTTTTTAATATATTTTTTATTGATTTTTTTACAGAGAGGAAGGGAGAGGGATAGTGAGCTAGAAACATCGATGAGAGAGAAACATCGATCAGCTGCCTCTTGCACACCCCCACTGGGGATATGCCCGCAACCAAAGTACATGCCCTAGAATCGAACCTGGCACCCTTCATTCTGCAGGCTGACGCTCTATCCACTGAGCAGCCAAACCGGTTTCGGCAGGCCCCAAACCCTTGATGCTTCTTCCCCCAGGCCCCTCCTGGTTTGGGGTGCCGGCTCTAACCCTATTGCACCAGCAGCAGCCGGTTTAGAACCCCTGATTTATAATACCTCAGTGTCTCAGAAGAAATCCTTTTGAAGACGTGTCATGTAATATTAATGAAAACACGAGGCCTTCTGTCTGGATTAATTTTTTATGAACAATAATACGTCTGATTAAACTGGCTGATTTACTAGAGCTGGTGGTACAGGGTTGGGGGCGGTTGGAGGATGGTCTCTATCCACGGGGCACGGTTTCTGAGGTGACCAGTATTCCCAGGATGCACGTGGGGTTGGTTCTGGCCGGAAATGCCACGACAGGAAGGTGATGGATCACTGCTGGCTGGCTTTTTCTGCTGTGGGTACCCCCTCCCGTATGGGATGGGCCCAGCCCTCAGGGTTCCCCCAGGTGGGCAGTAAAGGCCAGACCATCTGTGGGAAGGGAAGTTGTCCGTGTGCCCGGGGTAGGCACGTTGCACATCCGATCCGTAGTCCCGGTCTTCGGCGGCCGCCCAGCTACACTGGTTCCACTGTTGTCGGAGCAGCTCTTAATAGTCCTGACATTTCACCGGGGTAGGTGCCATTTCCCCACACAGAGACGCCCGGCGCTTGCCAGCAGCTCCTTCGGTTACATGTCGGACAGATGCCATTCTCTCCCCTTAAGTGCCTGCTTTCTTCCCAAGGAAGTGGAGCGCGCGCGGTCTGGGGGGGCCCTGAGGGGGTGGTGGGGGTGGGGGTGGGGGTGGTGGAGATGCATGACCTGAACGTTTTGTGTGCAGGAGGCGTCCTGATGCCATGCCATGTGGTTTCTGGTTTTCTTCCAGCTGAGCATCGAGCAGGCCCAGACCGTGGCGGAGCAGGTGGAGATGAAGGCCAAGGTGGTGCAGTCGGAGGTCAAAGCCGTGACGGCGAGGCACAAGAAGGCGCTGGAGGAGCGGGAGTGCGAGCTGCTGTGGAAGGTAATGGGGGGGGAAGAGGGGAAGACCACGTCTCCCCCACCCACCCCCAGTCCGGGCCTGGGCCTCCTCGGCTGGCCAGCATTTCTTCCACGACCACCCGTCCCCTTCCCGCGTCAGATCCTGGACCCCGGCTCCAAATGTAGATGGCTTGGTAGTTTTCCATGGTTCGTTCCATTGGCGGAAAGGTCACCGGGGTCCCTGGAACCTTGTGGGTGCTCTCCAGGCAGAAAAATAACGAGGAGCCCTTTCAGAAAAGAGGTCGGGTACCAAGGCTGGGAGGAGTCTCGCGTGTGTTCTGTGGCACAAATGCTCCGAAGGAGGCTGGGAGGACGGACGGTCGAACCCGTTGTTAGGAAGGCAGGCCTGGTGGGCGACATCCTTACGTTTGGTGTCCTGGCCGGTTGCACTTCCTGGACCCGTGGGGAAGGCCCGTTTTCCACTTGGCGAGGGCAGTGAGCGTGTGCCCTTGCTTCCTGTGGGAGCGGGAAAGCATGCTGAGCACACTGTGTGCTATTTAGATTAAAAAACAAAACAAAACAAACAAACAAAAAAACAGCTGGAGCCCTCGCTGGTGTTGCTCAATGGTTAGAGCATCGACCTGCGGCCTGAAGGTCCCAAATTCGATTCCAGTCAAGGACGTGTGTGTGTGTGTGTGTGTGTGTGTGTGTGTGTCCCGTTGCAATAGGGGGCATGCAGGAGGCAGCCGATCAATGACTCTCATCATTGATTTTTCTATCTCTCCCTTTTCGTTCCTCTCAGAAATCAATAAAAATATACATGTTTTAAAAATCAGCTGGGTCGAAACTGGTGGATAGAGCGATGGCCTGTGGACTGAAAGGTCCCAGGTTCGATTCCAGTCAAGGGCATGTACCTTGGTTGCGGGCACCTCCCCAGTGGGAGGTGTGCAGGAGGCAGCTGATCGATGTTTCTCTCTCATCGATGTTTCTAATTCTCTCTCACTCTCCCTTCCTCTCTGTAAAAATCAATAAAAATATATATATATTTTTAAAAATCAGCTGGAAAGCTGGCTCTCCCTTACCCACGTCACCATCCCAGCGTTTTCCTGTCCGATCTTCCCTCTCCCTCAGAAGGGAAGAGGGGACTATGCTTGGGAAGGGGCCCGTGCCCCACGCCAGTTCCACTATAATTACATTCTCTGAGCACGCAAGTGGGGCCACCTACGAAGGGTGAGCGTAGGTGTGTGTGCGTGCTTGTCTTGATCATCAAGCTGCAGGATGGAAGCGAGGTGGTACCTCGGTTTCCGGAAGTGGCCCTAAAGTGTTCTCTGGGAGGCTACCCCTTGGATCTTTGCATGCTCCCATTTCGTTGGCTCCTAATTCGCTGCTTTCTGCTTCGTCCAGCCTCTCAAGGACTATAAGGCTCAAGTTGTGTTTTTTTGTTTGTTTGTTTGGTTGTTTTTTTTTGTTTGTTTTTTTTTTGAACAAGAAGAGAAAGGCTCCCTGGGAGGGAAAAAGTCCCGAGGTTTTAATGCAGCACCTATTTTACGGAGGCACCTCTGTCGCCCGGACACGGTTATCAGACACTCCGATGCCCCCGTGGTCTGTCGGCCCCATGCCACCCACGACTGTTCATTCTAACGGAAAGGGGCCCACTCGCTGCAACCTGAGAGCAGCGCCGTGGTGAACTCTGCCACAAACCCACTCTTCTGGATCTGCCGATGAAAAGGCCTTTGTGTGCTTCCGCGGGTCTCACCTACGTTCTCATCCTCCCTCCCTCCCGGGAGGCTGGCTCGCCGCCTCTCCCAAAGGCAGTTTTCTTTCAGGAGGAATGGAAAGCCAGTTTTGACTCTTAACCCTACCAGACCTGAGGCCCTGAACCTAATTAACCCATATACCTGGGCTCCTGAGCTTTAAGAGAAGCAAATTTTGGGGAGAGGAAAAAAGAAAAGAGTCCATTTCTTTGTGTAATAAACGTTATTTCTGCCAAAGCCGGTTTGGCTCAGTGGTAGAGCGTCGGTCTGCGGACTGGAAGGTCCCAGGTTCGATTCCAGTCAAGGGCATGTACATTGGTTGCAGGCACATCCCCAGTTGGGGGTGTGCAAGAGGCAGCTGGTCGATGTTTCTCTCTCTCATCGACGTTTCTAGCTCTCTATCTCTCTCCCTTCTTCTCTGTAAAAAATCAATAAAATATATTTAAAAAACAAACAAACAAACAAACCCCACGTTATTTCTCCTTGCCCAAGAATTCATTCTCAGATTTCTCCCCAATTGGCTTCCTTGTTCTGCACACACTCCTTTATCTTTTTTTGTGTGCCCGCAACCAAGGTACATGCCCTTGACCAGGAATCGAACTTGGGACCCCTTGAGTCTGCGGGCTGATGCTCTATCCACTGAGCCACACCGGTTAGGGCAAGAATTAGTATTTTTATAGTAGCACAACTCCGCTCTCACCCCTCCACTCACACCCCTCACCCCCACCAATCCAGGATCACTCATGGCATTGAGTTATGTCTGGGTAGTCATCCCTTACACCTGGAACAACCGTTCGTCCGCCCCCCCCCCCTTTTTTTTTTTATAATATATTTTATTGATTTTTTACAGAGAAGAAGGGTGAGAAATAGAGAGCTAGAAACGTCGATGAGAGAGAAACATCGACCAGCTGCCTCTTGCACACCCCTTACCAGGGATGTGCCCGCAACCAACGTACATGCCCTTGACCGGAATCGAACCTGGGACCTTCCAGTCCGCAGACCGATGCTCTACCACTGAGCCAAACAGGCTTCGGCTCGTCCGCCCTTTTTGTGCCGTTGGGTTTTGCAGGAGCGCACAGGCCCGTTGTCTCTGTGGACTGTCTCCTCGGCCCGGGCTTGCCCGAGGGCTCCTCCCGACTGGTGTCGTCGGGCGATGCGTTTCCTGTGTGCGTGGCTCTAAGCCTCTTGTGTCCTCTCTCCCCCTTGCCCTCGCCTTTCCCTCCAGGTGGAGAAGATCCGCCAGGTGAAGGTCAAGTCTCTGTACCTGCAGGTGGAGAAGCTGCGGCAGAACCTCACCAAGCTGGAGAGCACCATCAGCGCCGTGCAGCAGGTGCTGGAGGAGGGCCGGGCGCTGGACGTGCTGCTGGCCCGAGACCGCATGCTGGCCCAGGTGCAGGAGCTGAAGACGGTGCGCGGCCTCCTGCAGCCGCAGGAGGACGACCGGGTCATGTTCACGCCCCCCGACCAGGCCCTGTACCTGGCCATCAAGTCCTTCGGCTTCGTCAGCAGCGGGGCCTTCGCGCCGCTCACCAAGGCCACGGGCGACGGCCTCAAGCGGGCCCTGCAGGGCAAGGTGGCCACCTTCACCGTCATGGGCTACGACCACGACGGGGAGCCCCGCCTCTCGGGGGGCGACCTCATGTCGGCCGTGGTGCTGGGCCCCGACGGCAACCTGTTCGGGGCCGAGGTGAGCGACCAGCAGAACGGCACCTACCTGGTGAGCTACCGCCCCCAGCTGGAGGGGGAGCACCTGGTGTCGGTCACCCTGTGCAACCAGCACATCGAGAACAGCCCCTTCAAGGTCGTGGTCAAGTCCGGCCGCAGCTACGTGGGCATCGGCATCCCGGCCCTGAGCTTCGGCAGCGAGGGCGACGGCGACGGCAAGCTGTGCCGGCCCTGGGGCGTGAGCGTGGACAAGGAGGGCTACATTGTGGTCGCCGACCGCAGCAACAACCGCATCCAGGTGTTCAAACCCTGCGGCGCCTTCCACCACAAGTTCGGCACGCTGGGCTCCCGGCCGGGCCAGTTCGACCGGCCGGCCGGCGTGGCCTGCGACGCCTCTCGCCGCATCGTGGTGGCCGACAAGGACAACCACCGGGTCCAGGTGTTCACCTTCGAGGGCCAGTTCCTCCTCAAGTTTGGCGAGAAGGGGACCAAGAACGGGCAGTTCAACTACCCCTGGGACGTGGCGGTGAACGCCGAGGGCAAGATCCTGGTGTCGGACACGCGGAACCACCGGGTCCAGCTGTTTGGGCCGGACGGCGCCTTCCTGAACAAGTACGGCTTCGAGGGTGCCCTCTGGAAGCACTTCGACTCGCCGCGGGGCGTGGCCTTCAACCACGAGGGCCACCTGGTGGTCACCGACTTCAACAACCACCGGCTCCTGGTCATCCACCCCGACTGCCAGTCGGCGCGCTTCCTGGGCTCGGAGGGCACGGGCCACGGGCAGTTCCTGCGGCCGCAGGGCGTGGCCGTGGACCAGGAGGGGCGCATCATCGTGGCCGACTCCAGGAACCACCGGGTGCAGATGTTCGAGTCCAACGGCAGCTTCCTGTGCAAGTTCGGGGCTCAGGGCAGCGGCTTCGGGCAGATGGACCGCCCCTCCGGCATCGCCGTCACCCCGGACGGCATGGTGGTCGTGGTCGACTTCGGCAACAATCGGATCCTCATCTTTTAATCGCCGTTTCTCTAGGCTTTTGTGTTTGGGGGGTGTGCGTGTTTCTCTCTCTGTCTCTCTCTCTCTCTCTCTCTCTCTCTCCTTTTGAATTTCAAAGAAGAAAACAGTCTCAGGGAAATTTCTTTTTTTTTCTTTTGTTTAAAGAGAACAAGGGAAAGTACAACGTCGCCTAAGTCCTACCTCACCGTTATTTTTTTACAGATGAATGTACGCGTCTTCTCTGCAGGGAGTTGAGCCTGTGAAGTGATGCTTTTCCTATCTACCTCATAACTCTTTTTACATTTCCTTCTCCGTGAAGGTCACGTGCCCCTCTCCCCCCTTCGTGTGGGGCGTGACGTGCACAAGCCTGTTGTCTCTCTGGCTGGGAGGGCACTCACTGGATGGGTGTGGTGGGCTGATGGTATATATATATATACTCTGTAGATTGAGCCAAGGAAACACGGAAGAAACTACTAAGTTAAAAACAACAACAACAAAAACCCACACACACAAAAAACAGTATAAACCATGGGGGAAGTAGGATGTGAAATGCTTAATTATAGAGTATCTGTGTTCTTGAGGATACTGTGTTTATGGGGTTAGATTGTGTTGTGTGATCTTGATCTTTTTTGGGGGGGGTAGGGGGTGCTTTTTTTTTCTTTTTTAAAATGCTGCAATGGAGAACTTCCTTGCGTTCTCCTTTTGTATCTCTTGTGTGTCTGTTATCCTGTTCAGCATCTTTCCTTGTTCCTAGAAGATGGGGCTGTGGCTCGCTAGCCGAGCAAAGCGGACTCCTGTTCCCGGTGTAGGCCACGGCCCCTCTGTCTCTCTCTCGAGGCAGGGGCGTGTGTGTGAGGCCGCCTTCCCTCAGGTTAACGGACGCTGAAGGTGATGCACAGCCTCCCAAAGAACCTTTCTCTTCCTACTTTAGTTTCTAAAAAAGTAATAAACGTAGTTCAGGATTTTTTGTGAAAAGTATTCTCTCAAAAGTATTCTTAGTTTGAGAGAATAATTATAAATAGTCTTAAGTATTCTTAGTTTGCTGTTGGTTTTAAAGAGTGAAGCAATCGGAAGAAGAACGTGGACCTCGTTCTCAGAAAAGGGGGTTTTGGACACGACGTGGTGAGTGCCACGTGCGTGTCCCGAGGTGGTCTTTTGGGGGAGCATGAGACGGAAGCAAGCCACCCCCCCCCACCCCCCCCAAACTCTTCCGGACGCTGCCAGGAGGGTTGGGGTTTCGGTTGAATGTGGTTCTCTCTGTTCATGGAAGCATGCCTTTTGCGAAGAAGAGTCATAGGCAAGGGAACGAACTTTTATGTTTAAAAAAAGCACAATGTTTTTTTCCCAATGCTTGGGAAGTGCAGGGAAATGGAACGTTCTGGAAGTCAGATTCATAGGAACAGCCCATCCTCCTCCTCCACCCTCTGCTCCGGTCTTTGACAAAGCGGTCTACCGTAAGACCTTGTTTAGAACCCCTGCCCCCAACCCCCCAAAGGCCTTTGAATGTAAATGATCTGTAAACTTAAAATTGCCCCATTTCGAAATGTAGGACATACTGTCCTCCTCGGTACCAAAGAATGAGCATGGAAGCCGGCCTCCACAGCAGAACCGTGGGGCGGCGCCGGTCACTTTACAGGGTTGGTTCGCGGTAACCTGGACGTGGGGTACAAAACCTCTGTCTTTTTGGTGGGAAGCCAGTAGGGCTGCCGCTACCCTGCCTGGCAGAACCCACACGGGTCCCTGCACTTCCCGCCAACACGGACATAAGAACCAGATTTGAGACTTGCACAGCTCAGGAGAAAAAAAAAACACACACACACACACACACACACACACAGGCTCTCGGAAGCCAGGGGCTTCCAGGAAGAGCTCGGGTCCCTTTCTGTTCCTGAATTTCAAAGAAATCCCCCTTTTGTAATAGGGATGTCGTTCTTAAGTGAACAGAATAAGCGGACAGACAAAGCCATTTGCCATCTGCCCCCCAAAGAAAAGATGTTGGGGACAGTGTTAACCAATCAATCAAAATTGCTTTTCTGGACATTGAATCGATCAGTTCCCGGTTCCCAATGCTTGGGTTCTAGGGTTTCTGAATGACCAAAATGGGGGTAGGGGGGAGGAGAGGAGGAAAAAAACCTCATTTCTTGAAGAGCTTCAGTAAAGTAACCAGAAATTAAAAAGAAACTTGAACCTGCTGCCTCAGCTTGCTGTGTGACAGGGTGGGGAGGTGACAGGAAGTCTCATTTTGTAAAAAAAAACAAAACAAAAAACCAAAACACAAAAAATGCCTTTTCGTTTATTGAAGAATTGGACAGTGAATCCTGCCTCCATTCCTATTCAGTTGCCTTTTATTTTGTCCCCAATGTCTAAGCTCTTGGGTAAAGAGCTCATATAGGGAGACTTTTTTTATTTTGGAATAACTTGGTGCTGTCTTTTCCTCAGGCCCCAGCTCCACTCCACCTTACCCAACAAATCACCCTTTACACACCAAAGACAACTTGTTTTAGATGCTTAAAACATTTATTATTGTTATTATTATTAATTGTTGAAGAAATGGATCTTGAACCTTCTTTAATGTTTCCAGAAAACAATCTTAAGTCATGATAACGGCTGGGATGGCCTACCATGTGTGGTGACTCCCTTTGATTATCCCGTGTTCAGTGTCATCATCATCATCTTCGCTCCCATCTTTTCTTCCCAGTCCTCCCCCATGTGGGGACATCCTGGGATCTGAGGGGGTCGTTTTCTTGGTGAAGGGCAGTAACTGAAATTGCTTATTTATCACTTTCCTATGGATTTGATTGTAAAGCCAGAGCTTTCCGCCCATGGCTGAAATGACCAGGTCTTCTTTTAATCAATAGACTGACCAATGTCTAGGAGATTCTCCTTGGAATGGGGAGGGGGAGGAGCTGGGAGGTGGGTGGTGCTGCCTCTTTTTACTTTCAGTGCGGGTATATCTCTTCTTCCCCAAAATTGTGCATCACTGCCATTTGCAAAAAACACGGTCCCACTGGGGGAAAAGACGTTTTTAAAACATTGGCCTCTGCGGCCGCCCACAGCTGGCTCCTGATCCACAGGGATTGGTGCGAAGCACTTTGGAAATGTGATTATTGGACAATGTGGAATGCTCCAGATCAAAGAAAGGAGAAAAGCCAATGATTGGAACTCTCCCGTGTGAGTGAGGCTGTTCTGGAAGTGCATGCCTCCTTCCCCCTGTGAGGGGATGTTAGGGATGGGTAGGAATTATGTCAAAAAGGGAAGGTTTGCACATGGTGATGAGAGGTCCTAGGAGCCGGGAGGTTGGAGAGTAGAATGTTTCTATGGAGTACAGGTGATGCTTAGACAATAATCCCCGTGTGTGTCTAATCTGTCTGGTCAGGGTGGGATGTAAGGTCAGCTTGTGTTTGGAGAAGCCAATTGGATTTGAATATATAGGTTTGGGTATTGAAATGGCTAAAGGAAATCTAAATAACGCACAGATTTAAAAAACAACAACCACCACTTTTGGTTGTCACTGACTTCACACCTCAAAAGTGTTTATCATTTGCTTTTAAAAAACAAACAAACATTCCTTCAAGAGGCATTGCTCTCTCAGCCTGTGCTGTATGGCAGCTGGCAGGTGGCTGGAGCCCAGTGCCCTGGGCATTGCCCCAGGTGCACAAACTCTTTGATGGATGCCCTTTTCAGCCTAATTTATTTAGGGAAACACAAGGGTCCCATACACAGAATCTAGAATCTTAAATTATGTATTGGGCCAAAAAAAAAAAAAAAAAATTCGCCAGACTTAAGGCACTTTGAGTTGGAGCTGACGGAGAGGAGCTTGAGATGGGCTCGGTCTGTGTACTTCTAGTTAAGCCAAAGCTTAATGATTTGAGGGAGGGGTGTCTTTTAGGCTTGAAGCAGCAGCATACTGTTTGTCTGTGTGTCCTCTTCCTCTCGGGGAGATTCAAGGATTGCTGTGTACTGGTAGATAGTGGAAGAAAATGCCAAAGTTAATAGGCTTGTTTTTTTCTGTTTGGGGAAGAAAAGAAAAAAAGTCAACGGTGCCAAAAAAAAAAAAAATAAGGTATTTATTGAAAACATCCCTGTTGCGGTTCCAACAGTCTGGGGCTGTAGCAAAGTCAAACTCTTCTGCTTGTGTGATGAGACCACAGAGGGTCTCGACTCTTTTCTCTCTCTCTCTCTCTCTCTCTCTCTGGCTTCCTGCAGGCCAGGAGCACAGGGCACGCACACCACTCACTCCGCTCCACACCGAAGGTTTTGTTGTTTGGTTTTCTACCTCAACTTTTGGCAAAAAGTCATCTACCTCATGTTAGCATCTGACGGGTCTCAGAAGAGTATTAAACCACTGGGGAGTGGGTGGGCGTGGAGCTACCTCTGGAAGAAAATGTTTTCAAGAATCCAGAACTAATCTCTCCCGGGAGAAAGTTTGGTTGACCTTGACCAAGAAAATCTTGAAACCAAATATTTCCTTCTAACTCAGGCAAACCTAATCAGAAATCCAAGTGTTCCTTACCAATGTGACTTCCCCAAACCTCTCCCCACTCCCCACCCATCCCCAACTAGGAGTTAAGCACACTGTTAGTTACCATGTTGTTCAGTATTATGGAACTACTGGTTCATCTGACCTATTTGAGGACTGAACTACAAATAAAGACCTTTAGGTCTCTCTCTCTTTTTTTTTTCTCTTCAAGAGGAAAAAAAAATATTTTATCTATTTTTGAATGCTGGCAGGTATACCCTTTTAGGAGCAATTCTCTAAGGGTCTTGTTGGAAACATCAACTGTTGGAAAGGGAATGAGGATCTTTAGACTTCTTGATTGTATTTGTTGCTCTCCTAGACCCCTCACTGGATGTTCATCTCTGCGACATGGCAACAATCGCCGTCTTACTGAGCAGTGACTGGTAAAGTGTGTGTTGCTCTTTTTGTTTTGTGTTTTGTTTTGTTTTATATATATATATATTTTTTCCTACCAAAGGTAACATGTTGACGGGTTGTTCTTTTTTCCTCTGCTTGTTTATTAAATACTTGATAAAATTGAGAAGCACATTATCACGATATACTGTACTGCCTCTCTCCACGTCTTCCACCTCTTGTTCTCTTCGGTTGAGTTTTGTTTTGGTTGGAGGAGAGGGTCCTAAGACCACTGTAATGATTGTGAATTGGGTTTTAAATGTCATGGTGAAGAAATAACCTCAAATGATGTCTATTTTTAAAATTGATCTTACGGGTTAACAAGCCAGCCTGGTGGGATGTTTTTTTCCATCATCATTTAACCAGTAAATGGTTCTAAAAGTTTTGGTGTTTATCCACATGGTCTTAGACCTCCTTTTAATGATTGTATTAACTTACAAGCTCAGGTAGTATTTTTCTTAAGGCTCTATCTCAGAGCACACTGACTGAATGTTAATGTGTGTAGCAAAGTGTTTACTTTCTTTTAAATAACCAGCTCTGTAATAATTCTTTATGTTTGTAGGAGTCTGTAGGTTTCTCACGTTTCTGGGGTTTTCTTGTTTTTAGGGCGGTAAGGTTTCTTTTCTTTTTTTAAAATTTTTTTTTTTTTTTAATTTTTTTCTTCCCTAAAATCAATGCAGGTGAAAGGGTGGGTGGGGTTAAGGGCTATTGTTTTTAACTAGCATGTTAGGTATACTCAGGTGGGAGGGAGGGTTGTTAGTTGTTTTTTGTTTGTTTTTTTATAATGAATCTTGTTTAATACTGCCCATTAGCTGTCATGCCCGGTCAGCAAAAATGCTTTTAAGTGTAGAACACATGACTCAGTTGAGTTTGATTTTTTTTCTTTTTCTTTTGTGAGAAAGGTAAATGCAGAATTGGAGAAATTAACACGGGCATGTTGCCTGATATTAGACTAAGTGTACTTTTTTCCCCCCTCCCCCAAGGCAGACATGGGTTAGGTAAGGAATACACCCCCCTCCCCCCCCAGCATAACTGTCTGGGCCACTATCCCCGAGCCCATCTTAGGGTGCCATCTGCCTCTGGACACTTGTTCGTGGGCAGCACCGCCGTGGTGCAGGCCCCACCGATTAAGTGGAGAAGGGGGAACGGAGGTTTTCCCTCCGGCCTTCAAAGCAGGTGTTTGCTTGGGGTGGGTGTTGTTGTTTTGTTCTGTTCCCCCCCCTCCCTTCCCCTCCTGTGGATTTTTTTTTACTTTAAATCTTAAATGTTGTACTGCAGGCCGCAGGCATGACAGGCAATGAGCAGGCGAAGAACCAATGGATGCGTGTTCAAAAACTCCTGTGTTGGCTAACGGGCTTCTGAATGTATCGCTGTGGTCCACGGAGAAGGCTGGAGAAGGTAGCAAGGAGATGCTGTGTCAGCTACCGCAGCCTTAAAACAAAGTTGGTGTCTCTTTGGACTTTAAAAATTGTTCCTATGCAGCTTATTCTATTTTTTTTGTTTAATCAAATAAACGAGGGTGTTTTTTTTTCTCCATGGAAATAACGTGTCTGTGTGATCCTTTCGGTCGAGAATCAGTAAGGGCGTGCGTGCCGCCTGTCGTGGGAGAGGGAGTCTGGGAGAGGAGATGGGCGCAGAGGCTGCACTCTGGCTTCTGGGCCAGATTAGGTCCATGTAGTGTTATCAAAACAGGTGCATAGAGCGTTTTAAAAAACCAGGACTTCATGGAATTTGGGGAAATTTCAGATCTGGCAGCCCCAGGCCTACCTTTTCCCCGAGCAGCTGTTCCTTTAGAGGGGCAAGAATGGGATGTCTGGGTTACCATGGTCCTCTTCCCCTCCAATGCCACCTTCCTAGTGGACACTGGCCTGCGTGAGAGTGTGTGTGTGTGTGTGTGTGTGTGTGTGTGTGTGTAGCCCTTCTGCATCGGTTGGGGAACCAACTTTGGGTCTATGCTCTGGTTGCTGTGGGTAGTAAGCAACTTGCCCAAATGACTGGCAGCAAACCAGAGGTGCCAGGTAGATCAAAAAAGACTTCTTTGGTGCTCCCTGTGTTCGCATCTATCTCACTTTGAGACTTCATTTTTCATTGGAACTAACTTGTCCCCTACTTTGCTCACCTGTCTTCTGTGTGTATTCACACAGCCTGAGTTTGACCTTTAAAATATATATACACGTGTGTGTGTGTATGTGTGTGTATATGTGTGTGTGTGTGTGTGTGTGTGTGTGTGTATTGATTTCAGAGAGGAAGAAAAAAATAGAAACATCAATGATGAGAATGAGAAGGAATCATTGATTGGCTGCCTCCTGCATGCCCCCTACTGGAAACAGCTTGCAACCGGGGCATGTTCTCTATACACTGAGCCAAGCCAGCTAGGGCTAAGTTTGACCTTTAAAAAATATATATATATATATTGCTTTCAGAGAGGAAGAAAAAAGGAGAAAGAGAAACATCAATGACATAAATCACTGCTTGGCCAAAACAAGTTTTGCTCAGTGGATAGAGCAACAGCCTTGGGACTGAAAGGTCCTAGGTTCTTCTATTCCGGTCAAGGGACACATCCCCAATGGGGGGTATGCAGGAGGCAGCTGATCCATGTTTCTAACTTTATCCCTCTCCCTCTCTGTAAAAAAAAAAAAAAAAAAAAAAAAAAAAAAAAATCAATAAAATATACTTTTAAAAAATTATATAGGTTTCACATGTACAGTTCTACCCCCCAAACTCCCTTTTCTTCAGGAGCAATTAAAGTTGAGAGGTGAAAATGTTGTAGAATCAGGTAGTGGTGACGGTTTTACAACTAAATGGTATATTTTATGATATATGATTTATCTCTATGAAGGAGCCTCAGGCAACAGGTAAAATCAGTACATGTGACTGCATAAAAAACTTCAATGAAAAGTCTGATGGCCTTATTTTCGCCTCTGTGTTGTGAGTACCTTGTGACTAGTTCTGCGTGGTGGGTTTTGAGCAGCAGTGATTTGGTGCCACTTCCTAGCTGGAGTATTTCTTTTTTTAAATATATTTTTATTGATTTCAGAAAGGAAGGGAGAGGGAGGAGAGAGAAACATACCAATGATGAGAGAATCATTGATGGGCTGTCTCCTGCACGCCCCACACTTGGGGATTGAGCCTGCAACTAGGGCATGTGCCCCGAATGGGAATCGAACCATGACCTCCTAGTTCATAGGTCAACACTCGACCACGGTGCCATGCCAGCCTTAGGGTTTGGCTGGGTTCCCCCGAAGCAGACCACGAATGAGGAATTCCATGAAAGCGTTTCGTGAGGAATTGTTCCCAAGAAACACTGGTAGGGGATTAGAGACATAAGAAGGGAAAGAGGCCAAGCAAGGGTGCAGTATCAGGGAAAGTGCCACAGGGGACAACTGGCTTCCTCCCACAAAGGGGAGCACTGAAGAGTGTAGGGCACACTCAGGTTTGTCCTAACGAGGAAAGAGGACCCCGGGTAGTGATGCCCGGTGCCAGTCCATCACTGGTTAAGGAGGTCACGACCCCCAGGCACTCTGGTTCCCTATGCTTTGTGACCAATGGCTTGTCTCCACCACCAGGGAAGTCCCTGAGATCTGAGGACCTTGCAAACATTTTCTTGTTTAAGTACCCAAACAACCAAATAAAGCAATTACGTGCTCATTTTACAGGCGAGGAAGCAGAGTAGTAAAGGAACCTGCTTATGGACACAGAGTTAATCAGTGACAGAGCCAAGGATCCTCTACCTTAGCCTCTCGCTGACGCCAAACATTCTGAGGTTTCCATGTCGCCAAACCAAACAAGTGCCTCCGAGCTGGCCAGAGGGCAGGAGAGAGGCGGGGTTATCTGCGAGTCAGCTTTTGAGCAGGGGATGTTTGCTGTGAGTTTCTAGAAGAAGTGAATGTTACGTAAGAGTGAATGTTAATATGACACCTTAAATTGTATTATACCTTTTAAAACATGCCGTTCACATAATCTTAATTTTCTTTTCACATCCACCTTTCAAGATAGGTTGCCACAGCCCGCCGAAGGTAGAGAGAATCCAAGCCCAGGACAGAGATTCTCAAAACCCAAGGCTATGGTTGCAGAAATAGGGCTCTGGACTGGGAGAGTTTCTGGAAAGGGTGGGCAGTTTATGGAAAGAATGAGTATACGATGAGCTAATTATTTTTTATATATCATTTTTTAAATTGATTTTTCACAGAGAGAAAGGGAGAGGGACAGAGAAAAACATTGATGACTGCCTCCTGCATGCCCCTCACTGGGGATGTGCCCACAACCAAGGTACATGCCCTTGACTGGAATCGAACCTGGGGCTCTTCAGTCCCCGCAGGGCAACGCTCTATCCACTGAGCCAAACTGGTTAGGGTGAGCTCATTTCTTTAAAAAAAAAAAAAATTGTATTGATTTTAGAGAGGAGATGGAGAGAGATATATAGAAACATCAATGATGAGAGAGAATCATTGATTGGCTGCCTCCTGCACACCCCACACTTGGGGATCAAGCCTGCAACCCCAGCACATGCCCTGCCTGGGAATTGAACTGTGACCTCCTGGGTCTTAGGTTGACACTCACTCACTGAGCCACACTGGCCTAGCTGATGAGCTCAGTTCGGTTGTGTGTGTTTGTGTGTGTGGTATAGGTGGAGAGGAACTCTGTTTCTTTTGAGCCAAATTCCTGCAAGACAGATGGGTTCTGAGGGAGGGAGAGGGGACTTAGAGCTCAGCTCGGGGGTTTGACTTCAGTGGGTGGGATGATAGGGAGCAGGGATGGGCTGAGAGTTGAGGGACTGGTTCTATGGCAGGAGGCACTAGATGCTGAGATGTAGTAGCTAACAAAGAAACAAAAATCCCTGCTCGCATGGAACTGATCTTCTAAGGTCTTCTAGGTAACTGACAACTACTTTTAAATTGGAACACTTCCATTCTGATCATGCTTCCGTTTTATATTTTATCATTGAACGATATTTCAGTTCTACTACATACTTAACTGCTTTTCCAAGTTACACAGTCTATTCTTGTTTCATTTGGTTGGTTTTAGTTCAGGAACACATTTTTGCTAATATTTTGCTCCGTTGTTGAATCTCACGCCTTTCAGAAGCTTTCATGATAGTCATGAAAACTGGATGTTTTATTTAATGAAATCGAGAACTTTTTCTCTGTGAAGAAAATAATGCACTCACTGAGAAGCTTGAAGGCAATATTTAGATGCTGAGTTCCAATGGATAGGAGTTTTCTTTGTTGAGCTATTCCTTTGTGCTCGCACAGATTTAATAATGAAAAAGGGAAAAGATTGATCTTTAACCTTTTTAAAAATGTGAGCTTTATTAAATTCTGGTCACAATTCTTTAGGTAAGTGTTTCAGTTTTGTAGTAATTCCAGTGTGCATAACATGTAAAATTTGTCGGTTTAATAAAATGACAGGCTCTCAATGCTTTTTGCTGTTCTTAATATTCTGGGTGACAAAAGGAGAGTAGGCCCAGAGCACTCCTGCATATGGAAATATGATGGTTAGGTTAAGAAAAAGTTCTTGGCCCTGCTGGGTTAGCTCAGTTGGTTAGAGTGGTGTGGGTGGATACCCAGTCTGAGCACAAAAAAAAAGAAGCAACCAATGAATGCATAAATAAGTGGAACAACAAATGACGTTTCTCTCCCTCTGGCTCTCTAAAATCAATAAAAGTATATTTTTAAAGAAAAAGTTCTTGTATAGCTGCTTGAGCTGTGGGCTGAAATTCTCCTACATATCTTAAAGAAATGTTATCTTGGAGATAAATTTATCACAAAGTCACTAGTATTTCCTAAATCATGGCCAATACAGATTTGAAAAAAAATGCTGCCGTACCTGCTGCCATCTGCTGGCAGGTTTCATTTCCTGGAAACGGTGATTCTCAAAGTGTGATCCTTGGACCCCTGGGGGTGAGAGAGAAAAGGTCCCTGTGACCCTGTCCAGGGGATCGATTTGTGCTTCCACTTATTTATGCATTCATTGATTGCTCCTTGTATGTGCCCTGACCAGGGATCGAACCTGAAACCATGCTGTGTGGGGACGATGCTCTAACCAACGGAACTAACTATCCAGCGAGGGCATTCCTTTATGTTCTTTTTCTTTTTTAATCTTTATTGTTAAAATATTATATATGTCCCCCTTTTCCCCCCATTGACTCCCTCCAGCCCGTCCCTCTGCTCGCCTCCTCTTTATGTTTTTAATGTCCTAAGGTTTGTTTTGTTTTTAAATTTATTTTTAATTATAGTTGGCACACAATTTTTTCTTAGTTTCAGATGTACATCCTAGTGATTAGACATTTATGTACATTAGGACGTGATTACCCCGGTAACTTAGTAACCGTCTTATTACAACATTATTGCTTTTCTGATTTAATGCTTTCAGATGGCTTTTTCTCTTTTATTCTGCTGACGTCATGATTTGCATTGATAGGTTCTCTTAACAGTAAACCAGCTTCGCATTTTTGAAATGAGCTAACTTGGCTAGTATGTATTTTTTTTTTCAACGTTAGTTAATTTGGTGTGTTAATATTTTGTATAGGATATTTGCATCAATATATTCGTAAGTGAAATTGAGTAATTTTGTTTTTTCATCTGGTTGTTATCAAAGGCATGTTAACTTCTTAAAATGAGTCTAGGAGTATTGTTGTTGTAGTTGTTATTTTTTTACATGCTTAGAGGAAGGGAGAGAGAAACATCGATATGAGAGAAACACATCGGTTTGTGGCCTCTCCCACAAATCCAGACCACAGCTGGGGATCGATCCTGCAATCCAGGTATGTTGCCCTGGCCTGGGAATCGAACCCATGACCCTTCGGTGCTGGGACCAATGCTCTAACTACTGAGCAACACTGTGCAGGGGTCAGCTCCTCTCCTTTTTGAGCAGCGAGGTCCATACCACAATCACTTCCCTTAATAGCTTCTCATTATCTGGGGGCCCACTATGCATACAAAATTATTCAAATTAGCCAATCAGCAGAGAACCCAGGAAAATAATTAACCCCATCCTACTTGACCCCTGGAGTGCCAGCTTGCTGTAACCCAGTGCTGCCCTAGTCCTGGATACAATCCACTGTGATCCTGCCTAGCAGCCTTCTCTCATTTTAACCTGTGACAGGTCTGACATCTGGCTTTGATGCTTTTCCACCACCGCTCTAGAGCTGCGTCCCTGAGCTCCTCCTGCAGGCCTTGGGATGTATGGCTTCCAACGTCAGGTATGCTGGTCCCTGTGGACTGGTGGTGGGTAGTGTGGCCTGGGGAATGCATGTGTTTTGATGTCTTTGGTGTTTAAAATAAAGCTTGGTAACACCAGGGGGCGCTGTAGTGTCATGTTACTGCTTTCCCCCTGCATGCCTGTACCCGGCTGTGTACCACCTTGGTTTGGGGGAGGGTTGCCCTGGAGTATTTTGCTCCTGTTTGTTTAATCAGGTTTTGGAAACTCAGGCCAGTGGAAGCTGTTGTCTGTGACAGTGTCAGGACTGCAGGTGTTGGTCCTGACTGTGTGTGTGTCTGGCTGTTTGCCTTGAGCACACCAGCTCTCCTCTCGGTTCTTATGAAGTAGGCATTGCTAAAAACCTGATCCTTTGGGGGTGGTGTATGTGTGTTATTATTTAGTTTTGAAGTCCTTAAGGGAGGGAAAGCCTATTTAGTGTTTTTCCAGGACAGTCTCGTTATTCCTTTGCAAACCTGAACACTGACCTCTGCAAGCTTGAAAACCTGAAACCTGCTTTCAACCTGAATCTTGACTCAGGGCTCGACTGTGGCCCGCTGAGTCGCAGTCCATGTGTTTCCTGGATTCCTCGTTCAGGCTAAGGGAAATGTGATGGGGGAAAAAGTACCCGTTGCCCGGGTCCAGAATATAAAGATCACTTCTACTGCGGACAGCCAGCTAAAAGGAACGTTAGGGATGTAGAAAAAAATTTTTATGTGTGTCTTTTTAAAAAAGGTACTTCAGCCCTAACCTGTTTTTGCTCAGTGGATGGAGCATCAGCCCGGGTTCGATTCTGGTCAAGGGCATGTACCTTGGTTGCGGGCACATCCCCAGTGGGGTTTGTGCAGGAGGCAGCTGATCCATGTTTCTCTCTCATCGATGTTCCTAACTCTCTATCTCTCTCCCTTCCTCTCTGTAAGTAAATAATTAAAAAAATAAAATAAAAATAAAGACACTTCCTTTTTCTCCTTAATCGACCAGAGAGTAAGTAAGCCTTTCTCAGCTTTCGGTTTGGGGAAATGAGTGACTAAGAGTCATTTTCTGATTCTTCTGTTATGAAAAAAAAAAAAAAAAAAAAAAAAAAAGCCCCTGTGAAGCCAGCCCGGAGTAAGAGAGAGCACTCACAGGAAGACGCATGCCCTTCAAAGGCGACTGTGGGTCCTAGCGCTGCTTCTGGGGCAAGCCTGGCAGAGCCTCGCAGACCTCCTTCAGAGCCACGTGCAGAGAGCAAGGTAAGCGGGGTGGAGGGGGCCGTGCGCAGGGCTCCGGGCCGGGGGCTGGTTCCTGACAGGTGGGAGGACTCTGGAAGCACCGGGAGCTGCCAGCCGCTCACTGCCACCCATCACTCTGGCATCGCGGTCCGTCTGGCGCCCTCAGGCGGCTCCTACCTGGGGGGTCACAGGCGATCTACCTGGCCCCACACCCTCCGAGCCCTTGCCCAACGAATACTCGTTTTTGCACACACCTGACCTGCCTCCACACGCTCAGGATACATACACCATGTCCCCTGGACATGTAAACTTCCCTGCTGCTTGCTTTTCTGTGGTCTTTCCTCCCAGGCCGAGAAAGACCACACAAATCGGGACTACAGAAGACTTTCAAACATGGACCAACGGTGTTTACTTTCGTGTGTTCTCCTGGTGATCATTTCCTACTTCCTCGGCCTCTTTCACTGTAGTTCTTGAATTTTCCACTGGTGAAATGGTGCGGAAAGGCCAGAATTGTTTAAATGGAGTTGCTATTCATGGATTACATTATTTTTCTCTTTTTTTTTTTCTGGAGACCCTGAGAGGCACCAGGTCTTCAGCCTTCGTTTGCTGGAGCAAATCAAGGTCTCTCTCTCTCTCTTGAGAAACAGAGTTTGGGTGTTCGGGTGTGTGGCGGTGAGGGTGGGAGGCAGGACGTAGCTGTGCATTACTGAACAATGGGTAAAGGGTTTCAATAGGGTGCCGATAAGAAGGAAGCAAGAGGCGCTGGCCAGGCGGCTCTGTTGTTTGGAGAGTCTCCGGTACACCAAGAGATTGCGGATTTGGTTCCCGGGCTGGGCACATGCCTAGGTTACGGGTTTGATTCCCCATTTGGGGTGCATAGAAGAGCCAACCAATCAATGTTTCTCTCACATTGATCTCTCTCTCAAATCAATAGAAACATACCCTCAGGTGATTTGTTTTGATATTTTTAAAAATATTTTTTTTATTGATTTTTTTTTTTACAGAGAGGAAGGGAGAGGGATAGAGAGTTAGAAACATTGATGAGAGAGAAATACTGATCAGCTGCCTCCTGCACACCTCCCACCAGGGATGTGCCCACAACCAAAGTACATGCCCTTGACCAGAATAGAACCTGGGACCCTTCAGTCTGCAGGCCGACGCTCTATCCATTGAGCCAAACCGGTCAGGGCTCCATAGGTGATTTTTTTTTTTTTTTTTTTAAAGAAAGCGGAATATAGTCTATAACATTGTAATAACTATGCATGAGGCCAGGCAAGGACTTGAAACATTGGGAACCACTCTAAAGTATAATATATGATCATGAAACTAATACACAATAATACTGAATGTGAACTATAATTGAAAAAGAAGAAGAAGAAGAAGGAAGCCAGGGGAATTGGTCTTGAGTCAGAAAGCCCTCATCCCTGAATTGCTCTGATTTACACATGAACATGTGTGTAACTTTCAGAAGGTTTTGACATCTTCATCTGCCAGTTTAGATAGGAAACAAGGTAGTTGGGGAGGTCGAGATTTTATGTCTGGCTTTGATGTGCCTTTGCCAGATCTGCCGTACCGATTCCCGTTCTGATAGGACTGATTTTCATATCTGGTTTTCATGGAAAGACCAAAAATTCCCCCCAGTTTACCCAGCTGAGTTCTGTAACCTTCCGAGGGGCCGTGAGGACAGATGTGTGTGTGCTGTGTTAGTGTCAAACTGGCTGGGGGAGGCCAGGCATGTTCCCACTTGAGAGGATGCTCTAGAGCCGTGGTCAGCAAACTGCGGCTCGAGAGCCACATGCGGCTCTTTGGCCCCTTGAGTGTGGCTCTGCCACAAAAATACCACGGCCTGGGGGAGTCTATTTTGAAGAAGTGGCTTTAGAAGAAGTTTAAGTTTAAAAAATGTGGCTCCCCAAAGAGATGTCAACCGTTGTCCTGTTGATGTTTGGCTTTGTGGACTAACGAGTTTGCTGACCGCTGCTCTAGGTAGGGTTGTCGAACTCAATCAGAGAAGGGGCCAAAATCTAAAATCCAGCCTAAATCGCGGGCTGAATGGTTTACTGAACAGTCATAAACTGTCATTGTGATGGAAACGCAGCGGAGTGCAGTGATGACAGCGCGGTGCGGGCCACATTGCAAGGCCTGGCGGGACGGATTTGGCCCGCGGGCCTTGTGTTTGACACATGTGCTCTAGAGCGACCATGAAACTGGGCAGTGGTGCACTGGAGCCCACTGGCACCAACTCTCACGAGCTGATTGTTAAACAGGGATTTTGTGAGGCAGTCGTAGCTTGACCTTGGCCATGGTGGGAGTACTTGCATCATGCATGGAAACCAGAAAAATCTATACATCGGAGTCCTCCCAGCGCCAAACCCCCCAGACTTCCTTTACCAGAGTATCGCTGGGACTTGGAGCCAGAAGAGTAAGTTCTGAACAGAGCTGTGTGGCCTTCAGAAGTCACTTAACCTCTCTGAACCTATCATGAGTGATCTACACCATGGGGCTCAGCATGCTTGGCTGGCTCAGAGTGCCGGATTGTTGCTGGGATGGTGGGGTGCTAGGGACAGGAGCGTTGGTCTGGGACAATACCTATGAACATGGTTTGAAATCTATAGAGTGCAAAGTATACGGAAGGAATTGGAGTTTTTATGCAGCCCTGGCTAGTGGCAGAGCTGGAATCTGGGACCTGTCTGACTCCCAGGGGCAGGATTATTTCATTTGGCTGCGCTGCCCTCCGAGGGACTGAGCCCTTCACCTGGGGAAGGTGGGAAAGGATGTAGAACGGTCGGAGTCAAACATCACGCTGGGGTTCCCTGCCTTCAGCCCTGCTGTGATTTGTTTTTGCTCTTACCAGGCTCTTGTGTGCTCTTCTCCTCGCTAGCTTCCTCTGGTTGGCCTCAGACCTGCCGTCGATCCGAAAATGAACACCACGGACACCACAGAACCCACCCTCACGGATTACTACAACAATTACTATCTCGCTGACTCTTTCCCTGAGCCTTGCAAGAAACAGAGCGTCAAGAAATTTGGGGGCCTCTTCCTGCCCCCCCTCTACCTCTTGGTCTTCCTGTTTGGGCTGCTTGGAAACGCCTTGGTGGTCCTGGTCCTGTTCAAGTACAAGCGCCTGCGGTCCATGACGGACGTGTACCTGCTCAACCTCGCCATCTCCGACCTGCTCTTCGTGCTCTCCCTCCCGTTCTGGGCCTACTACGCGGCAGACCAGTGGGTGTTCGGACTGGGTCTCTGCAAGGTCGTCTCCTGGGTCTACCTGGTGGGCTTTTACAGCGGCATCTTCTTCATCATGCTCATGAGCATCGACAGGTACCTGGCGATCGTGCACGTGGTGTTCTCCCTGAGAGCCAGGACCGTGACCTACGGGGTCATCATCAGCTTGGCCACGTGGTCGGTGGCCATCTCCGTCTCCCTGCCGGGCCTCCTCTTCAGCACGTGCTACACGGAGGGCGGCCACGTCTACTGCAAGTACACGTTCAGCGCCAAGCGGTGGAAGATCCTGAGCGCCCTGGAGGTCAACATGCTGGGCCTGGTGGTCCCCTCGGCGATCATGCTGTTCTGCTACTCCCGCATCATCCGGACCCTGCAGCACTGCAAGAACGAGAAGAAGAGCAAGGCGGTGAAGATGATCTTCGCCGTGGTGGTCCTCTTCCTGGGCTTCTGGACGCCCTACAACGTCATGGTCTTCCTGGACACGCTGGTGGATCTGCAGGTGCTGCAGGGCTGCGCCATGGAGAGGCGCCTGGCCTACGCCCTCCAGGCCACCGAGGCGCTGGCCTTCGTGCACTGCTGCCTGAACCCGGTCGTCTACTTCTTCCTGGGCGAGAAGTTCCGCAAGTACATCGCCCAGCTCTTCAAAGCCTGCCGCGGCGCCGCCACGCTCTGCAAGCACTGCGGGCTCCTCCAGGGCTACTTCCCCGAGGCCCCCAGCTCCTCCTTCACGCAGTCCACCCTGGACCACGAGCTGCGCGACGCGGCGCTGTAGACCACGGAAATGCAACAACAACAACAAAGAACAGAGTTAGCCGAAACTGGTTTGGTTCACTGGAGAGAGCGTCGATTCCGGTCAAGGTCATGTACCACCTTGGGTGCAGGCACATCCCCAGTAGGGGTTGTGCAGGAGGCAGCTGGTCGATGTTTCTCTCTCATCGATGTTTCTAGCTCTCTATCCCTCTCCCTTCCTCTCTGTGGAAAATCAATAAAATATATTTTTAAAAAAAAGAATAGAGTTAGTCTTCCGCCCCAAGTTAAAAGTTTACCTACCATTGTATCCTAGGAAGACTTCCCCACGCGAGGGTGAGGGAAGAAGATGCACATCCACTGCAGAGCGTGGGGCTTCCCGCCCTGCGGCCCGCTGTCCTGCCTCGTGCAAGTTCAATGCGGCCAGAGTTCACTTGGCCTGCCCCAGGCAATCGGCGAGCCCAGGGAGAATTCTGGGCAGCGTTTCAAAGAGAAGCACTATGGGGAGCCATTCATTCCCTTCTCATCTGGGCAGATGGGGGTTCTCCTGAGGGGAGAGAAGGGAATTGACTGGTGGAGGAAATCACTAGCTTCCTGCTGAGGAAAACGGGGCTCTTGCATGAATTTCTAGCTTTTGCAGAAAAATACAGAAAATTTTGACAGGCTGTGCCAGTGTGGTTTTTTTTGTTTTGTTTTGTTTGTTTTTCCCTAACAACATATTTGAAGCCAGGTTATATGTGGAAATGAATGGCGACGTAATGAACGGAGATCTTGGTTGTTTGAATGTAAAAGGATTGTTTGTAATGAAAGCCAAACTTTGTACGCTGATTCCAGGGAGACGAGACGTAGAGGAAGGGATTAGCATGGTCTGACTTCCAAACATGAAATCCAAGGCAGTAAAAAAAATCCATACATACTTGTGGAAATTCAAATGTTTTGGTTTCATTGTAACAGGTGAACATTCACTTAAAAAAAAAAACCACACACACACAAAACAGTCCCTGATATTTTTATTTGCGATCTTGTACTTGTTTACAAACAGTGCCTTGAAAACTCAACACAACAAGGACCACTGAAGTAGGATGGTGCTTCCTTTGTCCTTTTGAAGTGGCTGCCGGAGGAAAGGATGAATAGCCAACTAAAATTTATTGTTGATGTGACACAAAGAAATGACTGTCAAAAAACGAAATTTGGAAAAGTGTCATCCTCTCTTTTAAACTATTGGCCCTGGTTTCTTAACATTTTGCATGACTCAAAGGTTAAGCATTTCTTATGTCACCTTAACCCTGTCATTAGTCATTTCGCACCATGAGGAGAAATCTCTGTTCTTACAGCCTTAATTAACCACAATTACGAGTCTAGGACTATAACGGAGTCTGGGCATAGCGGTAACACAGGGATACCCTTCCAGAAACAAAAGCCTTATCTTGCAAACCATTCCCTGGACTACACAGTCCAAACCGCTTCTGCCAGTTGACCCGTTTTCGCATGCTCTGCATCTAGAAAGAATGCATTTCTAGAAAGTTTACTTTCACGGACGGGACTTGAAAAGGGGACATGGATGTTGCCTTCGTGGAAGAAAAGGAAATAAAGTAAATGTGTGCATAGCCCCGAGGAGCCTCTTTTCCTGGTCACGCGAGGGTTTGGTCTGTGTGGATGAGGATCCTAGCTGGTGAGGTCCGTTGTCTTCCCCACTCGGCCACGTGCCCAAAATGATGTGGGTGTGTCCCGGGGGAGGAGTCAGAGGGTTTGTGTTCAGCTCTCCCCTGGGGGTGGGGCGTGGAGTTGCTCTCCTCTCCCACTGCACTTGGAGGTCAGGGTGGGTAAGAAGGGGGTGGGCCAGGTTCCTCGGTAGCGCTTCCTTAGAAAACCTCCCCATGGCATGCGGGGATCTGCCACATCCCAGCTTCGCATTCCTTTGTGAGCCTGTGCACAGGACTTTCCTCTCAGCCTCAGTTTCCTCAGCTCTGAAGCCGGATATTGTTTCAGAATGCCAGAAAGAGAGAGAGAGAGAGAGAGAGAGAGAGAGAGAGAGAGAGAGAGAGAGAGAGAGAGAGAGAGAGAGAGAGAGAGAGAGAGGAAGAAGGAGGAGGAAGGGAGGGAGGGAGGGAAGAAGGGAAGAAGGGAAGAAGGGAGGGAGGAAAGAAGATGGTTGATGCAAAGCGCCCATTTCAGAATGCCAGAAAGGGAGGGAGGGAGAGAAGGAGGAAAGTAAAGAAGGAAGGGAGGGAGGGAAGGAGGAAGGAAGGAAAGGAGGGAAGGAGGAAGGAAGAAAGGAAAGAAGGAAGGAAGGAAGGAAGGAAGGAAGGAAGGAAGGAAGGAAAGGAAAGGAAGGAAGGGAGGAATATGGTTGATGCTAAGCGCCCATGTTACCGAGTTGTAGAAAAAGCTGGTCTTGGGTTAGCCCTCCCAGTGGCTGCCTCCCCTTTCCTGGTAGAGCTGGTGACATCCGTCATTCACTTAATCTCAGCGAGACGGAAATTTTGGGACACCCAAAGACAAAGACTGGCCAGAGGGGTTTTACCGTCCCTTCATCCCCATCACATGCTGTGCTAGGCAAGGGCCGGAGGCAGACCTCACTGCTTCCAATCGTGGGGTGGGCTCATCCATCATCTCCAGTCTCTCAGGGCTTCCCCGTTCCAAAGCTGGGGGGTATTTCCTCGGGGTGGGGCCGCAGCACCTGTAATGCCACCCAAACACGACCCTCTCGGAACACGGCCAAGGAAGTTCCTTCCCATTCAGTAGCAGAAACATGGAAAAGTAAGCCGGCATGATGTCTACACACAGGCGGGTTACGCCAGTAATCCTTTAGACCTTAGATCCATGTCTTTCTTGTTGCTACAGGCCTCGCTTCGGGAAGACGAGGCATAATTTCTGGAAGAACAGTAAGAGCAGATTTGCTGTGGGGGTGATGGAAAGGTTTGGGTACCAGATAGAGGTGACAGCTGCACAACGTTGAGGTGAATGTGCTATATGCCACGGAATTGTACTTATTTATTTTTAAATATGTTCTTATTGATCTGAGAGAGAGAGAGAGGAAGAGAAACATTGATTGGGGACCGCGCCTGCAATCCAAGTGACTGGGGAATCGAAGCAGCAACTTTTTGGTGCATAGGATGCCATTCCAACCAACTGAGCCACACCAGCCAGGGCTTGCACGTTTTCAAATGGTTAGTTTTATACTACGTGAATTTTACCTTAATGCCACCACTCACAACAATAAGAATAATAAGCGATTGCCCTAGCAGTATTGTCTCATAGTAAGCACTCAAATGATTTTGAGTAAATAAATATCATCTGTTTTCCCAAAAAAATGTATACAATAGAATAATCCCGAAAAGAAAAAGAAAAAATCTGTTTCCCATGAGCAGGAGAAATATAGGGTGATGCCAAAGGGTCTTCAGACCGTTAGGGAGATTTTCCCTAAGAAACTCCCATGGCAATTCGGGACATTTGGTGTAAGTATTTCAGATGTGTTGAGTACCTGTTTTGTGCCGAGCAGAGCAAGGCTATGGAGAGAAGAATGGGATAAAGGAGGGAGGAAGCCCTCCACTCACTGACTTTACAGCCTGATAAGGGAAAGCACAAACACAAGGTCCGCTCTTAAGCAAGCAGGGCAGATGGGATATAAGAATTGGGAACATGCTGTGGGAACCCAGAGGAAGGAGAAATTGATTCAGTTTCAACTTTTTTTTTTTTTTAATATATTTTTATTGATTTTGTACAGAGAGGAAGGGAGAGAGATAGAGAGTTAGAAACTCCGATGAGAGAGTCATGGGTCAGCTGCCTCTTGCACACCCCCTACTGGGGATATGCCTGCAACCAAGGTACATGCCCTTGACCGGAATCGAACCCAGAACCCTTCAGTCCGCAGGCCGACGCTCTATCCATTGAGCCAAACCAGTTTTGGCTCAACTTTTATAATCCAATTATCTTCTGAAGTAGGCCTTGTTAGAGGAGCTTGATTTTTTTTTTTTTTTTAATTTTAAATTGATTTTAGAGAGGAAGAGAGAGGGAGAGAAACTTAATGACAGAATCATGCATTGGCTGCCTCCTGCATGCCCCACATTGGGGAATGAGCCTGCAACCCGAGCATGTTCCCCAACCGGGAATCAACTGGGAATTGAACCATGACGTCCTGGTTTATAGATTGATGTTCAAGCACTGAGTCACACCTGCTGAGCTTTTTATTTCTAATCTTAATTTTTTTTAAAAAAAAGATATATATTTTATTGATTTTTTACAGAGAGGAAGAGAGAGGGATAGAGAGAAACATCGGTGAGAGAGGGATAGAGTTAGAAACATCACCTGCCTCTTGCACACCCCCTACTGGGGATGTGCCCGCAACCAAGGTACATGCCTTTTGACTGGAATCGAACCTGGAACCCTTCAGTCCACAGGCAGACGCTCTATCCACTGAGCCAAACCGGTCTCGGCTAATCTTAAATTTTTTAAAAATACATTTTTATTGATTTTGGAGAGGGAGTGAGAAACACCAATGATTAGAGAGAATCATTGGTCGGCTGCCTCCTGCACATCCCCCACTGGGGATCAAGCCCACAATCCAGGCATGTACCCTTGACTGGAATCGAATCGGGGACCCCTCAGTCCATAGGCCGATGCTCTATCCAGTGAGCCAAACCAGCCAGGGCTTTTTCCTTTTTTCTTTCTTTCTTTCTTTCTTTCTTTCTTTCTTTCTTTCTTTCTTTCTTTCTTTCTTTCTTTCTTTCTCTTTCTTTCTTTCTTTCTTTCTTTTCTTTTCTTTTCTTTTCTTTTCTTTTTCTTTCTTTCTTTCTTTCTTTCTTTCTTTTTTTTTTTTTTTTTGAGAGAGAGAGAGAGAGAGTGGGAGGGAGGGGGAGAGACAGAAAGAAACATCTATGTGAGAAAGAGACATTGATTGGTTATTTCCCGCATGTGCCAGGCACCAAGCCTGAAACCGAGGTACATGCCCTTAACCTAATTGAACCCAGGATGGACTCGAACCTGGGACCCTTGAGTCCTCAGGCCGGAGAGGAGCTTGATTTTGATGAATGGAAGAAAGGAGGGACATTTCTAGACTGATGAAATAGCATATGAAAAGGCAGGGTAAGTGAGAGCGTACTGTGTGTTCAGGGAGTGGTGAGGAGGTTTTTGCAGCTGAAGTGATGATGGCAGGGCGGGGAAGAGGAACAAGGTAGGGAAAGATGAGAGAGACCACAGAGGCTACAGTTCTGAGCTCCGGAGTCTTAGCTGCCAGCCCATATTAGGCTTGAGAAGACGTTCATGGGCTTGAGAGCATGCGTTCTCCAGCATCTGGAGCCCTGACGAAGGACACTCTGCTCCTCTCCTTTTAGGACTGTCCTCCCCCGGTGCAGCTCACATCCAGTGACCAGATAGTGACAGGAACAAACCATTTACCTTCTTGCCTTCATTTGGGACAACTCGGAAGAGCCATTTCTACTCCAGAGCTCCCCATAAGATCAGCCGAGCCCTCTGCTGTAAGGACCTTGCCGTTCAGCTTTGCCTGCTGTCTAGCCCTGCTTCCTTCCTGCTCTGCAAGTGCTGTTCCCAGGGCAGTGGTCGCCAACTGGATGTCCCGTGGGCCGCGGGTGGTCCGTGAGGTCTGAAAGGTTGGTGACCGCTCCCCTTCAGGTCTCCTGGACGCTAAGCTTTGCATCTCAAGAGTCTGTTTCCAGGAACCCCAACCTAAAATGGGACTTTTGGATCACACAGGGCAGACGAGTGGGTGCCTCATAGAAATGGAAATTGACCTCAAGTGTGGGAAAATGAAGAGGCATAGTCTTTGCATTAAGAATGTCCTTCACTCATTGCCCTCTGACCATCAACCCCAGTTTGACTATTGGTCCCCATGCTTCCATTAGTCAGTTGTCTGCCTCAGCCCAAGGCACCTACACATACTCTCTCTCTGTCATGTCTACCGTTGGTCATGCCTCGGTCACCTGACATCCTACATCCTTCACCGATCAGTGACTTCCTCAGCTTAAATGAACCAGACACAGCGCCAACCATTTTTGGGGGTCACAGTACTCCGTAATCCATAAACGTTTGCAACGGCTCCAAATTACCCTTCCAAAAAGTAAGATTCACTAAGTGCATTCATATGTTGAAACTCATTTCAGCCTCTTCTTAAAGTAGACTAATTTGGTTTCAATACCCCCAAGAAACTGAGGTCCAGGGAAAACAATATATGTATTTAATCCTCACTGGAGGGTTTTCCCCCCCATTGATTTCCAAAGAGAGTGAAAGGAAGGGAGAAAGAGGGGAGATAGAGAAACATCTATGTGAGAGAGGCACATCGACTGGTTGTCTCCCACATGCACCCCTACCGGGGGCAGGGAGTAAACCCGCAACTGATGTATGTGCCCTCGACCAGAATCAAACCCCTGACCCTTTGGTCTGCGGGCTGATGCTCTAACCACTGATCAAAACCTACCAGGGCAGGGGAACAATATCTTAATTATAAATTAGAATAATTCCTAACTGCCTAGCAAAACACCTAACACAAAGCAGTTTTTCAGTAGTTCTTTTTACTGAATGAGTGGATTTCCTTATCTCTTAATCAAGTTCTCTACACCGGCAATCAGGTTTCTATTTCAGCATGCAAAGTTCACCAATCCTCGCTCCAAAATCCCCATAATGTTTCTAATAAAACTTGATGTGACAGAGTTCAAAGACTGAATTGCCCCCTCATTCCAGAAATTAGTGGGCGGTCTTTGGGTCAAAAATTACTTCATTAAGACTTTTTATGAACATAGCTGCAGAAATCTGCATTTTCACCTTCTCTGGAAAACTGTAAAAATAACAGCAATAAAATAATAGCAAGAAGGATAAATTTAAAAACCCCACAAATTCCATTCCAATGAATGCATAGATAAGTGGAATAACAAACCAATATTTCTCTCCATGAAAATGACTTGTTTAAGAAAGTTCATAACATCAGACTTAATGGCGAAGGACTGAATGCTTTCCCCTGAAGATCAGGAACAAGACAAGGATGTCTGTTTTTGCCACTTCTATTTGTATTGTACTAAAGGATCTTGGTGTCGGGGAGACAAGAAAAAACACACATCCAGATTGGAAAGGAAGTAAAACCATATGTCTATTTGCCAACAACATGACCTTTTATGTAGAAAGTTCTAAGGAATTAATAATAAAAAAAAACTATTAAAGCTAATAAATGAATTTAGCAGATTTCAGGATACAAGATCAATATATAAAAATCAATTACATTTCTCTAGAGTGGCAATGAATAATCCAAACATGAAGTTAAGAAAATAATTCCAGCCTTAGATGGTTTGGCTCAGTGGATAGAGTGTTAGCCTGTGGACTGGAGGGTTTCAGGTTCAATTCCTGTCAAGGGTACATGCCTGAGTTGCAGGCTCCATCCCCAGTGGGTGTGTGCAAGAGGCAGCCAGTCAGTGATTCTCTCTTATCATTGATGTTTCCATCTCTCTCTCCCTCTCCCTTCCTCTCTGAAATCAACAAAAATATATTTTAAAGATAATTCTATTTATAATAATATCAAAAATAAAATACTTGGAAACAAATTTAACAAAAGAAGTGCAAGATGTGTACACTGAAAGCTAGAGAACATCACAGAAATAAATTAAAAGAGACCTAAATATGTGGAAGATTTGTGCTCACTGGTTGGGAGATTTGATATTTTAAAGATGGCAATACTCTTTAAATTCATCTCTAGATTCAATAAAATCCTTGTCACAATTCCAATTGGCTTAAAATTTTTTTTTTTTTGCAGAAATTGACAAGCTGATTTTGTATGGAAGCAAAAGGCACACAGAAGAGCTCAAATGATCTTGAAAGAGAAGAACAAAGTTGGAGAAATCACACCTCCCAAATTCAAATCTTACTGTAAAGCTACTGTAATCAAGACAAGGTAAAATGGCATGAGGATAGACACATAGATCAAGGGGATAGAATTGAGAATCCAGAAATAAACCCTCATGTTTATGGCCAATAGATTTTTGACAAGGGTGCCAAGAGAATTCAATGGGGGAAAGACTTTTTTTTTTTTTTTTTTTTTTTTTTAGCAATTGGTGTTGGAACAACTGGGTATCCACATACAAAGCATGAAGTTGGACTACTACCTCATTCCAACACAAAAAATTAAAATGGACCACAGAACTAAATGAAAGAGCTAAAACTGTAAAATTCTATGATCAATACATAGCTATAAATCTCATGAGCTTGGGTTAGGCAGATTTATAGAGACAAAAAGTAGACTAGTGGTTGCCTAGGGCTGGCAGAAGAAGGAGATGGGGAGTAACTACTAATGGGCATGGGGTTTCTTTTTGGGGTGATAAAAAGGTTCTAAACTTAGATTGTGGTAAGGCTTGCACAACTCTGTGAATATACTAAAAACAATTGAATTGTACATTTTAAAAATATATATATTTTATTGATTTTTTAAGAAAGGAAGGGAGAAGGATAGAGAACCAGAAACATCAATGAGAGAGAAGCATTGATCAGTTGCCTCCTGCACACCCCCTACTGGGGATGTACCCTCAACCAAGGTACATGCCCTTGACCAGAATCGAACCAGGGACCCTTCAGTCCGCAGGCCAACGCTCTATCCAGTGAGCCAAACATGCCAGGGCCACACCCATTAGTAGTTACTCCCCATCTCCTTCTTCTGATCTATTTTGAGGAAGTAATAACACCCACTAACAAAAAACAAAATATTTACTGACACCAGGAAGGGCTGATCCTACCCAAAGGTGTTAGGAGTGATATTATGTGGGTGTCAACAATCTAAATTTTTTTCCTAGAACTGAACTTAAATTTTTTTTTTAGTTTGAGACCCTGGTTCTTCTCACATGTGTCAAACACAAGGCCTGCGGGCCAAATCCGTCCCGCCAGGCCTTGCAATGTGGCCCGCACTGTGCTGTCATCACTGCACTCCGCTGCGTTTCCATCACAATGACAGTTTATGACTGTTCAGTAAACCATTCGGCCCGAGATTTAGGCTGGATTTTAGATTTTGGCCCCTTCTCTGATTGAGTTCGACACCCCTATTCTAGGAATAAGAAACTGAATCTCAGTCAATTCTCTGTTTTACCCACTCCCCCTTCCCTCAGTAAATTTGGTGTTACGATTTTGGGAGAGGACTCTGGTCTTTGACATCATGGATGCCAGCAGCTGCTGACAGGCACCTCACCCCGTCTGGTTTCAAGCCCCCTATCTGGGTCTCAGTCCATGAAATGGCCTGCTGAGTCAATCCACGCTCATATACGGGACTTCCACAAGGCTGCTTCTCTGCTCCTATGACACTCCTCAGGACCCAGGACACTGAGTATGGTCTCCTGCTCTCCTTGGTGGTCTCCAAGGGCTTAGTGGGGTTGTCTAAAGCCTTTGCTGCTTCATGATGCTCTAGCTCAGTGGTCGGCAAACTCATTAGTCCACAGAGCCAAATATCAACAGTCCAACGATTGAAATGTCTTTTGAGAGCCACATTTTTTAAACTCCAACTTCTTCTAACGCCACTTCTTCAACATAGACTTGCCCAGGCCGTGGTCTTTTGTGGAAGAGCCACACTCAAGGGACCAAAGAGCCACATGTGGCTTGTGAGCCGTAGTTTGCCGACCACAGCTCTAGCTGGTATGAGAGACCATCTATTGCTCTCCACTCCATGTCTGCCTCATGGGAACCCTCGGTCCATGTGCAAACATCCGTGCGTGCTGTCTCTACACTTGCATCCTATTGGGGAACTCAGGGATCTTGCTTCCTCCTCAAGCTTGCCCTTGGGAATAATGGCTCAAAAGCCCAATTTGCTTAGATCTCAGAACCTTAGTGGGCATTCTGCTGTGTTTCCCAATCCGGAGGGCGAGGCCATGGGACTTGTCTTGAGGATGCTCACTCTGACTCCTCTCTGACTCTTCTCTGTTAGCCTCATGTCTCTTGGGGCCCCTTCCTAAGAAGTTGGACCCGGTGGAGAAAGACCAGCATGTGTCATTTCAGAAATACAGGTAAGATATGGTTAATTTAAAAGTGATTAGACATTCAGAGGAGGGAATGGACAGTGAAGAGGAGAGAAGTGAAGAAAAGGGAATGGCCAAGCCATGTGGATGATGGTAGAATGTCTTGTAAAAGTTAGGACATCTGATATTTAATACTATCGAGCTTATGCTGTTGCCTTGCAGACCGCCCCTCACCCCAATCTCTTCAAAGCTTCTGTAAAGTTCTAGAGATAAAAGGCCCTTTGTGGGTGAAGGTTTTGTGAAACTCAAGGGACTCAGTTCCACATTTCAGTCAAGCTACTGCAGAAGAAATGTGTGGGATGGTGAGATCATTCATGACCTGAACAATTCAGTGGAAGCAGAGGCAGAATGTCTAGCCAGAGGAAACTGAGAAAGTAGCCCCTTAAGGGTTCACAGAAATCTTGGGAAGGTCTTAACGACAGATCTTATCTAGATTTTTTAAAGAGAAGGACACCTCAGCTGAAATCTGTGTTAGATATGTCTAAAAAAAAAAACGCGGGAAACACATGGACCTACTCTCACTCAGTCTGTGAATGTCATCACAGAAACATGCTTTCATGCAGGAAGCATTGACTGAGGACCTACTGTTGGCTAGATGTAGTAATTTAAGAAAACGAGAATTAAAATCAAATAAGACTTGTCATGAATTCTCTCTGAGTAAGTGGTAAACAAAAAACAACAATATTATGAGCTGGATGCAATAGAGGGAGATGTCACCTGAGAAAGAAATTAACAGCCCCAGCATGAATAAACATCAGAACGTAGCTCTAGGAGGCCATAGGAGAGTCTGCTCTCTGTCCCATCCACTTCTTCTGCCATTGAGACTCTCAGGATGTTTTGTCAATATTGGTCCTAATCCACAAGTCTCAATTTCTAACACAATATCCTTTGCCTAATTACAAAATGTAAGTTTCTCCTTTTAAAAAATTATTGTTCCCAAAACTGGTTTGGCTCAGTGGATAGAGCTTGCAGACTGAAAGGTCCCAGGTTCAGTTCCGGTCAAGGGCATGTGCCTTGGTGGCGGGCACATTCCCAGTGGGAGTGTGCAGGAGGCAGCTGATCGATGTTTCCTCTCATCGATATTTCTAACTATCTATCCCTCTCTCTTCCTCTCTGTAAAAAAAAAAATCAATAAAATATATTTTTAAAAAATAGTTGTTCTTATCATTAACTACTGCTTTGTGAGCCAGGACTACATGGCAAATGCTCCACCACCACCACTTTACGATGATGGAGTTAGTGAGAGCGTAAGGGTAAAACAATAAGAACTGGTATCACAACAACAGGAAACTGCCCATTATCTCAAAAACCTTTGGGTGAGATCACTGCCTTGTCTTGATTTGCATTTTCCATCTTTTAACTTTCAACCTTTTGGTATCCTTATGTTTTCATTTGCTTTCTTGCAGACAACAGGCAGTTAGGCTATAAAGACTCGTTCTGGTGATTTTGCTCTTTTAATTGTTGTATTTAGCCAGTTTATAGTGTGATTACAGATATATTTGTGTATAAATCTTATTTCATAGATTCTACTTATAAAAATTACCTATTACAGGTTTCTTTCCCCCTCACTTTTTGCCTTTTTTTGGGGAGTATATTTAACATTTGAATGTTTAAAAGAAATCATTTACCTTTGAACTTATTACAGATATTATCCAAAAAAAGCCCCCAGACCAACCACAAAATTAGAAGGTTTTATTTATGTTGTTCCTGTCTTATAGTTGTTTGTGTGTATTGTAATTCAATATTGTGAGATCCACCAGTCATTGTTGACATTTGTGAGTTTAATATTTGTGTACATTTATGAATGGACTTAGCACTCTTTTTTGCTCTTTGCTCTTTTTTTATGTTCAAGACTCGCCTTCTTCTCCCTCAGGTATATGCTTACATAATGCATATATATATATATATATATATATATATATATATATTTCACAGAGGAAGTGAGAGGGAGAACGAGATAGAAACATCAATGATAAGAGAGACACTGGGGATTGAGCCCACAACATGGGAATCAAACCATGACCTCCTGGTTCATAGGTTGACACTCAACCACTGAGCCATGCCAGTGGACTATTTTTTAGCAATAGTCTCTATTTATACTTTTCAGAAAATGTCTTAATTTTGCCAACATTGTTGAGAGATTACTTTATTGGGTATAGAATTCTAGATTGTCAGAATTCAGTACATTGAAGAAATTATTCTATAATCTTTGGCCTTTTATTTTTACTTTTGAGAATTCCTCTTTCTGTCTATTGCCACTCCCCAGGCTGATGCTCTATCCGCTGAGCCAAACTGGCTAGAGCTGGTTCTTAAAAAAAAAAGTATATATATATATATATACATGTGTGTATTTTTTTATTTATTTCAGGGAGGGATAGAAGCATCAATGAGAGAGAATTATTGATGGGTTGCCTCCTGCACTCCCCACATTGCGGATTGAGCCCACAACCAGGGCATATGCCCTGATAGGGAATCAAACCGTGACCTCGTGGTTTATAGGTTGATGGTCAACCACTGAGCCACGCCAGCTGGCACTCCCTTTTTTCTGATCGCAGCCTCCCGCTTTTCGAAGGAACCTCCTCTTCCATCTCCCAGTCTGTGTCCACGTTTCACAGCAGACTGTCTCCTTCACATTGCATCCTCAGCCCTGCACAGTGGCTGGCCAGCAGAAGGCCCACGTTGTTGAACTGCACAGAAAGGGATGCGGGAAAACGACGGTGTGCCTGAGAGTATTCCTTCTCCCTTCATCCCTCAGGTTCCCCCGTGACCCCTCACCTGCTTCTGTGGAGGACTGTGACAGGGAAGAATCACACTAGCATCCAGAAAGCACCTACTGCAAGGCTAAGGGAGATGCTTTCATGATTCCTGTATTTGATTTTTTTTAAAACCCACACTTAGGGCTGAAACTGGTTTGGCTCAGTGGATAGAGCATCACCTGTGGACTGAAGGGTCCCAGGTTCGATTCCGGTCAAGGGCATGTACCTTGGTTGCAAGCACATCCCCAGTAGGGGGTAAGCAGGAGGCAACTGATTGATGTTTCTGTCTCATCAATGTTTCTAACTCTCTATCCCTCACCCTTCCTTTCTGTAAAAAAAACAAAAAAACAAACAAACAGCCAAAACTGGTTTGGCTCAGTGGTAGAGCGTCGGTCTGCGGACTGAAAGGTTCCGGGTTCGATTCTGGTCAAGGGCATGTACGTTGGTTGTGGGCACATCCCCGGTAGGGGGTGTGCAAGAGGCAGCTGGTCGATGTTTCTCTCTCATCGATGTTTCTATCTCTCTCCTTTCCTCTCTGTAAAAAAATCAATAAAATATATTTTTAAAAATAACAACAAACAAACACACAAAAAACCCACACTTAGGAAATGAGGAAATGGAGGCTTATACGTGAGCCAGTTGCTCGAGATGATACCAATGATAGATGATGGAGCAGGAGCAAGAGCCTGCTTCTGTCCCCAAGTGTGTCCTGTTTCATTTCACCTGGGGACCCGAGGCTGCGGGCTGGGGAGTCGAGAGGACTGAGGCCGTGGGAGGCTTCCTCACCCGTGGGAAATCCCCTTGGAGGGTAAGTAGAGCAGCCGTCTAGTGGGTAATCAGCGGAGGATCTTCACTGGGCGCTCACAGACGACCAGACGGCTGCCCGTGTCCAGTTAACACACCTCGGGGCCAGATGGCTGGAAGGCAAGGGACAGCCCGGGGAGAAATGCTCAGTCAGACAGAGAGCAAGGGCGTGGTTTATACCCAGAACCACCCATGGCCATGACCTGGACACTGACCGGAATTCCCGCTCAGCCCACGTGCTATTGGTCTCCGCTAGCTGGCTGCTCTGCCACAGACCAGACAGAACCCCTCACACTGACTAAAAGAGTGATTTCAGAAAATGACTTTTTTTTCTCTTCTCTCTCCTAAGGCAAGAAAACAAAGGACATACAAGATCGTTTCCTAGTGATGTCATCTGACAAACATTGCTTGTTGGGGGAAACAATGAAAAACACACACACACACACACCCAAACTCTGATTAGTGGTAAACAATTTCATTCTGAATAAGCTGGACTTGCTGAGAAACAAAAATCAACACACAGAGACAAAAAGAGAGAGAGGCCATGAACAGCCTGAGGCAGGGCAGGGAAGAGAGAGGAATGGAGCGGACTCTGCTGGCAGCCACTCTGCCGCTCTTTCTTTCCTCAGAAAAGATGTTCTGAAATTGTTCAGCAGTTTCTTCCAAAGTTAAACGTACAGTCCGGCCGGTGTGGCACAGTGGTTGAGCATCCTTCTGTGCACCGAAAGGTTCCTGGTTCAATTCCTGGTCAGGACACATACCTAGGTTTCAGGCTCAATCCCTTCAGGGTGCAATTGTGCAGGAGGCAGCCCATCGATGTTTCTCTCTCACATTGATGTTTCCCTCTCTCCTTCTCCCTTCCTCTCTCTCTAAAAATCAATAAAAACATTTAAAAATATATATCTTATTGATTTTTTTACAGAGAGGAAGGGAGAGGGATAGAGAGGTAGAAACATCGGTGAGAGAGAAATATCGATCAGATGTCTCCTGCACATTCCCTACTGGGGATGTGCCCTCAACCAAGGTACATGCCTTTGACCGGGATTGAACCTGGGACCCTTCAGTCCACAGGCCGATGCTCTATCCACTGAGCCAAACCGGCTAGGGCCATACTTAATGCTTTAAAAGGAACCATCTCTTTCTTTCCAAAGCTATTACTGCACGCAGTTCTTAAGCATCATCACCTGACACATGTCTGGTAGCTTAGCGGTGGAAGGAAGGAAGAGTAACAAAACGAGGGCTGGGTCCGGGTGGCGCCTCCTTCACCCAGATGCTGGGGAAAACAGCCCTTCATCAAGTGGCAGTCTCAGTGTGTCTCAGCTGCTGAGCTGGCGCCCCCAGTTCCCAGACTCCCCGTTGACCCCCAGGTCTTTGTTACTGACGGCCACGAAGCAGGGACACCCGTGCCGTCATGAAAGTTGTTGATTAGCCTCAGAACCATTCCTCTCTCCCTCCCTTAAAAAAAGTGCATCTTGCCAAAACCGGTTTGGCTCAGTGGATAGAGCGTCGGTCTGCGGACTGAGAGGTCCCCGGTTTGATTCCGGTCAAGGGCATGTACCTTGGTTGCAGGCACATCCCCAGTGGGGGGTGTGCAGGAGGCAGCTGATCGATGATTCTCTCTCATCGATGTTTCTAGCTCTCTGTCCCTCTCTCTTCCTCTCTGTAAAAAATCAATAATTATATATATATATATATATATATATATATATATATATATATATATATATATATATAAAAGTGCATCTTCTCTGTAAAGGATTTAAAATAAAGGTAAGCGAAAAAGAAACGGCGAGCAACCTCTCAAACAGCACCCAGCTAGGACTGTATTAACATTTTTATGTTGTTCCAATCCTTTCCTATGGGAACATAAGCCTGTATGGATATATCATGTATGCAATGCATTGTCTGGACACTGGAATCAAACAATCTGGGTTCAAACCTTTTCTCTACCACTTACGGCTGTGTGTCCTGACAAATCTGGGAAGATGACAGTACATTCCTCAGAGTTTTTGTGAGGGACGAGTGAATTAAATATATAATGCTAGAGACCCAGTGCATGAAATTCATGCACAAGTAGGATCCCTCGGCCTGGCAGGCGATCAGAGTTGATTGGGGCCTTCTAGCTGCTGGCCAGGGCATTCCTTCATTTCGCACCGCCCCATGCTGGTCAGCGCACATCATAGCTAGCAAGTGATTGAATACCCGTTCTCATGGTCGAACTCCCATGGGGACACTCCGCATATTAGCGCTCTCTCTCTATGCCCAGAACTGGGCATGGAATAGTACAGTGCTCAGCAATAGAGACCTACCAAGCTGGGCAGGACACACAGATTACACAACATCTTGTCCCTGCACATCTGTGTGTGTACATATCCCATGCACTCATGTGTATGCATGTCTACAGACGTCTACAGGCCCATGTTAGTGTGTGGATAAGGTGCAACCGCTACATCTAAACACACAAAACGAGATCAACCTTTGAGTGAGGACCCGAGAAGCAGCAGTCCACTAGATCAAACCAAGGCGATTTTCCACGCCTTTGAACAGCCAGTGAGTGAAGTGGCTTCTCCAGCCCACTCAAGTCTAGTTACGATTCAGATCAGAACCCGCCTGCCCAGCGTCAAGAACAGTCACATCAGGAATGCAAATTTTATTTAACCAAAAGGCATGATTCTTCCAAAGTAAAAAATCAGAAACACTCGAAAGCCTCCATTTTCCAACTCTGCAGGTACATGGAGGCCCTTGGCAAGGGAGGGAGGGGGGCGGTCCCTGCAAGGCTGCAGGGAAACCTCGGGTGGAAACGCACAAGCAGGATCTGTTTCCCAATCAGGCTCTGGGGCGAGCGTCGCCATGGCTCATGTGACGTATGTGGAAGGCCCGGCCCCAGGCCTGGGTCATCAGACCCTGGAGTCCGGATCGTGCCGGTGACGGCTGCGGGCCACAGGGGCACTGATCACCGGCGTGTCCACGAACTCCACGGTGCATGGTTCAAGGGGCGTGTCCCCGCAGGGCGCCCGCTCCAGTTCCAGCACCACGATGGTGTTTGGGGCCGAGGTCACCAGGATGTGCTGTGGCACAAACAAGGTCATCTGGGGGCCCCGTGCCGGCCAGTAGCGACCGAGGTTAAAGCCATTAATCCACACCTGGCCCTGGAGAGAGAGACAAAGAGAAACCATTAACCCCAGCTGCCGGGATCCTGGAAACAGGAGCGCCTCCATGCACGTGGGCCGGCACGTGGGCAGGCAGGTGGGCCCGCACGTGGGCCAGTCGGCAGGCCGCAGGGCTCGCCCTCCACAGCCCAGACCTCACAGCCCAAGCCTGACCCCCAGGCCAGGCCAGCCTGGGTCCCCACACTCCGCTGGGGTGACCGGCCACGTGGGGCAGGGGCTGCATGGGCGAGATGACAAGTTGCCCCAAAGAGCCACTCCTGCTCCAGGAAAATGCACGTTCGGCCCCGCTGGCTGGCGTCAGCAGCCACTCCTCAGTGCTGGACCACACGGGGGCATTTCGCCAAGTTTCTGCATTTCGTCCTGGGCCCTGGAGGCCTGCCTGCCCGCCTGTCTCTCCACACCAGCCTCTCCCGACTCCTCTCATCTGCACACAGAGAACGCCGAGCGGCCCCTGGGCAGGTGAGCTTCCCTCCCATGTCCTCTGCTCCTAGAGGCGGGTGTTGACCACAGGCCTGCGGCCTGGGAACACACAGGTCCTAGGAGCTGTCCCCAAACACCCCTTCCCCGCCCCCCAGCCTGGCCGGCGTGGCTCAGTGGTTGAGCGTTGCCCTATGAACCTGCAGGTCAGAGTGTGATTCCTGGTCAGAGCACATACTGTTGGGAGAGTGGTATTTTTTTTTTTTAAGTTATTTTTAAAAATATATATTTTATTGATTTTTTTACAGGGAGGAAGAGAGAGGGATAGAGAGTTAGAAACATCCATCAGCTGCCTCCTGCATGCCCCCCACTGGGGACGTGCCCACAACCAAGGTACATGCCCTTGACCGGAATCGAACGCAGGACCCCTCAGTCTGCAGGCTGATGCTCTATCCTAGGGGTGTCGAACTCAATCAGAGAAGGGGCCAAAATCTAAAATCCAGCCTAAATCGCGGGCCGAATGGTTTACTGAACAGTCATAAACTGTCATTGTGATGGAAACGCAGCGGAGTGCAGTGATGACAGCGCGGTGCGGGCCACATTGCAAGGCCTGGCGGGACGGATTTGGCCCACGGGCCTTGTGTTTGACACATGTGCTCTATCCACTGAGCCAAACCGGTTTTGGTGAGAGTGGCAATTTTTGAGCATGCTTCCAGATAGAGTTGTCAGAGCTGACACCAGGCCAGGCCGTGAGATACGGTCTCACGGCCCCTTCCCAGCACGTGGGCGTTCTTTCACAGAACACTGCCAGCTTTCTGAAGAACAGGCTGACCCTGTGAACAACATGGTCAATGGTCAATGGCGTGACTCTGACGTTGCTTGGGAAAAACTGTTTTGTCTTGCGTTGCTTGTTCTGCAAAAACAGGATGTGGTTAACGTGCTTAAAAGTGGTCTTGCTCAAAGGGTCGCTGCTGCTCTCCGGACTCCCTTACTGCCAACAGCGTGGAGAATGGCAGAGTCCCTCTCCTCTCTGAAATCAATAATATATAATTATATATTTATAAATTTGGCCTGGGCTCCAGTGGTCATTCACTTGCCTTCGCTCCACAACAATACCTGGGGTGTGGGCTTGATTCCCAGTAAGGGGTATACAGGAGGCAGCAGATCAACGATTCTCTCTCATCATTGATGTTTCTACCTCTCTCTCTATCTCCCTTCCTCTCTGAAATAATTAAAAAGAAAAAATATATATATATATATAACACACAATAAAAAACAAAACTGCCCCCCATCCCCCCCCGAAGGATGAGGGGCTCATGGAGGGAGAGACAGGCCCGCCCAGTAGGGTGCTGACTGCAGGGTTTGGATGGTTTTCACACCAGCGTCAAGTGAGAGGGGCATGTGTGCTTCAAGGAGCAGAGGGGGCCCTACGAGCTGCAGAGACAGGTTCTGGGAGTAGGAGAGGCCGCTTCCGCTTCAAATCTGGGAGAAGAGAACCTCTCCCAGGAGGGCTGGCGTTTGGGGGTGGCCGCAGCATCCCCGCAGGTGCCAGGCCTTCCCAGGTGGCTGGACAGATGGAACCTTCTGCCATGAAGGAAGGGCAGAGGAGGGGAGATCACATACAGGAGAGACAGGATATGTGGGAGGAGGAAGGAAGGGAGGGAGGGAGGATGGAAGGAAGGATGGAAGGAAGGAAGGAAGGAAGGAAGGAAGGAAGGAAGGAAGGAAGGAAGGAAGGAGGGAGGGAGGGAGGGAGGGAGGGAGGAAGGAAGGAAGGAAGGAAGGAAGGAAGGAAAGAAGGAAGGAAGGAAGGAAATAAATCATTCCCCACCGTGACCCAAATACAGATGATCCCGAAATACGACTTTTCGAACTGTGCAAAAGCGATCCGTATCATAAGTTACCCAAGATATTATGATAAAATAGGCTTTGTGTTAGATGATTTTGCCCAACAGTAGGCTAGGCCAGTGGTCGGCAAACCACGGCTCGAGAGCCACATGCGGCTCTTTGGCCCCTTGGGTGTGGCTCGGCGTTAGAACCACTTTTTGGAGGCGCCCAGGCCGAAAACCGACTTCTGCACGTGGGCCAAGAAGTTTCCATCGCACCGTACCTGAGCGCCCACACATGGTATTTTGTGGAAGAGCCACACTCAAGGGGCCAAAGAGCCGCATGTGGCTCTCGAGCCGCAGTTTACTGACCACTGGGCTAGGCTAAGCTGTGATGCTCGGTAGGTGAGGTGTATTGAATGCACTTTCCACTTACGATGGGCTTACTGTAAACGAGGAACACCTGTGTATTGGGGGAGAGATCCTGGATGGGCTCGGCCATGGCTGTCACCTGAGAAGCCACGATCCCCAGCATGCTCCATGTCACAGCTGCGGTCACTCACCTTAGAGCGACTCAGTTGCTCAGCTTTGAGTATTTTTTCCAGCACCTTTATTCCAGCTCCCTCGGAACTTCCTTGCTGGGTTCCAGTCTTAGTCCCACCACTTCCCAGCTCCTCCTATACCTGTAAGGCCTTCTTCTAGTGAACATTCCTAGTGGCCCCGCCTCCCGGACTGCACTGTGACTGACAGGTATAACGGCAAACTGGGGCTCCTAGTTATTGATCAAAGTTGATATTATCTTTCTCCTAATTACTTCCTTAATTCTGGACACTACAGGATCTGTTCTGGTTATTCTTTTCTTCCCCAAAACCATCACCTGTGGCCCATTTTGAGGCTTTGGCTGCCATGTGGACTCTGCCTCCTGACTCAGCCAAACGGCTCTCCAGTGGGCATGTCTCTCACCTTCCCTCTAACTTGCCCCAAACTCAGGGTTACATCTTCTCAGGCCTTGGTTATGAACTTATGAAGCTATGAACTTCTTCAGGACAACATTTCCCTCCAATCTCAACTCGCTCTCTCTCTCTCTCTCTCTCTCTCTCCCTCTTTTTAAGATAGTTCAACTTTTAAAAAATTTTTATTGATTTTTTTACAGAGAGGAAGAGAGAGGGATAGAGAGGAACATCAATGAGAGAGAAACACTGATCAGCTGCCTCTTGCACATCTCCTACCAGGGATGTGCCCACAACCAAGGTACATGCCCTTGACCGGAATCGAACCTGGGACCCTTCAGTCCGCAGGCTGGCGCTCTATCCACTGAGCCAAACTGGTCAGGGCCACTCTCCGCTCTTAACAGGATGTACAGTAAATGGCGTTTATGGCAGTTCGGTTGCCCTTCCAAGAGAGGGGGATGAGGCATTAAGAACGAACAGATCATAGGCCCATAGCAGGGAGTCGTCACCACGCAACAGAACTTCCGGCAGCGATGGCGTGTCCTGTGCCGCCCCACAGAGCAGCTGTGTGCACTTGAGAGTGGCTACTGAGTGCCTGAAATGTGGCTTGTGGGAAGAAGGAAGAGAATTTTCCCTTTCAACTGATTTAAATGTAGAGGTTAATAGCCACAAGTAGCTGGTGGCTACCATACGGCTGAGGTGGGGTGAAATGTAGGCAACTTCATGATCAGATCACAATCTCTCCGCTTCTCTCCACCCCCACGGCCAGCCTTTTAGAGCGAGTCATAACCAATGCCGTCTTCATCTGCTCACAGGCCTCCCGACTGGCTTCCTCTGTTAACTCTAGAACCCAGGCTCCCCTTAGCAGCCACGTGAGAATCAGGAGATAGCCTGCTTCTTCCCTCCTTACCATGGCCCTCAGGCCCATGCCTTCTTCCTCCCCGCCCTATCTCTGCCACCTGCCGCTTGCTCACACAGCTCCCCTGAACGTGTTCTCTCCCCTTTCACACACCAGGTGCTCTCCATCGCTGTCCCCCCAGACCCGAAGCCTTCTGATGGCTCAGTCTCCATCCATCACCGCCTCCTCAGAGAGAAGGGTCATGGACACCGTCCTTAGTCCCGGGCCTCCCATTCCTAGTCACTCACCACCCCTTTACTCTCTGCTGCTTTTTCTCCAGTCATTGTCACTGCTGGGTATGTGCATCCTTTGTTTGAGTAGTGGGGTACCAGCTATTTCCAGCACGGGCACCATGAAGGGAAAGACTTTGTCCAAGGTGAGATTTTTGTCCAAGTGAGATTCTCAGCCCAGTTATTTCTGTCTACACCTAGCAGCACTCAGTAAATACTACTCAGGCTGATCCTTCTGCCTGGGAAAAGACTCTCCTGTAAGGAGACACGAAGCTCTCCTCAAAGAATGCTTCACGTTCCTCTGCTCCTGGCTTAAGAGTTTTAGAGAACAGTGTTTACTGGAAGGAACATGACATATCTGCACTCCTTGACTAGCTCTGTGTTTTTAAAAAATATATATACATATTCCGGCTTTTGCTTCTTCTTAAGAAATTTTGCTGAAGTTACAGGTGGAGGGGGGGGGTTTGCATATATTGGTAAATGCCATTTAAAAGTAGACACACTCATGCCCTAGATCGGTGGTCGGCAAACCTCGGCTCGTGAGCCACAGGCGGCTCTTCGGCCCCTGGAGTGTGGCTCTTCCACAAAATACCACGTGCGGTCGCGCAGGTTCAGAGCGATTGAAACTTTGTGGCCCATGCGCAGAAGTTGGTTTTCGGCCTGGGCGAGCCTATTTTGAAGAAGTGGCGTTAGAACATTCAAGGGGCCAAAGAGCCGCATGTGGTTCATGAACCGCGGTTTGCCGACCACTGCCCTAGATGGTTTGGCTCAGTAGATGGAACATTGGTCTGCGGACTGAAGGGTCCCGGGTTTGATTCCAGTCAAGCGCACATGCCTGGGTTGTGGGCTCAATCCCCAGGAGGGTTCATGCAAGAGGTAGCCAATCATTGATGTCCTCTCATCATTGATGTTTCTCTCTCTCTCCCTCTCCCTCCTCTCTGAAATCAATTATATATATAATATATATATAATATATATATAAATACATTTAAAAATAAAAATAAAAGTAGACACCCTCAGAAATGAACACAGTGAACCTCAGTGGCTTCTGGGGCTGCCCCGGCCAATGTCTGCATGATATTGTCTGACTTTCTCTGCCCACAGCCTGACCCTCGGCAGACTTCCCCTCTTGGCTATTATTACTAAGGTGATCATAGAATAAATGTTAGGTTCCAGGAAATGGCTGACCTACTTCATCAATCAGGCAGATAGGTATCTGTTTTAAATTCTTTAGATAAATCAATCCTCTCCTACGAATTTAAACCAAGTGTTCCAATGCTGTTTCAGGTCACAGTTTAAAAACTTTCCTAATTTGGCTAAGAGTTCATTTAAAAAAATGAACAAACTCGGATCCAATGTTGATTCTGTCACACTCTGAGAGAAGGCACTTAGACACCCGGAGAACTTAGAACGGGAGAGACAGAGGTCCATCTTTCCAGGCTAAAGGGCTCTCACCACACATCATTCATGAGTAACTATCATGCTAACTTGGGAGAAAGAAAAAAAAATTTTTAAAGGGAAAATAGTGAAGGGCTTGCTTAGATGAGATGTTAAATGTCACTGCAATACACAGGGGGGGAAAAATGAAAAAATCTTCTTCCCTCCGACCCAAAGCCGTCTGAAGCTGATGCAAACCACACCTCTTTGCTTCCTTCTTGATCTTACAGTAATAAAGTTAAATAGCTTTATGGTTTCTCGGTATTTTAGACCCAAACAGAGCTGAAGCCATGGAAACCTATACCATTAGCATAAACGATGCATCACTTCCTCCTCTCCCAGAACCCCAAGTATAAATTCCTTTCCTTTGAGACTCCCAAAAGTCCTATTTCTTGACCGCTCCTATGGAGTTACCCTACCTAACAGTCATTGTACCCCCTCACACATCTGGACCAGTGCTAAGGACTGTTGAGGGGAGACTGCCTGCAGGCAGCCATGTAATATGTTACCAAGTCCATGCCCTTCAACTGTGGGAGACATTCCTTCCCTCAGAGCTTACTTACTCCCGCTGACACACTATTTTCACAAGTTTTAGTTACTCTATTAATATATATTTATAGAAAGCAACCTGATTATCTAGTTTTCACGTTCACAGGACTTGTGATAAGAAACAACAACTTAGATGGAAATGGTGTAGGGGGTAAGAATAACTGTAAACCAGGCCAGGAAAGTTTGAAAAGCACATCAAATTCAGAATGAAAGTAGGGTCATCAAAGAGTACTGAGACCTGTGGCAGACAGCAAAAATGGCCACCATTCTCTGCAGCTCCTCCTAGCAGGAGTCAGAATCTGCTTCCCCATCCCTTGGGCCAGGGCGGTCTGATGACTGGTCCTGGCCAAAGAACGTGGAAGAAGTGGCCTAGGAATCCTAACCCGAGCCTTAAGCAGACGCACACATTTGCATTCTTTCTTTGAATCCTGCCAGTCAACAGGAGAACAAGCCTAGAATGGCTCACAGGACTCAGGGGAATATTTCTTTATTTATTATTAAATTGTTATCTGTGTACATATCTTACCATTGCCCCCCCCCCATACATACCTTCCCTCCCCAGAGTTTTGTGTCCATTGGTTGTACTTATATGCATGTATACAAGTCCTTCGGTTGATCTCTTATCTCCCCCAGATCTCCCTACCCTCCCCGCTGTAATTTGACAGTCTGCTTGTTGCTTTACTGTCTCTATATCTATCTTTTGGTTCATCAGTTTATAATGTTCTTTATTATCCATAAATGAGTGAGGTCATTTCATTGACTGGCTTATTTCACTCAGCATGATGTTCTCCAATTCCATCCAGGTTGCTGCGAATGATGAGAATTCCTTCTTTTTTTATGGCAGCATAGTATTCCATCGTGTAGATGTACTATAGTGTTTTGATCCAATCATCTGCTGACGGGCACCTAGGCTGTTTCCAAATCCTAGCTATTGTAGATTGTGCTGCTATGAACATAGCGGGGCTCAGGGGAATATGTTACTTCCATTCACAGGTGTATTATGAAGGATACAACTCAGGGGTGGCCAGGTGGAAGAGATGCACAGGACAAAAGCCTCCCAACCCTCTTCAGGTGCACCGCCCAGCACCTGGATATGCTCACCCACCGACCCAGAGGCTCTCCAGATCTTCTATGCTAGACCTCCCTCTCCAGCCCCCCCCACCCCCCAACCCTTCCCCAGAGGTTGCGGGGCAGAGGGGAGGGGAATGGATGGGGCTGAAAGTTCCAACCCTCCAATTACATAGTCTTCCCGGTATGTAATAGGGGAAGGATAGGACTGGTGACAAAAGAGATTTGTCATCTCTTTGTTAAAAATTCTTTTTTTCTTTTTAAATACATTTTATTGATTTTTCCCCCCCTTTTTACAGAGAGAAAGAGAGAGGGATAGAGAGTTAGAAACATAAATGAGAGAGAAACATCGATCAGCTGCCTCCTACACACCTCCTACTGGGGATGTGCCCGCAACCTAGGTACATGCCCTTGACCAGAATCGAACCTGGGACCTTTCAGTAGGCAGGCCGACACTCTATCCACTGAGCCAAACCGGTTTTGGCTAAAAACTCTTTTACTTCATGATTTAAATTTTTTTTTTTTTTTTACATTTCGAAAAAGGTGTTGTTTGCCTTTAAAAAAATAAAATTGGTTTTAGTATATTTTGATTCTTAGCTTTTCAAAGCATAATTCTGGTTGAGGACACGTGGGCCATGCTCTGATACACCCGAGCCTACAAGTGGCTAAAAAAACGCAGGAAGGCGGCAGAGGACATTCACATGCGGTGTATCCACACCGTGTGAGGGAGAGAGAAGCAGCACAGACGCCACTGCACTGGCAGAACACAGTCCAATCTGGCCCATCTTGGGAGTTTGTGGTCAGACGAGAGCTCTGGTCTGTGTCTCTTGGCTACAGCAAACCATGCCTGACTGCTTCCCACCAAAATCCCAGCTGACGTTCAGGCATTTAACCAGAAAGCCACATCCGACACGAGCAGAGCCAGAGTCATCAGAAGAGATTTTTTATCTCATGAATCACTCTTACCAGTGACTTCATTCACTCAATCAAGGTCATTGTTTTTTTTAATATATTTTATTGATTCCCTAGAGAGGAAGAGAGAGGGATAGAGAGCCAGAAACATCAATGAGAGAGATTCATCAACCAGCTGCCTCCTGCACCCCCCCCACCGGGGATGTGCCCGCAACCAAGGTACATGTCCTTGACCAGAATCGAACCCGGGACCCTTCAGTCCCCAGGCCGACGCTCTATCCACCGAGCCAAACCAGCTTCAGCCAAGGTCATTTCTTTACAGCAAGTGAACAGCACAGGCCGAGAGGCGGGAAGCAGGAGCCTTGTCAGGGCCGCCCTGATGGAGGAGGGCGGGTGTGCCAGAGACAGAGTCTTAGAAATGGTCACTGGGTCCATCCTCACTCCCCACCCCCCACAGTCAGCACTCAGTGCCCCGGGGGAGTGGGCTCTGTCTGCTCTGTGCGTGCTGATCAGGAGCTGGTCAGGGGCAGTCCTCAGCACCAAGGACACTGCTAGTCAGAAAAACACAGATGCTCCATTTTACGTCTGTTGTATGTATGTCCTCTCATCTCAGACCTGCACAACCCGGTCCACGAATCCTGTGGATGGGCATGCACGTGTGCATGTGTGTGTGTGTGTGTGTGTGTGTGTGTGTGTGTGTGAGAGAGAGAGAAAGAGAAAGTGTGTGTGTGTGTGTGTGTGTGTAGAAAGCCTTATTTTGATATAATTCACAGCCATACAATTTCACTCATTTAAACTGTATAGTGCAGTGGTTTTTAGCATACTACAGAGCTATGCAACTGTCACCACAATCAATTCTAGAATATTTTCATCACTCCAAAAAAATACCCTGCACCCTTTAGCAGTGAGTCCCCACCCCCCACCCCAACCCTCCCCTTCTCCCCTTTCTCTGCTCTAGGCAACCAGGAATCTTCCTGTGTCAATAGATTTGCCAATTCTGGACTTTTCATATAAGTGGAATCATACCAAAAGTATGGTTTGTGACTAGCTTCTTTTATTTAACATATTTTCAAAGTTCATCCATGTTGTGCCATGTATTATTATATTGACCGGCTGCCTCCTGCATGCCCCTTACTGGGGATGGAGCCCTAAACCCAGGCATGTGCCCTTGAACAGAATCAAACCTGGGACCCTATCCACTGAGCCAGCCCAGCCCAGGCTGTACCATGTATTAGTACTTCATTTCTTTTTATTGCTGAATGATAGTCCATTATGTCTAGTCAGTCATCAGTTGATGGACATTTGGTTTTTCCATCTTTTGGCAATTTGGGATAAAGCTAGTGTGAACATTTGTATATGAGTTTTAGAGTGAATATATGGACTAGATGGACTTTGGGGCTCTGAACCCACTGACACATTCAATAATATTGTGTATATAGGTACTTTTGAAACATGAAGATGCAGACCATTCGTCAGACTGATGAAACCAGTCAAGACCCTAGCAGTGTTTCCCAAAGTGTGGTACGCGTACCCCCAGGGGTACGGGAAGAGTTTGGTGGGGGTATGTGTTGCACCGGAGTTTGGTGGGGATATGCACTGCACCGTGCTTAGTGGCGCCTAATTCTACGTTCTCATGAGTACGAGGGGTACTCAGCGTGACGAAAATTATAGAAGGGGTACACATATGTCAAAAGTTTGGGAAACACCGGCCTAGAGGATTAGCACAGACTCTTCATTGGTCTTTGAGGCCTTGCTCAATGCTGCCTGCCTTTTCACGTGGGCCTCCAAGTCAGACAGACTCGGGGCTCAGGCAGCTGTTCCACCACCTACTTCCGTACCTCACACCTCTCTGAGCCTCTATCTGCTCATCTGCAAACGAGATAATGACAGACATCCTACCGCATGTGCCACTCTTGATGTTTATGGAGATAGCGCCTCTAAAGTTCTGAGCAGAATGCCTGGGTCTGTCACCCTTGAGTGTGACTCCTTTATGACCTGGCCAAGGTGAACCCCCTCTGACCTCCAAAACGCCCCCTGCTTTTCCATTTCTGCACCTAAGCTTCTATTACTCTTCCATCTGAAAACCCCTTCCCTGACAAATTCTGAGAAGGGTCTTCTGTCCTTCAGGTCCGTTTCAAGCTCCATCGGAGCCACCCAGCGCTTCTGATAATCCCTGCCACAGACATGTCCTTTTTCTGATTTGCATCTCTGCAAAATTCTTTCTCTTAAGGCACTAAATTGATGCCACTTGGTGAGCAATGATTTGTGTTTGGGTCTTCTCATTTGCTTTAGCCCTGTATCCATAGCACCCAGCGAAGTCCCTCCTCACTCCCATTTGCTTCCTTCCCAGGGTTCAGCAACACAGGCATCTGTGCCCCTTTTTAATCTAAAAGTAATTACAGCCGTAGCTGGTTTGGCTCCGTGGACAGAGCATTGAAGGGTCCCGGGTTTGATTCCAGCTAAGAACACATGTCCAGGTTGTGGGCTCAATCCCCAGTAAGGGGGTGTGCAGGAGGCAGTCGATCAATGAGTCTCTCTCATCACCGACATTTTTTCTCTCTCTCCCTCACGCTTCCTCTTTGAAATCAATTTTTAGAAAAAAAATGTAGCTCTTGTTCATGATTGCAAACATGGCAATTAAAAAAAAAAAACTTCATTGATTTTTACAGAGAGGAAGGGAGAGGGATAGAGAGTTAGAAACATCGATGAGAGAGAATCATCGATCAACTGCCTCCTGCACACTCCCCACCGAATGTGCCCGCAACCAAGGTACATGCCCTTGACTGGAATCGAACCTGGGACCCTTCAGTCCACAGGCCGACGCTCTAGCCACTGAGCCAAACTGGTCAGGGCTGTAATAAACAAACAAACAAACAAACAAACAAACAAATAAATAAAGCAATTACAGTGTTCAGGTGCAGGAGGAGGAGGAGGGCAGGGTGGTGAATAAGCACGGCACTTAAAAAAAATCCCCCTCCTGAAACTTATGACTCAGTGAGTGAAATCGAGGTCCTGACCTACATGTGATAAAGCATCATGATGGAGTCCAGGTGGGGCACAGAGGGCCTCAAAGGAAGACGGGACCAGTCCTTTCTGGACTAAGGGTCTAGGAAGGTTTCCTAGAGGAGTTCATGTCCGTCTTGACAGGTGGACATGTGATGGCTAGGTGGGCAGAGTGAGGGAATGCAAAAAGCATGAACAAGGGGAATACAAGATACAGCAGAACCCCAAGAGGGAGGAAGGGAAAAGGAAGGGAGCAAGGGAACAAGAACAAGCCTGTTAGCTAGGGTTGGTACATCCAAGAAGGGCTCTACTTCGTTTTTAGGTCCTGGAGACCCCAAATATCACTTCTCGGCTGCAGCACAGGACTTGGCAGAGGGAGAGGGAAAGGCTGACAAATGCAGGGGGGAGTATGAGAAGGGATCTCAGCCTGGAGGAATGTGGGGAGGGGATTCAGAGCTTAGACTTCCTCCTAGAGGCCACTTGGCAGGAAGTGAGGTGGAGGCAGAGAGATAAGAATGACAGGAAGTGGAGGGAACAAAGGAGTCACACCTGACAGCAGACCAGAGGGTGTGTCCTCTGTGGGGGAGTTGGCCTAAGGAGGGTGGGGAAGGTTAGCAAGGCCAGCTGAGGAGGGGGAAGAGGCTGACCGGGGCCTCCAGAGGCAGGACAGAGTGAGAGGACCGTGGCCCTGATGACTGCACTGGAGAGGTCCCTGGGAGTCCTCCAGTTACTGTGAGCCAGTAAAGGCCAATGGTGGACCCAGTCAAGATGAAGGATGAACAAAGAGACAAGGAATTGATGGATGGCTCTTAGAAACGGATAGTGGTGATGTCTGGACTGGATAGAAAGCAATCGCAACCCTAATGGTGGAAAGTTTCAGGTCAGCAGTAAAATCCAAGAGCAGGCTTCGGAGGCAAGAGAGTTTGGGGAATAGAAACACGTGGCCAGAGAGAGGATATTAGAGCTTAAAACTCCAGAGTTACACACACCAAGACATACCATATGCTGGATCATAAGACAAGTATCAATACATTTAAAAAGATTATGGAACCATCACCACAATTGAATTCTGGAACATTTCCATCACCCCAGAAAGAAACCCCATAACCATGCAGTCAACTCTCCATTCACACTATCAGCCCCTGGCAAATATTAATCTACTTTTTGTCTCTATCAATTTGCCTTAAAAATAATAATAATAATTTATATATATATATATATATATATATATATATATATATATATATATATATTTAAAATTGATTTTTTACAGAGAGGAAGGAAGAGGGATAGAGAGCTAGAAACATATATCAGCTGCCCCCTGCACACCTCCTACCGGGGATGTGCCCGCAACCAAGGTACATGCCCTTGCCTGGAATCAAACCTGAGACCTTTCAGTCCACAGACCAACTCTATCCACTGAGCAAAACCGGTTAGGGCTTGACTCTTTATTAAGCACTAAAAACCAGATACCTGAGGCTTGAATTCAAACACTTCCTATGAAGACACGTACCTTGGTCCACCCAGGAAACTGAATAAAGGTGTCCTGGGGCAAGTCTGGGATTCCACTGGGAATGGAGAAGTTTCCCACATAAAAGGCCGGGAGGGTGTAGTTAGATGAGCGGGCAGGGGCTTCACTGTGATGGCTTCCGTCGCTGCCGTGCCAGCCGCCCATGTGGCACACAGCGTTCTCAATGTCCAGCGGGAAGATCACCCAGTCTGTGAGGTTACTGGAGTTGAGGGTCAAGTTAGAAATCAGACCCTGCAAAGGAGAAACAGAGCAATGAGCTGGGGTCGGGAGGAAAAGGCATGAAGTGTCTGTGTTCCAGCCCTGAGTTCCTGGGGAAAGCAAACTGGGACAGGAAACATCAGCCATAGTAAACGAGACTCAAACGGTGCGTACATCCTCGTGGCACAGGACCTGGCTAGGGGAGAAGCACATCTCCTTGGAAAGACGTTTGCTTCCCAAACCACAGCTTTCTCTCTCCTTTGCAGGCCAGGTGTCCCCTCAAAAGGCCCAGAAAGGGGGTTGAGCTACTAGAGCTTTCAACCCCAAGCCCCCAATCTTCAGAGTTTGACTCAGCAGAGCCATTGCTAGAAGGGAAGAGAAGATGGGATCTGAGGAATGCAAAAGCACATGCAGCCCACTGTGGATGGAGTGGACAGACCCTGCCCCTGACATGTAACCCGGAGTTAGCAAGTCTTGACCTTGGGCTCCTCAGCAGCACCTACAAGGATGATCACATCTGAGTCCACTCACCTGGTGTAAGGACTAGTAAATGAGATACTACACATGAGCACACTTTGTTCCAAGACCCTCAGCAGATGCCTGAAACCGTGGGTAGTATGTTTTCCCCTACACATACATATATAGATACATAGAAACATACATACATACATACATTGTAGAGAGCCGGATCTGGGCACACCCGAAACTCCTTTTGACCTTAAACTCCTCTTTGGAAGCCAATAAATATGCTGTGTTGCCAATGGATAGAGCGTCGGCTTGGGGACTGAAGGGTCCCGGGTTCGATTCCGGTCAAGGGCATGTACCTTGGTTGCGGGCATATCCCCTGTAGGGGGTGTGCAAGAGGCAGCTGATCGATGACTCTCTCTCATCGATGTTTCTAACTCTCTATCTCTCTCCCTTCCTCTCTGTACAAAATCAATAAAATATATTTTAAAAAAATATGCTGTGTTGTCTGTGGTGAGTGTGACTGTCTGGGAAGGCACATGGACATTCTTTTAATTCTTATCAGCTGAGCCAGAGGACACTGGCAGAATCCTGTTATCAGTACTGATTTCTTATCTTTATCCATGTGCTTGGAATGAAGAACAAATAGGATGCTCACTTACCCAGATCTTGATATGCTAAATCTTGTACCAAAAAAATGAGCTTACCCAGATCTTGATGAATAGGATCTGGGCACGCCCCGAATCTCCTTTTGACCTTAAACTCCCCTTTGGAAACCAATAAATATGCTGTGTTGTCTGTGGTGAATGTGACTGTCTCTCCATCAGAGAGATTGAGCCCACCTAGCTCCCAGCTTTATGAATCTATTTCTGCCTCTTGTCTCTTTCTTTCTCTAATTTCTTCATCCCAGCTCCTCCACTCAAGAACCTGTCGTTTTCTGTGCGGGACTCGGAAAACAGAGAAAATGCCCACCGCAATACATATCTTTTCACTTAAAGAACGCATTTTGGGGCTTCTCTCTGGCATATCAGAATTGCCAGCATAAGTATTTTTGTGCTTCGGGTCCATTAGTAAGTAAAATGAGGGTTGCTTGAACACAAGCTCTGTGATACTACAACAGTTGATCTGATAACTTAGCTGCTACGGGACTGGTGAGCGATCGGTGTACAGTGTGGAGACGCTGGACAAAGGGATCATTCCAGGAAGGATGGAG